>NC_139631.1:122500-150000 GCF_964638095.1 Poromitra crassiceps | reverse complement strand
GAGTCTGTGCACTGTGTGAGTCTGTGCACTGTGTGAGTCTGTGTACTGTGTGAGTCTGTGCACTGTGTGAGTCTGTGCAGTGTGTGAGTCTGTGCACTGTGTGAGTCTGTGCACTGTGTGAGTCTGTGCACTGAGTGAGTCTGTGCACCATGTGAGTCTGTGCACTGTGTGAGTCTGTGCACTGAGTGAGTCTGTGCACCATGTGAGTCTGTGCACTGTGTGAGTCTGTGTACTGTGTGAGTCTGTGCACTGTGTGAGTCTGTGTACTGTGTGAGTCTGTGCACTGTGTGAGTCTGTGCACTGTGTGAGTCTGTGCACTGTGTGAGTCTGTGCACTGTGTGAGTCTGTACACTGTGTGGCCATGGAGATGATGGGTCAGATGTGTGAGCAGCTTCACTCCAGCCTGAAGAAAAGAAGTGAACTAGTCATCCTGACCCACTTCTCCTCTCGTGCTCCTTGCCCTGGTTTCCAGATGGACCAGCCACCAGCTCACCCTGTGAATAATTAACTGACATGACAGTCATCCAGTCAGCTGATACAGCCTGCTCTGTTTCCACCACTGACCACCAGCCACTCAGCTGCTCACTCAGTCAAGTGGGTGTGTCAGTCAGTCAGCCAGTGAGTCAGTCAGTGTATCAGCCAATCAGCCAGTCTGTCAGACAGTCAGTCAATGTATCAGCCAATCAGCCAGTCTGTCAGTGTATCAGCCAGCCAATCAGTCAGCGGCTCTATCCTTAATCTGTACGGGTCAGCGTTCTTTCTTTCTACCTTCAGTGTGACTGTCTGTATTTGACTGTAACTGAAAGCTGCTGCTGTTTCATCGTCGTCTCCTTTTCATTCTGCTTCTCATTCTTAGTGGGGTAAAAACCACAACAGAGTGAAAATCAGCAGATGGTTTTGAGTAGATATATTTTCAACTTGAGCTCTTAAGGTGAGCTCTGTCCAGAGACGCTGCTTCATCAGGTCTGGAAGCTCCATCAGAGCAGTTTGAGGTGACGTTCTAGATCCATTTCAGTCTTACTGTACAAAGCCGTGTACGTGTGGAGGTACATTCAGTTAGGTTCATGTCATCATGTTCTTCTTCTCTGTGGCTGTGCTGCTGCTTGTGTGAAAGCTCCAGAGAGACTGGAGGTCACTCATTTATGCCCCCTAGTGGCCCAGCTAGTGTTGTGAATAGTGGAACGGAGGCTGAGGTTTCTGACATGCTTATCGTATCTGTGACTACACATGTCCTCACTGAGAAGGAAACAGGCTCCAAAGATCTTCAGAATAGAATGAGACTGCAAATGACAGAGCTGATGAGCTGTAGTGTAGACAGAGCTTCACTTAGCAGACACAACCTCAATGGAACAGAGCTTCACTTAGCAGACGCAACCTCAATGGAGGAGCATTTGTCTGATGGTTGTTTCTAGGGCTGCAACTAAAGATTATTTTCATAATCGATTAATCGGTTGATTATTTTCTCAATTAATCGATGAGTTGTTTGGTCTATAAAATGTCAGAAAATGGTAGCAAATGACGATCAGTGTTTCCCAAAGCCCAAGGTGACGCCCTCAAATGTCTTGTTTTGTCCACGACTCAAAGATAATATCAGTTTACTGTCATACAGGAGTAAAGAAACCAGAAAACATTCACATTTAAGAAGCTGGAATCAGAGAATTTAGACCTTTTCTCTTAAAATTGTACTCAAAACGATGAATCGATTATCAAAATAGTTGTCGATTAATTTTCTGTCGATCGACTAATCGATTACCGTAAATTCCGGACTATAAGCCGCTGCTTTTTTCCCGTTTTTTGGCCCCTGCGGCTTATATAACGGTGCGTCTTATCTATGGATTTTTTCAGAAAAAAAAAAAAAAATACAAATAAAATCTCTCTTTTTTAGCACTCTTTCTAACTATAAATCCACTTCTGTTTTAATTTCCTCTCTTGCCCTCTTTTCACCACACCGCGGACACTGTGTGCACTGTAAAAATAAACAACGGTGGTGTTGTGTTATGTTGTTTTGTTGAAATGTTACGGTAATACGGTAAATGGGAGCTTCCTCAAACAGCCATTCTCTTTCCCGACAATCCCCTCTGTGCCTGACCACTTACATATGGTAATTACGGTAAGCAAACGGCCACTCGGCCATCAACTCCCTCCCCCGACTACCAGGAGAAAATCACAAACTTCGGCGAATTCACACAAAGGAAGATCAAGGAATATTCCATCGAACCGGAGCAGATCATAAATATGGATGAAGTGCCTTTGACGTTCGACCTGCCACTCACTCGGACTGTTAACAAGAAGCGCCCTGGAGGATTCTTTCACCAAAAAAAAGCTTTGCTCGTTCTCGACAGCATGAGAACGAGCAGTAGAAGCAACACTCTCACTTACCATGGGGAAGGTACGACGCAGCTTTCAAGTTGAAAGCAGTCAATCTCGCATTAAAAGAGGGAAACAGCAGCCGCGCGTAACCTGGGCATCGATGAGTCAATGGTGAGGCGTTGGACGGTGCAGCAGGAGGAACTGTCTCAGCACGGAATATTATAGGAGTGTGAAAACATCCACAATCACCAACGGGTTCCAAAACGCTGGACTGCTGCGGGATGAAGAGGATGACGACGCCACAGCTGGCGCTGAGGGCCGTCAGAGGCTTCAGAGGCTGTTCGATGCCGACAGTGACGAAGAGGAGTTTGTTGGTTTTGAGTGACAATGAAGGAGAGAGGAGAGTGGTTGACGAAGCCACCCTGAACCTGTTCGTTTCCGACACTGAAGATGAGGACTTTGGTGGTTTCAGTACGCAGGAAGAAGAGGAAGACGAGGATTAGTGACTTGACTTCTCTGGTTACAGGTTTGCTGCACATATAGCCTATTGTTGTGTGATTTTGTCTGGGGATTAGTGACCTGACTTTTGTTTTGTTTTGTTGAAATGTTAATAAATGGGAGCTTCCCCAAACAGCGATCTCTTTCCCGACATTCCTCTCTGTGCACGAACCCTTTCATATGGTAATTAAACATCAAAACACCCGCGGCTTATAGACCGGTGCGGCTTATAGAAGAAAAAAATAGTCAATTTTGGTCCCGCGGCTTATAGACCGGTGCGTCTTATAGTCCGGAATTTACGGTAATCGTTGCAGCTCTAGTTGTTTCCTGTTGTCCCCGGGGGGCAATCGGGTATTTCATACAAAATCAACACAGCATTTAAACATGAGGGCTGGCAAATATTTCTCATGGAACTGATTGTCTAAATGTCATAAAATAATATTGGAATTGGATAAAACTGTAGCTTTTGTGTTTGGAACGGAGAGCTAAGCTAAAGCTAGCATTCCCTCCCTATCAGGTGGACTGGTGTCCTGTATGCCTCACTGCACTGGGGCAGAAGTGCCACTGACCTTCTTTGATGATTTATTAGGTGCTCGAAGGGAAGCACCTCTACTGTCTGTGTGTGTGTGTGTGTGTGTGTGTGTGTGTGTGTGTGTGTGTGTGTGTGTGTGTGTGTGTGTGTGTGTGTGTTTCCATTGTAATATTGTGTGCCATGCTCGAGGGAATGAGCGTATGCAGTAGGGATGCACCGATTGCCATTTTCTTGGCCGATTCCGATTTCCGATTTTTGAATAGTCTGACTTGCCGATACCGATTTTTGCCGATTCCGATTTTTTTTTCTGAAAACAACAATTGACAGCTTACACAAACGTTTTTGTAACTTTGTTTGAAAATTAAGATTCATAGAACAATTCTTACATCTAATGGGGATCCAAATAATCTTATCTTATCTTATCATTTGCATGAAGTAGGACCATCTCACTCAAACACATCTCAAAATAAAAGTGTTCCAGGTTAGGCTACTGGACAGAGCTTTTTTGTGCAAATACAATGAATACAAAAATTAAATTAAATCCAATAGCCTATATCCCACAGCTATCATGCATTTACTTTTCCAAAAGAAAACAGGTGCAACAGAACATCAAAATGATCCATGGACAAGGAGTTTATAGCCTGGCTCCAGTCCAGACCAGTCCTCTTGAGTAGAGGGGAAATGAGTTTATGAGTTACAGTAACGATCTTCAGTCTGAATATCAGGCGGAGTTTACACACAGTCCGAAGTTTGGTATGCGTATTTTTATCTGCCATCCGAAAAAATATCGTCACGCACAGAAATCCTTGCACACTTGTGAGTCCGATGCATTTTTATTATTATGTCCGTCGTTCTATTTGCAATACGAAACAAATAGTCTCTCCTGTATCTACGTTACAACATGACTGACAGGCTGAGGCACCAGCGCTGATGTGGAATGGAAAAGGCAGGTCGGGGAATGGTGGACACAATGCTCGCGTTCACCTCGCCAAGTCGGCTGTGCACTGTGGCCGGGTGCAGCAGCACTGCTTCCCGGGTAGAGAGAGCAGAGAGAGGGGGGCCAGTGAGGTGAAGCGAGCCGCTCAGACTTGACTCCAGCCGAGCGGGACTCGGCCGCATCTCTGTCTCCACGGCTTATTTTCGACTTGCATGTGTGACAAACTGCGAGATTTGTCTACTTCACTGACGGTGAAAAAAATCCACAACGAGGAAGGTATGCTGGCGTGTGTGGTGTGGTGGCTGGGTGCCTGTCTCGGTGCTTTGGGGTGCGCGCACGTCATGTGAAAATCGGCTCACAGAATCGGCTATTTAGAGTGACCGGCGCAGATCACCGATCGAGGCCGATCACGTGAAAATCGGCCATTTCCGGTCACGTGCCGATCGATCGGTGCATCCCTAGTATGCAGCAGTGCAGTGTTGAGGTGGTGCAGAGCCTTCAGAGCTCTGCTTATGGAGAATCCAGCTTGCACCTCTACACCAGACACTATGGTAAAAGTCATGCTCCACGTTGGCCCAGGTTACATCCAAATACCAGGAAGTAGCTTGTGATTGGCTAAGTTTCCACCTCTTGGCTTGTGATTTACTCACTGTAGTGGCCAAGTTAGCCGCAAATTCAATAGTTCAGCGATTCTCCTGCTTACAACAGTGTGTCTGTGCCACCACAGCACTTTAGTGTTAACACAACTCTTTTTAAAGTCACTCCGTGTTTTCCTTTGAAGTATTTTAGTGAGACAAGCTGTTGGATTTTATAATATCTTCCCCAAGATTGATAGCAGCTACGTTTGCTGTTTATATTGATTTCCCCCTAAAGCCAATTTACAGATTCATCTGCTTTGATTGTTGCTTTGTCGAGTCAGTAGCTGGTGATGAGTAGGCCAGCACCTTTAGTGCTCGCTCTGTCTCTGTCTCTGTCTCTCCCTCTCTGTCTCTGTGTGTGTGTGTGTGTGTGTGTCTCTCACACTCGCTCTCCGTGTCTCTGTCTCTCACTCCCCTTCTGTCTGTCTGTGTGTGTGTGTGTCTCTCTCCTTCTCTCTTTCTGTGTGTGTCTCTCTCTCTCTCTTCTAAGACATACACCCTCTCCTGTCTATCACTGTCTGAATGCTCCTCCTCTGCGGCATTTGAGATGTTAAATCTGTGTGAGAGCGTGAGTTGTGTGTGTGTCTGTGTGTGTGTGTGTGTATGTGTGTGTGTGTGTGTGTGTGTGAGACAGAGTGTGAGTTGTGTGTGTGTGTGTGTGTGTGTGTGTGTGTGTGTGTGTGTGTGTGTGTATCTACTGTCCTGTCCTCTTGTGAATACATGTAAATGTCCATTTTAGTCATTGAGTGACACTCTAATGCAGACTTCCATTGAGGTCAACAGCAGACTAACATCACCAACATCACAAGCAACTCATTGTAAGGAGGTCAAAGGTCACAGTGTCCCTACAAAGCCTTTTTGCTGTAGGTCATCATGTGCTGAGACACAGCTTGGCTGTCTGCTCTTGCGTGCAGCAGCAACATGGCACGGTCAGCAACATGGAGCAGAGGATTCTCTGCAGCTATGTGGAGACAAAGTCGTGAAGCTGTGGTGGGCAGTGGGTACTGCAGCTAAATGATAAAGAAACACTGACACTCACTCTCTCCCTCTCTCTCTCTCCCTCTCTCTCTCTCTCTCTCTCTCTCTCTCTCTCTCTCTCTCTCCCTCTCTCTCTCCCTCTCTCTCTCTCTCTCTCTCTCTCTCTCTCTCTCTCTCTCCCTCTCTCTCTCTCTCTCTCTCTCTCTCTCCCTCTCTCTCCCTCTCTCTCTCTCTCTCTCTCTCTCTCTCCTCTCTCTCTCCCCCTCTCTCTCTCTCTCTCTCTCCCTCTCTCTCTCCCTCTCTCTCTCTCTCTCTCCCTCTCTCTCTCTCTCAAATTCAAATTCAAATTCAAATGAGCTTTATTGGCATGACAAGTTACAAGCTCGTATTGCCAAAGCAGTACAGAAAAAAGTACAAATAACAATATACAAATATCACTATGCAAATAACACAATGTACAATACAAGTATAATACAAACAGTATTATATAATATTAGAATATAGAATAGAATAGAATATTCAGGTATAGAGTAACATGGGGAGCTGTGTCTCAAACATTTTCAGAGCTTGTCTCTCTTACAGTATGACAACAGCTAATATATCTTGCAGCTAATACTGCACACTGGCTTTTCTCACCACATATATATGGCAGTTTCTGGGGATCTGGGAGGTGAATGAATCCAGGACATATGTCATTAATCTTTTGAAAGAAAACATCTCTCAGATCTTTATATCTGTCACAGTACAGTAGGAAGTGAGATTCTGTCTCAACTTCTCTTTGTTGACAGAGTGAACACAGCCTGGCCTCCCTGGGTAGCCAGTTCTGCCTGTGACGGCCTGTTTCTATGGCCAGGCTGTGTCCACTCAGTCTGTATCTTGTCAACGTTTTCCTTAGTTTTCTATCAGTCACGGTGTTCAGGTATTTTGCCACCGTGTACTCTCTGTTTAGGGTCAAATAGAATTCTAGTTTACTTTGTGATTTGGTGGTTTCGTTCCAATATTCAACATACATTTCTTTTTGTTTTGAGATGATTTGGTTGGGCCAGATTGGTTGGTTTCTGTCCTGAAGCCCTGATGTGTGTGGGCAGAGCTTCAGGACCAGCTGGCAGAGGGGGCTCTTATCTCTGTTCAGCTCTTGGCACTGGAGGGCTTTGAGCTGGTATAAGTGGGGGTCGCTACATTGAAGGTGTTTATAAAATTTGATGGCTCGTTTTTGAATTTTAATTATTAAAGGGTATTGGCCAAGTTCTGCCCTGCATGCATTATTGGTTGTGTGTCTGTGAACTCTAAGTATATTCTTGCACAATTCTGCATGCAGGGCTTCTAGTGGGTGTTTTTCCCATTTTTGGAATTCTTGGTTGGTTAGTGGGCCCCACACTTCACTACCATATAACATTATTGGCTCTATTATGGAATTTAGAATTTTGATCCAGGTCCTAATTGGAATGTCAATCGGAATTTTTCTTTTGATGCCATAAAAAGCCCTTCTTGCCTTCTCTTTCAACTCATTCACAGCCATGCCGAAATGTCCAGTGGAATTGATAATCAAGCCTAGATATGTATAATGTTTTGTATGTCCAATTTCTATATTTCCTAATGTGAATTTATTTTTCAGAGAATTTGATCGTTTTTGAAAGGTCAATATTTTGGTCTTTTTCATATTTACAGTTAGTGCCCATGTTTGACTGAACTTGTGGAGGATGTCTAGGCTCTGCTGTAAGCCCTCTCTAGAGGGAGACAGGAGAACCAGGTCATCAGCAAACATGAGACATTTGACCTCTGTGTCCTGTAGGGTCACACCAGGGGCTGTGGATTTTTGCAGTTGTTCTGCAAATGTATTTATATATATATTGAACAGGGTTGGGCTCATGTTGCAGCCCTGTTTCACCCCAGAGTGCTGTTTGAAATAGTTGGTTCTTTTATTTCCAATTTTAATTGCACATCTGTTATTTAAATACATTGTTTTGATTAAGTCATAGGTTTTACCCCCTATGCCACTCTCTAATAACCGATAAAAGAGTCCTTCGTGCCAAATACAGTCAAAGGCCTTTTTAAAGTCTACAAAACATGAGTAAATTTTATTTTTTCTTTGGTGCACGTGTGTGTTGATGAGAGTGGTGAGGGTAAAGATATGGTCAGATGTGCGATGGTTAGGCAGGAAACCAATCTGACTTTGATGCAGGACATTGTGGTCAGTGAGGAATTCAACTATACGGGAGTTGATGATGCTGCAGAGCACCTTGCCCATACAGCTGGTGACACATATCCCTCTGTAATTCTGAGGGTCAAATTTATCACCATTTTTAAATATTGGTGTAATAAGACCATTATTCCAACTGTCGGGAAAATATCCCACACTCAGGATTAGATTGAATAATTTTAGAATAGCCAATTGGAATTTGTCTGTGCTATATTTCAGCATTTCGTTCAGTATTCCATCAGGCCCACATGCTTTTTTGCTTTTGAGGGTCTTCAATTTTGTTTTCAAATCGTTCATAGTAATGGGGAAATCTAGGGGGTTTTGGTTGTCTTTGATTATCAATTCCATATTTTGTAGTTTTTCTAGTATTTGTTTTGTTTCTAAGTCAGTTCCTGGTGTAGTTGGTCGAAATAAGGTCTGAAAATGTTCAGTCCATATATCTCCATCCTGTATGACCAGCTCCTCAGGCTCAGATTGACACACAGAGTTCCACTGGTCCCAGAAGGAGTTAGATTCTATACTCTCTTCAAGTAGGCATAATTGTTTCTGAGTGTGGTTTATCTTTTTGGATCTAATTGTATTTTTATATATCTTAAGTGCTTCACAATACTGAAGGCGTATATCATCGTTTGTAGGTTCTTTGTGTTTCAGATTAGATAATTTTCTAACTTGTTTCTTCAGGTTTTGACAGTCTTTGTCAAACCAGTGATTCTTTTTTGTTCTTTTTCGTTTGATTACATGTGGTTTCAATTTAGCTTTATTTGCTGTTTTCTTGAAGATATAATTTATACTCCGGATAGCCTCACCTATGCCTTCAATAGTGGGAGGGTATGGGTATTCCATAAACTCTTCTAGTATTAATTGGATTTCTTGACTATTGCTTGCCTCTTGGTATTGTTCAGTGCTGTCCGGGATCCATCTATATGTTCTGGGTATGTTGAATAGTTTGCTAGGTTTTGTGTGTGTCATATTGTTCTGTTTGAGGAAGAGGGTGATTTGGTTGTGGTCTGATAAGGGGGTTTGGGGCTTGACTGTGAATGCACTGAAAGAGAAGGGATCCATGTCTGTGATCATATAGTCTACAGTGCTGTTGCCAAGAGCTGAACAATAAGTGAATCTTCCCAAAGAGTCCCCTCTTACCCGACCGTTGACAATGTACAGACTGAGGCTTCTGCAGAGTTGTAATAGCTCCTTCCCATTCCTGTTAGTCACAGTGTCAAAGTTGTTTCTGGGAGGCAGATGTAGGTGGTTAATAGGAGCGTGCTGGGTGATGAAACTGTCTCCTTGATCACTGGTGACTTCAGGATGTGTACCAGTTCGGGCATTAAAATCGCCACATAGTATTATATTTCCCTGTCCCTGGTAATGGCATATTTCTGACTCAAGGCATGGAAATATGTCATCAGAGAAGTAAGGGGACTCAGATGGGGGAATATAGACAGCACATAGATATATATCCCTCTGTGTAGGAATAAGATTTCTTTTTATTTTCAACCAAATATAGGTTTTTTGGATTTTGAGAATCTGTACTGAATTGTGTAAATTTGATTTGTACCATATGATGAGTCCTCCTGACTGAGTCTCTGCCTTGCCTTACAGTAGATAATTTCTGGGAAGGGACAATAACCTCTCTGTAGTTTGGGGGGCAGTGGGTGGGTACATCAGCTCTACACCATGTTTCTGATAGGATTATAATATCATTACTATTTATACTATTTACAAAATCAGAGGTTCTACTCTTCAGACCAAAGACCGAGGAGTAAAGACCTTGAATATTCCAACAGCTTATCTTAAATGAACTCATCGAAATTCTCAACAGAAGATGAAACAAAACAAACACAGAGAAAACTTTTGCATAGGTGTCCTTGTGAACCTAGAGTGATTTTTCCTCCAACTCCTCTTTATCATTTTTTTTTTTTTTTTTTTTTTTTTATAATAATAGATAAATGCATTTAAATATTACCTTGAGAACATGAAACTCAAGAACATGAAATTATATTTGGGAGTCCAATATAACCCATATAATGGATGACTGATGTTATATCTATCTTACTTTATCTTAGTAGTAGGCCACTGCACAGACTGTGTAGCATCCGCTTGATCTCCTCCAGCTCTGGGATGTGTGGAGGTGTAGGCTGAGGAGCGGGTCTGGCTAGGGCAGTAGCGTAGGTCATCTGCCGTTGAGGGAGGAGGGTTCTGCTGACAGGAGGGGCTCTCTGGGCGTGCAGTGCCAGATGCTGTGGGTGGGGCCGGCGAGGAGGGGCTCTCTGGGCGTGCAGGGCCAGAGGTTGTGGTTGGGGCCGGTGAAATGGAGCAGGGTGATGAGGGCTGGGCTGTGATGGTGTGTTTCCTGGGTGTCTGGGGGTCCTATAGGGGCCTGCTATGGTACTGGAGTTGGAGCTTCTATCGAGGGCGATATCCTTGAGAGTTTTGGCAAATACTCTGACTCCATCTCTGTCAAGATGCAGCCCATCGTACAGGTACCAGGTGCCGATGGTGGTGTGGTGTGCCAGGTGGACATTGGGGAGGTTGGAGCATTTCTCGGTGATCTCCATGTTAATGTCATGTATGACATGGGGTGGGGTGTCTGTACGGGGCAGGAGGGTGGAGATTACAATCCGTGACTCTGGAAATACCTTGCAGGCTTTCTCTGCAACCTTAGTGATTGCTTGAGCTGTGTCTCGGCGTAGGGACTGTAAGTCATTTGTGCCAGTGTGGACAACAATGATCTGGGGACAGCCAAGGGAGGCTCGCTGTAGTAGCTCTAGTGCATGTCCAGTATTTCTGCAACGCTTGGACACAACACGTTGGCCAGGGAAGAGGCGTCTGGGCTCCACATATTTCCCATTGGAGTCCATCAGTAGCACCACCTGTGGCTCTGGCTTGGCTGGTACAGTCGGTGAGGGTGTAGAGGAGGGGGGGTCAGCCTGACCAGCAGGGAGGGGATTTGTGTCTGGGAGAGTGGCTGTGGGCGAGGATGTTGGGTCATCTCTAGCTAAGGCTGAGGGGGCAGGGGTGCAGTTGAGAGGCTGTGTCTGTGGGCTAGGGGTGGGGGCAGAGGGCTGGTGCTGTGGGGTAGGGGTGGGGGTGGGGGGAGAGGGCTGTGTCTGTGGGCCAACATCAGGGATATGGGTTGAGGAATGGCGGGGAAGAGTGCAGGGGTTAGGTGGGCTGACGTGTGTTTGTGACTGAGGTGGGCTGACGGCTCCATACATCTCCTCTAAGTGGATTCCTCTCCAGCAGCTCTCATCTCCCCATCAACCTCACATTCACCTGCCTGAGAGATGCTCTTTGTGATCGCTTCAGCGTGTTTCACATTGTGTGACCAGAACCTTTCAACTCACCTTCTTGTTTGATGGATTGTTTCCTGTGATGTTTTTTAAAGCTGGAGTGCGTAACTTTTGTAGTTTGTCTCCCCCTTCTGGTGCTTCTGTAATGTGCACTCTAATCATGTGAGTTGGGAAAATTAGTTCCCGATCGTTTCCTTCCTTTGCTTCTTTGCTGTGACGCAAAAACTAGAAACAGCTCTCAACGTGTTGTTTGAACAACGCTCTGAGCAGTAAAATACAACACATCTTCTTTGTAGCGTCCATGTTGTTTCCACATTACAATTTAAAAGCTCATGAACAGACCGAGGATGAAGGACATTCCAACTCGGGAAATGGGACAATCCGAGCAGCATTTGTCAAAGTCTAGCCGTAGCGTAGCATAGCGTAGCGTAGCGTAGCGTAGCATAGCGTAGCGTACGCCGTCAGAGCTGTAAAAGAGTGGAGAAATAGTTTCGGATGTCACCAAAACCCCACAAAATGACTCTTTTCCCTTCAGAATTGGATACATTCAGTCCAATAACATTTGGAAGGTTTAGAAGAGCGACTGAAGTATTTATCCCAATTCAAGTTAGCAGAAGGCTAACCGGAAATTAGCACACAAACACACACAAACAAACAAACAAACAAACAATTAGCACACAAACCTGCAATATTTGATAGCCCATGCTAAGTTTTAACTGTTGAACTGTACCTTTAATGGGACTGGGGAGCCAATTCAACTCTTTCAAATGGTTTGGGCTAATGTGCGTTGTTGGACTGAGGTTAAGAATGACCCTCATTAGTTTGTTTTGAGCTTTTTGAAGCCGGTTTCCTTTGACCTGTAATGCAACTACCAACCTGACTGTAGTGCTTCAAAATAAGAAGCAGTAAGACTCCATGTACAGTCTGTGTAATACAATTATTTTATTTGGTTGCCATTTCTTTATTTTCACAAAGAAAACTGGGGGTTTTAATTCTCCTAAAATGCAAGTAACTTATCCAATAAATCAGCATTTGCATAACACTCTAATCTGTTGTAATAAGTCGTCACATGACCTCCTTTCTATAATTAGCAAGCTCTGAGAAACGAGATCAAATAGGAGAGAAGAGCAGAAATCTCAGACTGTGGTATGCAGAGGACCATAACCATAACCAGGATGACCCCTGACCTGTCCTGGAGGTCCCAAATATAAACCACAGCTGGGTTAAAACACAACCAGTAATGGGAATTCTAAAGTCCAGCACAAAATGTGTTTGAGCCTGAGCTAGCAGTACCCTGGAGCTTCGCGAGGAGCGATTGTGATCAGAAGGTCACCAGTTCAAATTCAAGGAATGGTAAGAACGCTTTGAGTGAAACCTGGAGACTGGAGACTTTCTATATCATAACCTTCCCACCCATCCCATAAATAGCCTACTCTGGTGACCTTGAGGAAAGGAACTTAACCCCAGATGAGTCCAGTGGAGCGCCAAAAGACTGTAAGGACATTACTTTTTTTTATATATTTTATTTTAGACAAAAAATCAGGGAAGCCGTTCAAACAGTATAATTTCATGACAGTGGTACAGAAACATCTGTAGTCTCAATACTCCCCTAATATTCATTTTTTTTTTTTTAAACAAGACAATCAAAGCAAAACAACAAAAACAGCAATCAACATCCTAAAAAACAAAGCAAGACAAAAAAAAAAAAGGTCCTTCCTGTCCCCCCAGCCCTAAGATCATTTCTAACTGCTTAGATTCATATTGTACAATCACATTCATACAGCAGAGATAATACAATGTATGCAACTGCTTAGATTCATATTGTACAATCACCTTCATACCGCAGAGATAATATAGTGTATACCACCAAGTCCATGTTGGTTCATAATGGAATCCCTTTTACACCACTTGATGTCATAAATCCCTGATAAACCCCGGCAAAGAAAAAAAAACAAAATCAAAAAAATCAAAGATGCACAAACATGGTTTTCTTCTCAACTGGACTGGTATGGAACAGGGTATGTCCCATGTGTTCGCCCCGAAGACCCCAAAATTAACTGTCTCCCTGCATAAGAGCGAGGAGATCGTCTGGCAGGTAATTGGTCAAAGGATTCCATATCTTGTTAAAGATCTTTAGGTCACCCTTGGCCCTAGCACAAAGTCTCTCCATTGGTAAAACCTTAAATATTTGTTGGTACCACTGGGTGACTGTGGGAGGCTTGTCCGTGATCCAGTTGAAAAGAATACACTTTTTAGCCAAGAAAACAAGCTTTTGGAAGAGCAGTAAATTAGAAGCCGTAAGTGGCATGTTCTTATCAGGCAGATTAAGCAGAAACAAACCAGGTATTTTTTCAATTCTGGTTACAAAAATCAAATTTAATTCCTTTGTCACTAATGACCAGAAGTTACAAATGGTGGGGCATTGCCACATACAATGCAGGTACGTACCAATCTCTGTTTTGCACTTATTACAAAAAGGGGATCTATCAGGATCAAATTTGTTAAGAATGTGCGGTGTTCTGTGCTGTCTATGTAAGATTTTATATTGGGTTTCCTTAAATTTATTACAGACAAATGTTTTATGACAAGCAGAAATGCACTCAGCCCAGTCATCTGTTTCATACTTAATCCCCAGATCTCTCTCCCATACTGACTGAACATGCTCAATATTATGTTTGTTCCATGAATCCAACGCTTGATAAAAATAAGAAATGAAACCTTTGGTTCCTGAAAACCCTGTTAGACATGTGTCCAGGGGACTAACCAATGTACCCTCAGAGGGTAATGAGATGTCTGTTTGTACAAAGTGGCGAACCTGCAGAAAGGCAAAAAAATGTGTGCCTGGTATACCAAACCTAGTTTTAATCTGTGTAAATGACATTAAAGTGTCTTCTGAAAATAAATCACCAACAACTCTAATCCCTTTCTTATGCCATAGATCGAATATGCTGTTGTCGATACCTGGGGGAAAGGTCTTATTACCAATTATAGGAGTCAGAGCAGATGAAAACCCCTTCCTCCCTGTATAGGTCACCATCTCTCTCCAGACCTTGATTGTGTTGTATATCACTGGGTTATATCTGATGTTGGTTGAAATCTGCTTTTTATCACCGGTTAATAGACTAAGGAGGTTTGAGGGTGCACAACACCATTCATCCATATGGGCTTTATCCCCCTTAAAATAGCTTTGAATCCAGTCAGATATAATACGAGCATGACAGGCCCAATTATAAAACAACACATTAGGAAGTCCTAACCCCCCCCTCTCTATAGGAAGTTCCAATGTCTTCATTTTTAACCTTGGTCTTTTACCATGCCATATGAACTTTGTGAGATCTCTCTGTAGGCCCTTAACCATCTGCCTCGTGATCCATAAAGGAAGCATTTGCATTGGGTGTAGTAAACGGGGAAGAACATTCATTTTAATCAGATTGACTCTGCCAATCCATGAGATCGGGAGATCCATCCATCTAATAATATCGTTTTGAATTTTTTTTAAGACAGGGGCAAAGTTCAGCTTAAACATGTCCTTCAAGTTGGTAGAGACCGTTATCCCTAGGTAGGTCAGTCCTGTTGTGGACCATCGAAAGGGGAAATTTATAGTAGTAGGTGGTTCAGTAGTGCTCCCTAGGGGCATTGCTACTGACTTGTCAAGGTTAACTTTGTATCCTGACCCCCGTCCAAATGTTTCAATTATTGACAAAACAGCGGGTACAGATCTTTCCGTATTTGAAATAAAAAGTAAGACATCATCAGCATACAAAACTATTTTAAAGGTATTCTCCCCTATTTTAATACCCGATATGTTAGGGCTGTTTCTAATCGCCTCTGCAAGCGGTTCAATAGCCGCGGCGAATAATAAAGGTGAAAGCGGATCCCCCTGGCGGGTCGATCTACCCAGCTGAAAAGACGGAGAGCGGGTAAGGACATTACTGAACAAAGAGGATTAACTTTAACGACTGAATCTGGTTCAGGTTAAAAAGGTCATTAACTGTCTTAGACATGTTGATAACTCATACAGCAAGTCAAGTGTCTCGTCATCTCAATGACAAATGGATATTGATCCAGGTGAATGGTGCCAGATGTGGACTCAGTGGACTCAGGCTTGTTTTATTGTGCGGTCTTAGCATTTATTTTTGCCATATTGGGCTGCGTCTCAGTTCGAGAAACGGCGGCCGGCAGTCTGAGGAGCACAAACAAAAGTGAGAAGATACGATCTGAAATGAAAACTTACAGAGGTCTGATCACGCACATCGACATCATTAGCCCATCTATGGCCAGCTTGTTTGACAGATTCATCTGTAGACACACACATACATAAACACACGCGCGCGCGCACACACACACACACACACACGCACACGCACACGCACACACACACAGCATTTATATAATAGTCTCAATCTCTACACATACACACACGCATGCACACACTCCCCTCACATCCATGAGATTCCTCGGGAGCATCCTGACTCTGTGTGTGTGTGTGTGTGTGTGTGTGTGTGCGTGCGTGCGCATGCGCGCGTGTGTGTGTGTGCGCATGCATGCGTGTGTGTGTGTGCAATGTGCGTGTGTGCATGCATGCGTGTGTTTGTGTGTGTGTGTGTGTGTGTGTGTGTGCAATGTGCGTGTGTGCGTGCGCACGTGTGTGTGTGTGTGGATGCATGCGGGTGTGCATGTGTGTGTGTGTGTGTGTGTGTGTGTGTGTGTGTGTGGGTGTGTGTGTGTGTGTGTGGGTGCACATACAGTCTGGTCAGGAGAATAAAATGTCGACATTGTACGTTTCTGCAATCATGGGATGTAGAATATCAGCATTTGGAAACAAAATACATGATCAATTATAATTACCGTAAAACTTCAAATAAAAGCCCAGGCGTTTATTTACCAAAACTTATTTCCATATAATTATAATTCCATATATTATTTCCTTATATTTCTATAAGGAACTGGCGTCTATTTGGGACCGGCGTTTATTTATTTCTGCACAGAATTCTTGCTCAGCAAAGATTGGAAAGTATCAAATTGCTTATTTAAACCAGTATGATAGTACTTACAGTACATACATGAAGGTACGAACAGGCAGTGTTGAACATGCCTAGTACTGTAGAGTACGGATTGGAACAAACAAAATGAATATGGCAACAAAACTGATGTCCATCATCGTCGTCGTCGTCCTCAACTACGCTACCAGTTCATTGCTCTCCTCTTCTCCCTCTAGCTGCCAAACAGCCTTACCGTATTTAAAACAAGTAACATTAGCCTACCGCTCACATTCACTTGTTTGTGTTTCATTGAAAGAAGCAGTTTGATTATAGCAACGTTATAGTAACGTTAGCATTTAGCAGCAGCTAACCAACCGTCCAACCAACCGGGACTAGCATTTTCCCCATGTATCGTTATAGAAACCAGTCTAACACGTTGACTCCGCGGCTGAGTTTTGAATGTTTATGTTGTGTAGTCCGTAGCATCAAACAATGCAGTATGCATAGCAGTACTTGAAACATGTCGGTTATGTAGAAACAAAGTGTACAACTGGGGGGAGAAAGTAGCCTAGTACACTCTCATCTCTCTCCTCTGCCCCTCCCAAACCAGAAGTCAACACACTGCCCACGCCATTACCGTAAGTAACTGTGAATTCTGTCTGAGCGCAACACAAAAACATACCGTAATACAAAAAATACCCGGCGTCTATTTGGGACTGGCGTTTATTCACCAAAACATGTAGCCAGACCCGTTTGACGGGTTTAATACGTCAAAGTATTAAAGCTTTACGGTATAATACATTATAAATACATTGCATATCACGTTTCTAGCAGCCCGTTCGCTTCAATGTGTGTACAAATAACACGACTTTCCACGTTCAAATTGCGTGCAGTGAACATGCCAAACGTTCCAATTGAAATAAGCCGCTGACAAGTGAGGGGGTATGGGGTGGAATGGCTGATGTCCTGTTTTTAACCCCGACTCAAACCATAAGCCTAACTTAACCAAGCTGTTTTAGTTGCCTAAATATAACCAGGAAACGCAGCATTTTGTTTCAAATGGACCTTAATATTCTAACCCTGGTTTGCAGACACGTCAATTTTTTTTATTTGTGTTGGTGTGTGGATCCTGTGGGTTTGTCTCTGTTGATGCCTGCATGTCTGTGTATGTTTATGTACATACAGTATGAATGTGTGTGTTCAAGTGTGTGTTTTAAGTGGGAACACATGTACTTGCAGTAAGCGTGCATGCACGTGTGTGTGTGTGTGCGCGCGTGTGTGTGTGCGCGTGCGTGTGTGTGCGTGCGCGTGCGTGTGTGTGTGTGTGTTCAATGTAACAGCTGGTATGTGAACTAGCCATAAATTCCGTTTGAGGTTTCTCTTGCCACATGTTTGGCTTTCTGGATTCCACTGTTACCAATAGTTACCCGCTATAGAATGTGTCCTGGGTTACCATGGTAACTGCTACGCAACGTTTTCCACTCTTCTGTGCAGTACTTTATCAAATATGGACGTGATGACAGCTCCTCACAAGTGAAGCCAAAACATCTCGATCATCATTATAAGTAACCAAATACATATCATCATACGTATTATCATCATCAGGGAGCATCCTGGTATTGTGTGTGTGTGTGTGTGTGTGTGTGTGTGTGTGTGTGTGTGTGTGTGTGTGTGTGTGTGTGTGCGTGCGTGCGTGCGCGTGTGCGTGCACATGTGTTTGTATTGACATCAGTAAATGCATTGACTGTGTTGTTGTCTTCTGTCCCCCGTCAGATGATGGGAAGGTGGTGAAGGCGGTGTCGGTCATCAAAGACAACTGGGACACGGAGGAGATGATTCTGGAGGAGCTGACTGTCTTCCAGGTGAGATGCAGCTGCCAATCAACTTCTTTCAAGTGGAAGTTTTACCATCAGAGTCAGAGTCACCAGAGGACAATAAAGAAAGAGGAATTTGTCTTGAAGGCATTGGTGCACAAAGAAATGGATGATGTCATGTAGTTACACAGAGACAACACCATGACTACACGTTAAATTCAGTATAGAGGCCATACAGGCACAATTGGCAGTGTCTGTAGCGTGATCCTCCCGTGCACTACTGTACGTCCTGCGCTGAAACTTCTCACTGTCAGGTGAAAAGAGGCGGCTGGCGACTGCACATGTATCAGAGGAAGCGTGTCCAACTCTCCCCAGATTGGCAGAGGAGGTGGTGCAACGGCCGGGGGGACTTGGCCATGGATTCCACGAAGCGATAATTTTTTAATTGCTTTCAGAGACTCGTTAACAGTCAATTTAAAGTTAACGAGAAACCGAGACTTAACATCTGGAAACCTCTCTTCAGTCTTCTCACTCCACCCATCATTCTGGGAACCTCTCTTCAGTCTACTCACTCCACCCGTCAGTCTGAAGAACCTTGAAGGTCCTGCTACACTGCCAGGCACACTGTCAGCCACACAGGACTTTTATGGGTAAAAACACACAGCTTGAGTAGGAGCGCTTGTTTTTCTGTCTCGCAGTGCCCATCTGTTGGCCCTGTACCATGTGATGGACTGTGTGAGGCTTATGGTTATACTTTCCAATGGAACATATTTGACTGGAATAACTCTGCTGAGCAGAAAAACAGATAGCAGGGCACATATTTCCCAAGGTCCTCTAAATAAGGTAATGGAGAGGAGCAGAGGAGAGGAGGAGAGGAGTTTGAGGAGAGGAGCGGAGAGGGGAGGAGCAGAGGAGGAGTGGAGAGGAAAGCAGAGAAGAGGAGAGCAGAGAGAGGAAAGCAGAGGAGAGGAGAGGAGAGAAGAGGAGAGGAGAGAGGAGAGAAGAGGAGAGCAGAGGAGAGGAGAGAAGAGGAGAGCCGAGGAGAGGAGAGGAGAGCAGAGAGAGGAAAGCAGAGGAGAGGAGAGGAGAGCAGAGAAGAGGAGAGCAGAGAGAGGAAAGCAGAGGAGAGGAGAGGAGAGCAGAGAAGAGGAGAGCAGAGAGAGGAAAGCAGAGGAGATGAGAGCAGAGAGAGGAGAGGAGAGGAGAGGAGAGGAGAGGAGAGGAGAGGAGAGGAGAGCAGAGAAGAGGAGAGCAGAGAGAGGAAAGCAGAGGAGAGGAGAGCAGAGAGAGGAGAGGAGAGGAGAGGAGAGGAGAGCAGAGAAGAGAAGAGGAGAGCAGAGAGAGGAAAGCAGAGGAGAGGAGAGGAGGAGAGGAGGTAAGAGGAGAGGAGAGGAGAGGAGAGGAGAGGAGAGGAGAGGAGAGGAGAGGAGAGGAAAGGAGAGGAGAGGAGAGGAGAGGAGAGGAGGTAAGAGGAGAGGAGAGGAGAGGAGAGGAGAGGAGAGGAGAGGAGAGGAGAGGAAAGGAGAGGAGAGGAGAGGAGAGGAGAGGAGGTAAGAGGAGAGGAGAAATGAGAAGTGAGTGAGAGAAGAGAGAAAGAGGAAATGGAGCTAATGGAACGCAGGACGGAGAGAGCAACTCAGACGCCAGAATAAAACGTTGGCATTTGACGTGTCTGCAGTCAGGGATAAATACAATTTGATATAAAACATCTGGAAAAAACATGAATGTGACATTTTACATTTCTACAATCTCAATGTCAATTTGAAACAAAACGGAGATTCATTTTTTTTAAACCTCGTCGTCTCACCAACGTTTAACACAAATAAAACCACGTTAGCAACTTTGGTTCTGTTTAGTCAAGTAAAACAACGTGGTGAAGGTTAGGAGTAGGATTATGGTTTGGGTCAGGCACGAATATCAAAATGTTAAATGTGATTTATGATTCAAATGTAGACTTGGCTGGGAATTGAACACTGCCCTCCGGTGTGAAAGGCATGTGTTTACACCCTCCATCCACCCCAGACCGCAACACCCTTACTGGCCACCGCGCTCTTTCAGTAGCAGCCTCTCTATGACGTGTGTAACGTTAATATTCACATATCTAGAAATGCCGTATGCCACTTATATTGGTTCAGGAATGTTCATATTCTACGCATCATGTATCTGTATCTGTGACGTCTCCCAGGCTGGAGAGGGAGGGCAGGAAGAAAGACAGGAAAAGAAGGAAAGCCACAGATGAACAGGATATCAGCTGTACATTGTGTGTTTATTGACATGGAGTTTGAAGCAGGAACTAAGCCATTTCCAGCAGCCTGTCACAACAATGACAACAACATGGGGACAGCAGCTGGCCAGGACCCATACACTGTATATATATAGCTGCTGCAACTGTTTGGCCTTGTACTGAACAACCAGGACACTCTGACTCACAGCTCGTCTATATACTGACGTTTGGTCACTTTTTAACTCACTGAGTGAGTACCCCTCTTTGGTAATTTTTCAATGTGCAGGGTAGTCCAATAGACTTCTATAGAACTCCCACAATGTGCAGGGTAGTCCAATAGACTCCTATAGAACTCCCACAATGTGCAGGGTAGTCCAATAGACTTCTATAGAACTCCCACAATGTGCAGGGTAGTCCAATAGACTTCTATAGAACTCCCACAACGTGCAGGGTAGTCCAATAGACTTCTATAGAACTCCCACAATGTGCAGGGTAGTCCAATAGACTTCTATAGAACTCCCACAACGTGCAGGGTAGTCCAATAGACTTCTATAGAACTCCCACGATGTGCAGGGTACCGTAGTCCAATAGACTTCTATAGAACTCCCACAATGTGCAGGGTAGTCCAATAGACTTCTATAGAACTCCCACAACGTGCAGGGTAGTCCAATAGACTTCTATAGAACTCCCACAACGTGCAGGGTAGTCCAATAGACTTCTATAGAACTCCAACAATGTGCAGGGTAGTCCAATAGACTTCTATAGAACTCCCACAACGTGCAGGGTAGTCCAATAGACTTCTATAGAACTCCCACAACGTGCAGGGTAGTCCAATAGACTTCTATAGAACTCCCACAATGTGCAGGGTAGTCCAATAGATTTCTATAGAACTCCCACAATGTGCAGGGTAGTCCAATAGACCTCTATAGAACTCCCACAACGTGCATTTTTCAATGTGCAGGGTAGTCCAATAGACTTCTATAGAACTCCCACAATGTGCAGGGTAGTCCAATAGACTTCTATAGAACTCCCACAATGTGCAGGGTAGTCCAATAGACTTCTATAGAACTCCCACAATGTGCAGGGTAGTCCAATAGACTTCTATAGAACTCTCACAAGGTGCAGGGTAGTCCAATAGACTTCTATAGAACTCCCACAATGTGCAGGGTAGTCCAATAGACTTCTATAGAACTCCCACAATGTGCAGGGTAGTCCAATAGACTTCTATAGAACTCCCACAATGTGCAGGGTAGTCCAATAGACTTCTATAGAACTCTCACAAGGTGCAGGGTAGTCCAATAGACTTCTATAGAACTCCCACAATGTGCAGGGTAGTCCAATAGACTTCTATAGAACTCCCACAATGTGCAGGGTAGTCCAATAGACTTCTATAGAACTCCCACAACGTGCAGGGTAGTCCAATAGACTTCTATAGAACTCCCACAATGTGCAGGGTAGTCCAATAGACTTCTATAGAACTCCCACAACGTGCAGGGTAGTCCAATAGACTTCTATAGAACTCCCACAACGTGCAGGGTAGTCCAATAGACTTCTATAGAACTCCCACAATGTGCAGGGTAGTCCAATAGACTTCTATAGAACTCCCACAATGTGCAGGGTAGTCCAATCACGCGAGAAATCCATCTCGCAATACTGCCACATATTATGCGTTTACCTCGTCCCCACCAGTGGTGCGGACCAATCAGCATCCCAGGAAGGAGGAGGCGGTGGTCCTAAGTGGTTGGTTAGCCCGTGATAGACGGTGATAGACAGGCGCTGGCGTCACACCAAAGCTGCCTCATAGAAGCTGATTGGTGCAAACCACCGGTGGTTCAGATTCAGACCAAATGATTGGAGCGTGACAAGATGCATTTGTCATGTGATCGTGTTCTCATGATCTCGCCCGACTCCAGCGAGGTTAACGCCAGAGACCTTTAACACTTTCAGTGCCACGGCCCTTGGGCAAAAGGTTGCTTGCTGTGCCACATAGGCCGCAATGCATTTTAAAACAGTCATATAATTTCTTTAATAATTACTATGTAAACACTGAACACGCACAAATAACGATGAGACTCTCTTCTATCACCTGCAAAAAAAAGTTTATTGATCCCATTTTCCGTTCTTTAGTTATGAGCCGGAGAAGATAGCTTGATCGAACGAAAAACAGAGCTTTTTTTCTACGAGCTGAGATAATGAGCCTTTTGTGAAATTAAACATTTCAAGCACATCACTGACTCTGAAGCTAATTTTCTGATGTAGTCACACCTCAAAAATAATTTCCTTCAATAAAACAGTGAAGGCAAGGGAATTTTGTTTGGAAGAATAATATTTTTAGCTGAAACCAGCAGCGCTGGCGCCTGCATGCGCTGCTGGTTGCAGCTTCTTGCTGATCTTTTGCTGCTGGTGGGCATCGGATATTCTGGCTTGCGTTTGCCAACCCTGTCCTGCTGTCTGGGTCTGTGTTGTGTACTTGGCTCTGCGTGCCCACCTCCCCCCTCCTCCTCCCCCCCCCCCCCCCCCCGTTGTGGGCGGAGTGTCTCTCTGCTCTGCTGTTTTCTCGTTTTCTCTGCCTGTGCTCAGCACTGAAAAAGTCAGCTAGATCCTGCTTTTTTACAGCCGCGTGTACCAGCTCCCATGCTTCGAGTTGAGAATAATAACAAATCCACGGCTGATCATGTGTTGCAGCGGACACGGAGGCTGTTGCAGCGGACATCGAGGTGCTCAATTGTGATAGCAGATTGGCTGCTGCAGGGGCACAGCTAAACGTTGCTTCAATGAAGCCGCTGCATACGGACGGATGCGATGCGATTTCCTTCCCCCCAATGACTTCTTCTGTGTGTTTCACTCCACGTTCTCTCATCTGGAGAGCGCTGTCGCCACCTAAGGGTTCTGTAAAATAGGTTAGACACATTCAATACCTCTGAATATTGTAAGAGGCGATGTAAGAGGCATAGATCGACACCCCCCCGTCAAAAAAAAAAATCGAGTTATGACGCCATTTGGCGTCGCTGGCACTGTACGGTAAATTTCTAATGACGCCATATGGCGTCGCTGGCACTGAATGTGTTAATATAGCGTAGATAGAGAGACACCCCACTGCAGGCTGCAGGCTCCGCCCATAATAACAAATGGTAGTCTTCCGGGTCTCCTAAATGGGCGTGGTCATCATCAGCTTGTGATTGGATGTCTGTCAAATTGTATGAAACTTCATTGGCTGACCAGTCTCCTAAGTGGGCGTGGCAGTGGGTGGAAATGTAGGTAGGTGTGACACAAATACAGGAAGTGACAGGAAGTTGGGGTGTCTCTATCTAAAGGTCAAGGGGTGTCCTGACCAAACATCAGCATGTTGACGAGTTGGAGTGAGAATGTGTTGGAGAAACTTGCAGTGTTTATTATTTTTCTACTCACCACCACCGGGGGGCTGGATGTGGTCCAGGAGGGGCTCGCTCGCCCCCTGACTGCATTTCAAAGAGGAGAGGCAATTAGCTGCTGGTTGGTGGCTTTGTTGGCTGAAAGTGACATACGATAGCCAGAGTACTGTACTCTCTCTCTCTCTCTCTCCCTCTCTCTCTCTCTCTCTCTCTATCTCTCTCCTCTCTCTCTCTCTCTCTCCCTCTCTCTCTCTCTCTCTCTCTCTCTCTCCCTCTCTCTCTCTCTCTCTCTCTCTCTCTCCCTCTCTCTCTCTCTCTCTCTCTCTCTCTCTCTCTCTCCTCTCTCTCTCTCTCTCTCTCCCTCTCTCTCTCTCTCTCTCTCTCTCTCTCCCTCTCTCTCTCTCTCTCTCTCTCTCTCTCTCTCTCTCTCTCTCTCTGTCTCTCTCTCTCTCTCTCTTCCTCCTCTGACCTCCCCGGCCGCTCTGAGTGGACAGGGGTCATCGGTCTCTCTCTCTCTCTCTCTCTCTCTCTCTCTCTCTCTCTCTCTCTCTCTCTCTCTCTCTCTCTCTCTCTCTCTCTCTCTGAGTGGACAGGGGTCATCGACTCCCCTTTAGTGAGTCAATGAAACGTTAAAGTGACTCAGTGGGCTGGAAAAATGGGAGCGGTGGAGTAACTTAGTCCTCTGAAGAAGAGAGAGACTTATTAAATGTCTAATCTGCATCAGTAGCCGGCCTGACCTCTGACCTCGGAGCCAACAGTCATTCTGTCACTGTGACGTCTGGGAGGTTGAGCTATCAGTTTTGTGTGAGATGATAATACTGTTGTTTCTTTAGCTGCAACCAGCAGCTAGAACATAAAAGTTATTCTGTCGGTTGGCAGGTTTTAAATTAACTAGAAATCTCAATATCAAAACCGTTTTAAATCGATTAAAAGTACCAATTACTTTAAAAACCTGAACAGCACTTTGAAGGCATTTATTCAAAGGGGAGATTTTCTTTTCTTTTTTCGCGTTCTCCCAACTGGATTAACTAACGTTGGATTCACGTGGATATGTTGGTTTCTTGTGATTGGTTAGGGTTTGATCAAATATCTCGATATCGATATTGTAACAATATCGTCAGGATGACTATTGATACTTTCACAAAATATTTACACAAAGATTTTTGGTAAATAATCATTATGAGTGATGTGGATATGATGACTAAGTGGGTAAAGGCAAATAATAGAACAGCTAGAACAGTCTGGTAAGTTCAGAAAATGACGGCACTTTACTGTGATGCCAGGAAAAGACAACGCTGATGATAATAATATCGAAATCACCAATTTCCTGATCGTCGATGGTCTCATTTTCTGATGTAGGTAAGATGCATCAGTCTTAAATTGACTAGTTCCTCGTAGCTGCTTTCAAATGAGAAATAACGTTCTTTATCTGATTTCTTGGATATTACTAATGATCTGCCAATCAGGATTTAGATGATTGATTTTGAGATTTTCTTTTTGATGGTTCTATTTGATTTTATTCTATGAAATCTGAAGGAACCCATACTCTGGCCATGGGGTGAACCTCACCTATAAATCTGGACATCATAAACTCCTATAAATGTCATATCTAGATCTATATCATAAACAGTCTTGTGTTTTATTGAGTCTGTGTGTAAACTCATCAGATTTCTTTATAACTTCACAGAGTCCCACACCCATCCTCAGTATGAAGCTGTCAACCAAGAGGGTAGGTCGGTTGGTCTGTCTGTCTGTCTGTCTGTCTGTCTGTCTGTCTGTCTGTCTGTCTGATTGTCATTTTCTCAGAATGGGCTGAGCTGGGATAAAATCTGAACAGACTTTGAGAAGAAACACAGATTCATATGGCCTTTTGTCAAAGAATCAACACAATACGATGTGACACCTTTCTTGTTTCCATGGTGATTTTGATAAACAGGAGGATGAACCATTTTGTGTGCATGTACAGTATAGCCCAAATGTATGTAAAGAAACAACCTCTCTGTTAGTAACCATGACATGAGGGCCAGTGAACAGGACCTGGATAAATGCTCTCTCTCCTTGCCTCTGTCCCTCACAGCAACATCTGTATGTGTCCAGCGAGCTGGGCGTGGTCCAGCTGGCCCTGCAGCGCTGTGAGCTGTATGGGTCCGACTGCGCCGAGTGCTGCCTGGCCCGGGACCCCTACTGCTCCTGGGACGGGCACACCTGCTCCAGATACTTCCCCACCAGCAAGAGGTAGAGACACACAGACACACCTGCTCCAGATACTTCCCCACCAGCAAGAGGTAGAGACACACAGACACACCTGCTCCAGATACTTCCCCACTAGCAAGAGGTAGAGACACACAGACACACCTGCTCCAGATACTTCCCCACTAGCAAGAGGTAGAGACACACACCTGCTCCAGATACTTCCCCACTAGCAAGAGGTAGAGACACACACCTGCTCCAGATACTTCCCCACCAGCAAGAGGTAGAGACACACAGACACACCTGCTCCAGATACTTCCCCACCAGCAAGAGGTAGAGACACACAGACACACCTGCTCCAGATACTTCCCCACCAGCAAGAGGTAGAGACACACAGACACACCTGCTCCAGATACTTCCCCACCAGCAAGAGGTAGAGACACACAGACACACCTGCTCCAGATACTTCCCCACCAGCAAGAGGTAGAGACACACAGACACACCTGCTCCAGATACTTCCCCACCAGCAAGAGGTAGAGACACACAGACACACCTGCTCCAGATACTTCCCCACTAGCAAGAGGTAGAGACACACAGACACACCTGCTCCAGATACTTCCCCACTAGCAAGAGGTAGAGACACACACCTGCTCCAGATACTTCCCCACTAGCAAGAGGTAGAGACACACACCTGCTCCAGATACTTCCCCACCAGCAAGAGGTAGAGACACACAGACACACCTGCTCCAGATACTTCCCCACCAGCAAGAGGTAGAGACACACAGACACACCTGCTCCAGATACTTCCCCACCAGCAAGAGGTAGAGACACACAGACACACCTGCTCCAGATACTTCCCCACCAGCAAGAGGTAGAGACACACAGACACACCTGCTCCAGATACTTCCCCACCAGCAAGAGGTAGAGACACACAGACACACCTGCTCCAGATACTTCCCCACCAGCAAGAGGTAGAGACACACAGACACACCTGCTCCAGATACTTCCCCACCAGCAAGAGGTAGAGACACACAGACACACCTGCTCCAGATACTTCCCCACCAGCAAGAGGTAGAGACACACAGACACACCTGCTCCAGATACTTCCCCACCAGCAAGAGGTAGAGACACACAGACACACCTGCTCCAGATACTTCCCCACTAGCAAGAGGTAGAGACACACAGACACACCTGCTCCAGATACTTCCCCACTAGCAAGAGGTAGAGACACACACCTGCTCCAGATACTTCCCCACCAGCAAGAGGTAGAGACACACAGACACACCTGCTCCAGATACTTCCCCACTAGCAAGAGGTAGAGACACACAGACACACCTGCTCCAGATACTTCCCCACCAGCAAGAGGTAGAGACACACAGACACACCTGCTCCAGATACTTCCCCACTAGCAAGAGGTAGAGACACACACCTGCTCCAGATACTTCCCCACTAGCAAGAGGTAGAGACACACACCTGCTCCAGATACTTCCCCACCAGCAAGAGGTAGAGACACACAGACACACCTGCTCCAGATAC
>NC_139631.1:0-117500 GCF_964638095.1 Poromitra crassiceps | reverse complement strand
GGACGCTGCAGCACACGGACACCCAGCAGCAAACTCTCAGTCACACGCAGGAAAGCAGACAGGTGAGTGGGGCTGATATTCTGCCCATAGTGGCCCATGTCTCAAAAGAGATGATAGAGGATGGTATATACATACCACATCATACTATATACAGTATATACATACCACATCATACTGTATACAGATCCTTTCCAAAATATTTGAATATCATGGAAATACCATGGATGACCGTGGGCTTCAGCGGATTGTCAAGCAAAGACGATTCAAAAATTTGGCAGAGATTCAGAGGGAGTGGACTGAGGCTGGAGTCAGTCATAACTGAGAAGTAACTGCTGATTTTCTTCACACTATTCTAATTTCTTGAAATACTGTTTTGGGGGTTTTCTGGAGCTGTAGGCCAAAATTATGAAAGATGAAACAAATAAAAGGCTAGAAATATTTCACTTTGTATGTAATGAAAGTCATCATCTATGAAAGTTTCACTTTTTCAAAGGAATTATTATAACTTTTCCATGATATTCAATTTCTTTGGAAAGGATCTGTATACATACCATATCATACTGTATACCAGTGGTTCTAAAACTTTTTCACATCAAGGACCCCTAAACTGACACAGACATTTGAAAAGATTTTGTGCCAGGGTCTCCCATGTGATACGATTTTTGCTTTTAGATGTTTTATTACAGAAAGTGTATGAAACCCATCACCAAAATAGTCACACATTCTGTCATTGTGTTACTTATGGATGGAATTATAGTGAAAATAAATGATTCGCCTTTTTTCTGGGGACCCCCTGGAACCCCCTCAAGGACCCCTGGGGGTCCCCGGACCCCACTGTGAGAACCACTGCTGTACATGTACACTACATCATATACATCATATACATCATATACATGATCAAAGACTTGAACAGTCACACTTCATCTCTTTGTCCCGTCCTCTTTCTGCGTTCAGCTTCCTCTGAGCGATGACGAGCGCTCCCTCCACATGAAGCGAGGGTTGCTGGTTCAACGCCTGGAGCCGGGCGACACGGGCCTCTACACCTGCAGCAGCCAGGAGCACTCCTACAGCCAAGTGCTGGCCCGATACCGGCTGCACGTCATCCCCAACCACAGCCTGCACCCGGCCTCGGGAGGACCCGTCCCGCCGGGGAGGGTCCCCCCAGGAGGGGTGGGCTTTGCTGGGCTGCTGCTCGGACAGGCGGGCCCCCCTAACACACCGGCGGCACACAGGAACTCCTGGCTGCTCCAGCAGCAGCACCACCCCCAGCTTCCTCCCAGGAGCTACAAGGACATGCACATGGTGGGGAGCAACAGTCTGAGCGCGGACGACTACTGCGAGCACCTGTGGTACCGAGAGAAGCGCCGGCAGCAGAAGCTCCGCACTCTGAAGCTGAAACAGGAGAGCCGAAAAGCCCGGGTGAGGAGGAACTACCCTCCGGCGGAGAGTCCCATCTAGGCACCCTGTCTGTCTGTGGGGCCAAATGGAGGGGAGATACTAGATCCTATACTGTATGCAGACAGAGCAGAGCAGAGGGAGAAGATACTAACGTCACTGTGTCAGTCACCCTCCACTTCTAATTGTCTTTAGTCGGTCATATCCAGTCTGATGCACTTTCCGGTCTTTTCGTGAGGTATTCATTTCAGCGAACAGCGAGTGTTGTGGAAATACTTTAGACAATGAGTCAATCTACATGTCAAATGTCACATGAGTACCTGGCCATTGAACTGTCCAAATAGTCGAGGAAATGGACTCTGATGAGAGAAAGTGGCGGGACGAGCTTGAGCTATGTTCCACAAATGACTGCTAACGCCTTAACTGCTTTCTTTACGTTCGCATGACGCCAGGTGAGCGGCTCAGGGCTAGCCTAGCGCCATGCTAAGTGACCGGCGATAGCGTCCCTTTTCTGACTCTGGTAAAGACAAATGTAAAGTGAATGATAAACCGATATATTGGGTAGAAAGATGAGAAGTTAAACTTGAGTTTTATACCATTAACCTGGTTGTAAACATGACCTGGTCAGAACAGTAGCTAACCGTAGCTGTCCGACTTTGGACAATAGCTGCAAAACTGAGCGACTCAGGACACAGTTTGGCTACATCAATCATAACTGTTCAATAAATAGCCTATTGCCAGCTGACAGTTTGACGAGAGTATTTGCCCAAAAAGACTGACAGCAACACTGCTAACACTCCCTAACCCTAACCCCCCCCCCCCCCCCCCCCCCCCCCAAATGCACACCTCTATCTTAGTTTATACTAAGGAAAAGGGAATGGAGATGTAGTCCCCAACTCCCCATATTGGCTTGTTAGCTCTGTACGCATTCATTCTTGTAGCCACAGGAAACAGTTGGCTACAAGTTTGAACTAAAATTCTGAATTTAAAGAGTAACTAAACCACAAACCCAAATCTGTGTAAAGCCTGACATCTAATGGTAAAAGCCTGCTACTAAGATCGCCATCTGCTATTGGCTGATATTTTGTCACCTTCTTTAGAGTACAACTACAGGTGGTGACATCACCTGGCTGGCACCAAAGATCAGCCAAATAGTAGACGTCAATTTCAGTAGAATAGTTTTTACGCCTCCGCCGGCGATAGTCACAGCCGTGCTGATATCCCGTAACAGATAGTCACAGCCGTGCTGATATCCTGTAACAGATAGTCACAGCCATGCTGATATCCCATAACAGATAGTCACAGCCGTGCTGATATCCTGTAACAGATAGTCACAGCCGTGCTGATATCCCGTAACAGATAGTCACAGCCATGCTGATATCCCATAACAGATAGTCACAGCCATGCTGATATCCCATAACAGATAGTCACAGCCATGCTGATATCCCATAACAGATAGTCACAGCCATGCTGATATCCCATAACAGATAGTCACAGCCATGCTGATATCCCATAACAGATAGTCACAGCCATGCTGATATCCCATAACAGATAGTCACAGCCATGCTGATATCCCGTAACAGATAGTCACAGCCGTGCTGATATCCCGTAACAGATAGTCACAGCCATGCTGATATCCCATAACAGATAGTCACAGCCGTGCTGATATCCCGTAACAGATAGTCACAGCCATGCTGATATCCCGTAACAGATAGTCACAGCCGTGCTGATATCCCGTAACAGATAGTCACAGCCGTGCTGATATCCCGTAACAGATAGTCACAGCCGTGCTGATATCCCATAACAGATAGTCACAGCCATGCTGATATCCCGTAACAGATAGTCACAGCCGTGCTGATATCCCGTAACAGATAGTCACAGCCGTGCTGATATCCCGTAACAGCACGACCTCCAGTGTGATGTTCCTTTGGTATCAGTTGTAAAAGCTGTTCATCAAGTGATCTAATCAAGTCATTTTTAAGTCATTTAGAGACGACAGATTATTTTTGTGTTATCTGTCTCCACCAACAAAAAACAGTTCCCTCAGGATTGCACTACCAAGTCAGGTCAACTTGCAGCCTGCAGTTCCCCAAGATTAGATATAAGAGGTGACCACTGTCTTGTGTTTGTCCAATCCACTGTCATGTTTCATTGTTTGAACCAATCCACTGTCATGTTTCATTGTTTCACACAGACTGATTTGATGCATGTATTGATCTGGTTTGTGGGCGATGTAAAGCCCTTCTGCATAGGTAGGATCTGTAATCTAGGCCTTAGTGCAAAATGCACACATGAAATGGACTCTTGCTTCAAAATGTGTTATGTATAGCTTATTAATTCTGCCATGTAACTAATAATTATTCTTCACGTCACTGTATATTATAGAACTTTATTTTTTATAGTTATTTTCTTTATATACTAGATACTAGTAACTTTATCTTATGTAAAATATATAAAAAAAAATAACAATTCTGTCTTGTTTATATGAACTTGTGTTTCCCTTAAAAAATGTATGCCTAGGTTATTTAACTCCACAACACTCTCATAAGCCATGAGATCAACAACTGTGTAATTAAACTAATTAAACTGTGTTATTTGTGAGTGAGCCACAAAATGATAAGTAACAAGTAAAATAAAAACATTAAAAGGTTTTTCATTTATTGTGCAATACAATGCTTTGTTATTCCAGCTTTAGAAAACTAAACCTGAATTTCTGTTGAGTTTGTTCCCATGTTAAAATAGATCTTAGTACTCATCCTGGTGTTATTGCTATGACTATTGCCTACTGTTACCACTATAATATTGTATTGTTGTTGTATAGCACTTTATATTTAAAAGAAATCTGAAAAGAAAAAGGAACAAATTCAGCAACCTGTCAGTAACACAATTTTTATCCACAGCACCAGTAAGCATAACAACAAACACACCTCACACCATAAGCTTAAAGGGATACTCCACTTTTTCTGGAGTTTTCTCATTTGCCACACCCCCCCCCCACATAACCAAGAAACACCATGCCTTACCGGCACTGTCCGCTCAGTTTACAGTGAGCTACAGTCGTGAAGTTGGTATCGCCATATAATGGAGGCTAATGGTACAGCTGGACCAATATGTGGGGGTGCGAAGAAAATAGTCGATTTTCATGACTTCAGAGTTACTTTATAATGAAGTCTCCCCCCCGCCCCCCAAATAAAACCATATATGGCACACACAGCACATTCAAAATAAATGTAGTTTTTAAATGTTTTTAAGTGTCCATTATTCTGATCAATACAATCACTTATAAATCATTGATTAAAAACACAGTCGTGGTGTTTGCTGTCCTTTCAACTTCAGTTGTATGTTCCTAATTGGCTTTCCACTGGAAGACGTGCTCATTGTCAAGTTCATGGGAAAGTGAAGGGAAAATGTTTATAACTGACACTGCTTCTTTAGCAGTCTGTGTAACAATATAGAGCAGTGGTTCTCAAACCGTTGCACGTCAAGGACCCCTAAACTGACAAATTAGACCACAGACCCCCATTGGATAAGCCTTTGTCCCAGGATCCCCCATCTGATAACATGTTAGCGTTTGTGACGACTCCTGGCCCTGTCTTGCAGGAGCCATGGTTGGGGTTGTTAGGCTGTTTGGGTGAGCCTGGGCCTGGTGTACTCATTGGGCTCAGAGTGATATAGAAGAGAGAGTGGTAACAATGGAAGTCTAAAATGCGTGGCTCATGTAGCGTGTGTTCCAGGAGGTATGTTTGAATGCATAAAATTAAGCTGATAATATACAATTTGATTCTTTAAATGTATATGTGCACTTTGGGGGTAACCTTACTGTAGGAGCCATTTATGTTTGTTGTTGGCATGTCATATTATTTTATTTAGATTATCTTGCAATATTATTTTTAGACACTTGGTGGCGACGTCATTAGGCACAGGTGAGGGAGAGCTCACAGTGTTCTCACCAGACCAGACAGACCTCAGACCAGAGCAGCATTGGAAACTTGGATTGGAAACAAATTAATATGTATATCTCTCTACAATACTGACTAAACTGCAATCATTGTCTGGAAAATCAGTTTGTTATTGGGTGTTAGATCACTCCAACCTATGTGTGTGTTATGGGGAGTCTAATGGACATTGGAAAGTTCATAAATGGCCATAACACCCCAAAATGAAGGTGAGACATGGTATGACATGGTAGGTGAATAGGGTAAAAAGAAAAAACCGATATCAGCATGACACATCCCCAGTTGATTACTTACATTAAGACAATACTTTTTCAATAAAAGTTTTCTGAAAGCTTATGTTTAAATATGCAAATGAGACATCTACTTAAATATGTGCAGATTTGCATACATTTCCAGAACAGAAATCTGAACATTGGATGAAGCCAGGTTCAAAATTATTATTTCATTTTGTTGACATATTAGAGCCAAGGGTTTTTACAGAGGGAATCTCCTTTTATCTATCAAACAGAAAATACTGTCAAAAGTTATTAAAAAAAAACACATTTTCACCATGTTTTAGGAATCAAATGGCCTTTAAAAAAATCCAAACAAAGTCAATCAAATTAGTGAATTCAACAAGTTATTTATAAATTTTAAATAAATATATATTTACAAATTTACAAACAGGGCAGGGAATAGTGACTCATACAATACATTTACAAACACATTACAAAACTATTTACATTGGAGCAGTGTTGAGACTTAACTACTTTTTGCAGTAACTAGTAATCTAACTAATTACTTTTTCAAATTTAGTAACTCAATTACAGTTACTGAAATAGTAACTGGGCTAGTTACTAGTTACTTTAGGACATGAAAATAATGGACAACTTCATAGGATTATCCGCTTTCTGATCCTTAGACCTAGTCCAGAGAGAGAAGCCACCTCCCTGCCTGGAAAAAATGTTCCACACGCTGCAGCTGCAGCCAGAGCCCCAGAGGCTAATGACCTTGAGTAGGCTATAAGCCTCCCCAATAAGCAAATGTTCAAGTATCCCATGCAGGTACAATGATAGATACAATTTGACAGTATGTCTTATCGCACACTGTGCCACAGCAACACTAAATAATGTGTACATTAATAAGACAATTTGACAGTATGTCTTGTCGCACACTGTGCCACAGCAACACTAAATAATGTGTACATTAATAAGACAATTTGACAGTATGTCTTGTCGCACACTGTGCCACTGCAACACTAAAATAATGTGTACATTAATAAGACAATTTAACAGTATGTCTTGTCGCACACTGTGCCACAGCAACACTAAATAATGTGTACATTAATAAAACAATTTAACAGTATGTCTTGTCGCACACTGTGCCACTGCAACACTAAATAATGTGTACATTAATAAAACAATTTGACAGTATGTCTTGTCGCACACTGTGCAACAGCAACAGTAAAATAATGTGTACATTAATAAAACAATTTGACAGTATGTCTTGTCGCACACTGTGCCACTGCAACACTAAATAATGTGTACATTAATAAAACAATTTGACAGTATGTCTTGTCGCACACTGTGCCACTGCAACACTAAATAATGTGTACATTAATAAAACAATTTAACAGTATGTATTATCGCACACTGTGTCACAGCAACACTAAATAATGTGTACATTAATAAAACAATTTGACAGTATGTCTTGTCGCACACTGTGCAACAGCAACAGTAAAATAATGTGTACATTAATAAAACAATTTGACAGTATGTCTTGTCGCACACTGTGCCACAGCAACACTAAATAATGTGTACATTAATAAAACAATTTAACAGTATGTCTTATTGCACACTGTGCCACAGCAACACTAAATAATGTGTACATTAATAAAACAATTTGACAGTATGTCTTATTGCACACTGTGCCACAGCAACACTAAAATAATGTGTACATTAACAAAACAATTTAACAGTATGTCTTATCGCACACTGTGCCACTGCAACACTAAATAATGTGTACATTAATAAAACAATTTGACAGTATGTCTTGTCGAACACTGTGCAACAGCAACAGTAAAATAATGTGTACATTAATAAAACAATTTGACAGTATGTCTTGTCGAACACTGTGCAACAGCAACAGTAAAATAATCTGTACATTAATAAGACAATTTAACAGTATGTCTTGTCGAACACTGTGCAACAGCAACAGTAAAATAATCTGTACATTAATAAGACAATTTGACAGTATGTCTTGTCGAAAACTGTGCCACAACAACACTAAAATAATGTGTACATTAATAAGACAATCAAAGCAGACTCTTAAGAGTAACGCAGAAGTTACTTTCCCTAGTAACTAATTACTTGAAGTAACTAGTAACTCTAAAGTAATTAAATTACTTTTTGAGAAAGTAACTAGTAACTGTAACTAATTACCCATTTTCAAAAACTATTTACATTGGAATATGTCCACATGTGGGAAAGGGGGGACACAGGTGCAGCGCACAGCGGCAGCACCTGGTGAGACGCAGGAGAACTCCAGGCAGGAAGTGTCCCACAGCACTGGAGATCTCTCAGTACCTGTGTCACCTCAAGTCCTCAGGTGGAATCCACCTGATACCTCTCCAGAGAGCCAAACCTGCCCTGCGAGGGAACGAATCAAAATGCCCGAGATGAGCAACACCAAGGAATGGAACCAACTAGACGAAGACCTCGACAAAGTGCTAGGGGCCACGCTAGCAGGAACAGCTGAGCAGAAAGTCAATACACTAATGGCTCATTTCCACCGCAGGTAGTAGCGCGATCCCGCTCCGCTCGACTCGATAAATTGTCTCATCCCACCGGTTTAAACTGTCCCAGCCCGGGTTGTATTGGAGTCGAGTCGTGCTACTTTTCGTACCTGCCTCGTCGGGGTTCTATTCTGTCAACCCGGGTTCATACGGTGACGTGAAAACATTGTAGACGACTGATTGGCCAGGCAGAATCGTGTTTACTCTATCTACTGACTGTCAATGCGCTGCATACCAGTTTAGTGGGCTTACATTCTCTTCTGTTATGTTATTTCCATCAGTCTTTGTGTTGCTGCCTTCGCCTTTGTGAAATAAAGTCGTGGCGGTGGTTTCAATTGTTTTCAGAGTGAAAAAAGTCCGCTGCTCAGCAAGCTCCTGTAGTTAGTTGAGCTGCAGCGCTCCGCTAGGCCGCAGCGGGTGTTTGGTGAAGCCGCGGTCTTGCCTGAGAGGCCGCGGGGTACAGGGCAGGCTTCACTCTGTTGCGCCTCTTCCGTCCGCGCGCAGCGCAGCGCATGCCTGAGTTTGACTAACTACAAAGTGATATCCATTTTCCTGGCCGATTGTCACATTCGCCCATGTCCACTGTAGGTCATTTAGAGAGGTGGGTGGGGGCAGATGATCCGCGGTGGAAGCAAAACGTCCATCGAGCCGAAACGATTAGAGCCGAGTGGGGACGAGCTGTGCAGGGCTGTTAAATGTGGTGGAATTGAGCCATAAAGGATGGCGAGCATGGCTGTTCCCGGTCGAAGTCGGCTGCAGAGGATTCCCTGCCCAGTCGGTAGGGAGAATGCTCACAGCCTTGGGAATAACGGGGAAGGAGAGAAAGACAGCAGCTCGCAGGATGGGGGGGGGAGGCAGCAGAGAGAGCCTCTTGCTGGCTATGGAGCAGGAGAGAGGAGCTGAGCCGGAAGCCAGGAGGAGGGGAGGGGCAGTGATTTGGACACCACTGACGACCCACCAGCGGGAGGGTGTCTCCCCGGAGGGTCTCCATCGGTTCAGGGTCTAAACACCCAGTGACCTCAAGGACGGGGCTGATGCAGGATTGAGCTGGCGTATTTCTCCCTGATTGCCTGGAGGGACATACAAGGCATTAGATTAGGTCACACACACACACACACACACACACACACACACACACACACACACACACAAACACACAAAACATTTCATCTTATCGACACTGCACTGTTGGCAACCAGCTCACCTTGAACCCTGGTTCTCCCCGATTCGCAGCCACGACATTTCCGGTGATGCGCCGCATGATGGGTCTGAGGTGGGCGTCATCGTAACCCGAGTAGTGCTGGTCTGTGGGAGACTGCAACAAGAGAGGAGAGATCAAATCACTCATGTGTTGGTTGATTCTTTAAATCACATCATTTACCGTATGAACTCATGTTGACTTGCTTCAGTCAACCTTCGCCTCCATATGAAGCCCTATGAACTTCAGTATTAACTCACCCATGAGCGGCGTTCACGCAGCAGCTGGGCGAGGCAGAGCGAAGCAGCAGCTACTTCCGAGGGCCGGTAATGCACCATCTCGTAGTCTGGCAGGGTTAACTCCATCAGGTATTCTGCCAGCAGGTGCGTCTCTAGAGAGGACTAGACAGACACAAGACAGTCATAAAGTACTAGCCTGGTAACCAGCCCAAATGAATCCTATTCATTGTGTGTGTGTGTGTGTGTGTGTGTGTGTGTGTGTGTGTGTGTGTGTGTGTGTGTGTGTGTGTGTGTGTGTGTGTGTGTGTAACTGTTGTAACTATTTAGTAGACAAACTCACCTGTGCAGCCTTTGAAGCCCTCTTCAGGAAGTGTGTTGGCAGAGGGCGTCCGAGGTCAAACTGTAGGGTCCTCAGGATGATCCGCTCCACTTGGCGAATCTGTGGCCCTGTGACCGTGTTTTTGGTCATGGAGGCAAGTTCCTTCACCTTTGGCCTGGAGATGCGCAGTTCCTCGTATTTCGAGGCCAGCAGCATGGCGGCCAGACCAACAAGCTCCAGCTTATTGGGAGCCACTTGTTTAACCTGCAACACATTAAAAAAGAGTGTTAGCTAGTTCACAGAAACATAGTTGACAGAAAGCGAAACCAGAAACCTTTTTAAAACAGTTTGTAGCCTACCTGTAGAAAACGGTCCAAGATGGCAATGGTGAGATACAAAGTCTCCTGCTGCAGCCCCAAGTTGTAGTGACCCTGGATCAGCCAGTTAACTAGATCGGCTCGCATGCGTTCATTGATGAGGTGACCCTGCAGATAGTCGGCTCGCACAGCCTGCTGCTCCTGTGTGGAGACACAACCAAATGGTCATATAAAATACACAGTCCACATCTGAAGAAAGAGCATAGCAGCTCAAAATAAACTCATCTGGGTGGTATTAGATTATAAATAAACTAATCAGCCATCAATCAATCAATCCATCAATCAATCAAAAGCAAAGTAAGGAGCATGACTTACCTCAAGGAGGTGCAGATGGTCATAAATGTCTTTGACATATTCCGAGCAGAGCTGTGGCATGTCTCCATCGGGTTCATCAATATCCATTATGACCGTCTCATCGTGCTTCATGGCCACGTCAGCTGTTTCCCCCTCCGCCACCGGGGGCAGCGGCTCTTCCCGTGCTTCCACCTGGACTTGACCATGGACGGGTTGAACCCGTTTTCGGTGGACTTGGACTGGTCTGCTCTTCTGAAGGAGCAAAGTACAGTTAAATGTCACCCAGAGTCAAACATGCATACAACATACTGCTCTAGTTCAACACCACACATGTTACTGTTCTGTGCCCCTAAGCTGTTAGGAAGAACCATTCAAAACAAAGAAAAGTCAAAAAAATACTGTCAGGATATGGCAGCTTTTCTCAACACATAGGGTGACCAGAGACAGACAGAGAGAGTGTGTGTGTGTGTGTGTGTGTGTGTGTGTGTGCGTGTGTGTGTGTGTGCGTGCGTGCGTGCGTGCGCGTGTGTTCTCTACCTGGCATTGCTTCCTGCCTTGATGGATGACCAGGCCTCTGGCGCTGGTCATCCTGGTCCAGCCACATGAACAGCACCGCAGGACGAAGGAGCCGTCATTAGGCCTCCTGGCACGTCTCTGAGTCTGATGAGGAAAGACAACAGCACAATGACAAACACTTCCACTGCATTTTGACATTTCAGCTACGCAGCAGCTACATCTTCCTCACAATAAACCCTTTCCACATGTTACATCCACAGTAGGCTATACACAGAGAAGCACATACAAAGTTAATTTAGCCTGAATAAATTAAAATCACTCAAAATAAAGTACATGAAAGTAGGCTACATTAAACAGATAGCCCCCTGTGTCAAACATCTCTTTTGGTAAAACACAGACATAGTTGAATGAAGTGATCGGGTACTGCCCCCTCGTGGCGCCGGCCGACACTGCGGGCAGCCGCTGTCATTTTGGGGGAAAACCCCCATCCACCTGTTTAATGCACATCTTCAAATTGCGCACACAAAACCTGCTAGAAACGCTGCAAGAGCCGAAAAACCTCAAAATGGCGCAAAAAGGTTGGTAGAGGTAGGTGCAAAAGTTGCATTTTGAACAAACCTGCCGTTATTCTCCAATCAAAAACCATGCACTTTGCACGATGATACTGGGCGAGCACTTCCAGAATTGAATTAGTCTAGCGTTAGATGTGTTGAACCGTCCAAAAATACAGCTAAACATGTGTATCACGCAACTGCTCCGTGAGAAAGTGTTGATATTTAAAGATAAACGTCGTCTAACCGTCGAGATATATCTTGCTGCTTGCACGAAGTACAACTGCATCCTTCCATCTACAGTAGAATGCAGGCAAAATAAACTTCCAAACACCTGTTTCATGCACATTTTCAAATTGCGCGCACAAAACCTGAGTATAAACGCTGCACAAATCGAAAAACATGCAGTTTGGACGATGCAACGCACTTCTACAATTTAATTAGTCTAGATGTGTTGAAACGTCCAAAATGCAGCTACACATGTCTCACTCACCTGCTCCATGACAAATTGTTTATCTTTACAGATAAAACCGTCGAAATGTAGTTGAAAAGTCGAGCTGTATTTTGCTTCTTGCACGAAATCGAGCTGTAGGGAGCTGCTTGCAGAAGTGACTGTCTTCTTCAGGTGTCCTGTAGAATGCCTGCAGCTGACCGGAGAGAGAGGCTATTTAAACCAGAGCGGGTTAGGCGAGCCTGGTCAGACCAATCAGCGCGCTTCCGGCAGCTGAACCCGGAAGGATTTTTATTACTGGAGGCTGTAAGCTAGCTAGCGTTAGCAATAGAGATTGATAAAAAATATTGCGATAGGCAGGAAACCGTAGAACATGTAATGATTGATTGTCCATACTACCAACAGGAAAGACAGATACTCAACAACAGATTGGAGAGCAATCGTATCAAGCTAGATTTAAAAGAAATATTGCAGTTGAATTCAGGGAATGTGGGATATAGGGATATATTTTTTATTTCTAGAAGAAACTGGACTGTAGAAGAATATAGTCAGGACTCAGGATAGTGTAGTGTTTCAGAAAGCCATTCTGATCCACACTCCATTTCAGAAGGTGGCGGTAATGCACCATAAGTTGTTTGCCAACCGCCATAAAACACTAGAAGAAGAAGAAGAGATTGATAAAATACTGAGGGATGCTTTTGCACAAAAGTTTTGTGCAAACTCAGACAATTGAGTGATAGTATGGACAATAATGTATTATGATCTGGAGCACGTTGGGTGGACACTTTATTTTTTATTTTTGGCATATAATTGAAATCTTTCACCTGTGGAGGGCAGATACAGTAGGTGGCGGTAATGCACCATTTAAGGATGCTAACCGCCATAAAACCCAACAGAAGAAGAAGAAGCTAGCATTAGCAACAAAGAGCATGGAAGGAAAGAGACGTCACTCCGGCCATTTTTGGAAACCGAATGCGATGGGGCAATATGGCGATGGGGCAATATGGAGCTGCCATTTCTTTCCATAAAAGTTATTTGGCGTTAGCAAGCAGTGCCAGCCGTAGGTGATTTAAGTTGATATTAACTAATAACTATTCAGCAGAAAGGAATCAGTTGAAATGGGATTTCACTGAAATGAGTTACTGTATTTTCGTTTAAAAGGGAAGGGAAAAGACTGAATTGGAGAGAGAAAATACTGCACAATCCAAGATCAAATGAAGTAGCCTGCGTTATCCTGTCTGTGGAGGGCAGTAACACTCCAGTCTACGGCAAAATAAGGCAGAAGAAGAGGCGAAAGATGGAATAGAGTAGACAGTACACCTAGACACGTATCAGTTTTGTTATGATATTAATATCTGTTGTTGTTCTTGAATGTCAGTGTGTAACTATCAGTCGAGTCGACTCATCCACCGACTTGGACTTGGGCAATTCTGGACTAGTAACTCGCTTGTTCACAGATAAGCAGTTGTCTGCCTGCAGCAGCAGCCAGTCCAAATGAGCAGCAGCTTGTCTGGTCAGAGAAGATGCTGCAACTTCTCCGCAGAATGAATCACTTCTATTCACCAGGTAGGCCCATGGATGTAGGCCTGACACCCGCATTAAAAAGTATGCTACTCCTGTGGTACTCATGACAGTTCTGTCACAAAACAGTAGTTTCCAGTAGTACTCAAGCATCATTTTGCTGCTTGTTGTTAGTGGAAGAAGCTGTCAAAACACTACTGCTTTACTAGATAGCCTACTATTGTTTGTATAGTGGTCACAACACTACAGCAAGACTACACATTTTAAGTAGTGATCAATAGTGTTCTTTATTGGGTTGATTATACAGTCATAAACTCATTCTTAGAAGCCATAACCATTTTGGAGAAAACGTGGTTAATGTTTACAAACTACAATGAATCAAATAAGCAAAGGTCATTTCTCATCATCTCATTTATCTGGGAGATGCTGTTCATGCACCGATCATTCATATGCATTTTACAGTTCAATCAAATCGAACATATAATTTGTACCAATGGTGTTGTAGCACGACCACATAAAGCAAGACAGATAAAACAGACACAGGAGTAAGTGTCACAAGATTAGCGTCTGCCCTTAACTGTTCTGCCCGTCTCCACAGGCTCCTGTCGTGCCAGCTGTTGTCGCTTTGAGGTCGCCGGACCACAAGTGGGTTGGATTCCTCCCCAGTTTGCAGTTTGGTGTTCGGTGCCATCTTTCAGAGGCTGTGGATGCTGTGCTGCAGACTGTGAGACAAGAAGCCTCACTGAGAGCTGCCTCAGAGGATGGAGAGATGAGGTCAGCATGCAGGGGTGAACTCATCAATTAAACTGAGGAATTGGACTTGTGGCCAATGTGGGGGGGGGGGGGGGGGGGGTCTACAGGAAACATAATTGAACAGGAATATCAGGAAGTTTAATTTAATTCTGTGTATTATTTTTGTGTTTTTAATACATAGATCTGAGATTATCAATACTATTAATTAATACACAGGACAAGATGTTACTATCCCTTGTGCCAAAATCCGAGGAAAAACACATTTAGAAGCCCAATCCAGAATAAAACAAGCTAACAGGCTAACAAACTAATAAACAACTACCCAGTCCAGTAGCCTGTACTACGAAGCTAGTTTAATGCCTTATCCGAGTAAGTTTGAGTTTAAACCTGGTTTAGCCGTACTACAAAGCAAGTTAACTTTCAATCACCATGGCAACTGACGCTGCAAAGCTAACCTGGTCGCGACCAGGTTAGCTTCAGAGGATAAGATCAAAATCCATGACAGACCCATATAATCGGCTCTCTGGAGTCACTCACCGTTCATATAAGATCGCCATATGAAAAATAGATTGCAGTCAACTGAGAATATAACAAGAAAAACATTTGTGGCTCTGTAGGCTACATAATTAAATTAAGCCTACTTACCACTTTATGTTTTAACAGCTCAACGATGCGTGGAGAAATATGATCACTATTAATCACCGCGGCGCATATCATGAATGGACCCTCAAATGGAGTGAGGGTGATATTCTCCTACATGCCAGAAAAGCCTATAGCCTACATATAATATAGATATGGGATAAATATGGATAGCCCCAATACTAAATATGCAGGCTATTCTTGCATCTTTCAGCTGGAACTGTGTCCTGTAGGCTGTATGCCAATATATGAGCAAAAATAGGCTAGTTTTTATCAATGATAACTATGCCCCGCATCGTCTCAATTCAGTTCAGCAGTTTTCTCTTTTATAGTAGGCTATTAGGCTTTATACTAGGCTATTTTATATATGAATTATTCGATCAGTGCAACCACACACATGAGTGATAGAGATCATTATTCATTGAGCATGCGTTTCTAAATCTATGGTCTAAATAGGCTTACAGATTGTGGAAATGTATAGACTGAGATTACACATTTACATTGCTGCTGTATCAATGTATGCAGCTGTATCAGACAGAAATCGCTGATCGAAGTAAATCAAATGACTGATGTGAATACAAGCTGCTGCTTTAGACAGCCCTTCAGCAGACTATCCAACGCGGATTTTCATTCTGACATTAAATCGCGGATACATTAAATATCCGCTAAAACTCTGATCATGCACTGCGCTTTCATGGAACGAGGAAATGGGTGTGGAAATGGGTGTGGGCGTGGATCAACTCAGCTGTTCATAATGTGATTGGCTAGGGCACCTCTTTCGCGTGGACGCGCGCCTGTGCACGAGCGAAAAACGTGCGCGTGCACAGGCAGATCCCAGGTCCACTTACCTAGTAAAAAACCAGCGTCGTAGTATCAGTTAACTAGATAGCTTTGATCCTGTTCAGTCAAACCAGATCAAAGGGACTTATCGCGGATCTGTTAAACTAGTTTCGTAGTACAGGGCTCAGGTGATACAGGACCACCAACTTGGACACACCACATGAACATTGGACAGGTAATTGTGAGCCCACAAACAGAAGGAGAACCAACCAACCAATAACTGTTTTGCACCTGTGTTAAGAAATTCACCCTTTGCTGTTATACCTGAGCAGCTGGTTCTTGTGTTATGGCATTATGATTATGACCAAGTTGAAATCCTGTTTGTTTTTTGCTTTTTTTTCCTGCTCCCAGTCTTAGCGAAGCAGGTGAGTGCAGCCATACAGGAGATGAAGGAGGAGAGCCAGCAGATGATGAGGGAGAGGAAGGTGACCATCCCTGAGTTGTTCCGCTCCCCCCTCTCTACCTCCAGCCCATCTTCATCACTATCATGCTGCAGCTCTCGCAGCAGCTGTCTGGAATCAACGCTGTAAGTCAAAGGGACAAAGAGAGGCCATTTACACCTGGCATTAACATGCATTTTCTGTCATCAGATTGCAATCAGATTGTACTTGGCCACTTGAAAGTACAGGTGTAAACGCCCCCCAAGACACATTGAAGACGGATTGCAATCTGATCGGCCAAACCACCGGTGGTCAGGGACGCATTGTGTACGCATTGAACACAAGTGTAAATGCAATGTGTCCTCTCAATCTGGATACAGCAACTGTATGCAGATTGAGAGGACACCCATTTTGGGTGATCAGATTGTAATCTGCAATCAACCCAGATTGCAATGACAGAAAATGCATGTTAATGCCAGGTGTAAATGGCCTCTCTAGGGTTGGAAACTGTTACATCTTACTTCAATGCCAGATGAATGAGAGCCAGACAATGTACACAATCACAAGAACGTGTTTGAGTCTTTCAGTTTTGTTCTGAAATTAAACGATTTGTCTCTGTGGTCGGCTGTAGGTCATCTACTACTCCACTGGGATCTTTGAGCGAGCAGGAGTGTCTCAGCCTGTCTCTGCCATTATTATTATTATATATATTATAGAACTTTATTTTTTATAGTTATTTTCTTTATATACTAGATACTAGTAACTTTATCTTATGTAAAATATATTAAAAAAAAATAACAATTCTGTCTTGTTGATATGAACTTGTGTTTCCCTTAGAAAATGTATGCCTAGGTTATTTAACTCCACAACACTCTCATAAGCCATGAGATCAACAACTGTGTAATTAAACTAATTAAACTGTGTTATTTGTGAGTGAGCCACAAAATGATAAGTAACAAGTAAAATAAAAACATTAAAAGCTTTTTCATTTATTGTGCAATACAATGCTTTGTTATTCCAGCTTTAGAAAACTAAACCTGAATTTCTGTTGAGTTTGTTCCCATGTTAAAATAGATCTTAGTACTCATCCTGGTGTTATTGCTACGACTATTGCCTACTGTTACCACTATAATATTGTATTGTTGTTGTATAGCACTTTATATAAAAAACAATCTGAAATGAAAAAGGTACAAATTCAGCACAACCCTTTGACACCATTTGTATCCACAGCACCAGTAAGCATAACAACAAACACACCTCACACCATAAGCTTAAAGGGATACTCCACTTTTTCTGGAGTTTTCTCATTTGCCACATCCCCCCCCACATAACCAAGAAACACCATGCCTTACCGGCACTGTCCGCTCAGTTTACAGTGAGCTACAGTCGTGAAGTTGGTATCGCCATATAATGGAGGCTAATGGTACAGCTGGACCAATATGTGGGGGTGCGAAGAAAATAGTCGATTTTCATGACTTCAGAGTTACTTTATAATGAAGTCTCCCCCCCCCGCCCCTCAAATAAAACCAGATAAGGCACACACAGCACATTCGAAATAAATGTAGTTTTTAAATGTTTTTAAGTGTCCATTATTCTGATCAATACAATCACTTATAAATCATTGATTAAAAACACAGTCGTGGTGTTTGCTGTCCTTTCAACTTCAGTTGTATGTTCCTAATTGGCTTTCCACTGGAAGACGTGCTCATTGTCAAGTTCATGGGAAAGTGAAGGGGAAATGTTTATAACTGACACTGCTTCTCTAGCAGTCTGTGTAACAATATAGAGCAGTGGTTCTCAAACCGTTGCACGTCAAGGACCCCTAAACTGACAAATTAGACCACAGACCCCCATTGGATAAGCCTTTGTCCCAGGGTCCCCCATCTGATAACATGTTAGCGTTTGTGACGACTCCTGGCCCTGTCTTGCAGGAGCCATGGTTGGGGTTGTTAGGCTGTTTGGGTGAGCCTGGGCCTGGTGTACTCATTGGGCTCAGAGTGATATAGAAGAGAGAGTGGTAACAATGGAAGTCTAAAATGCGTGGCTCATGTAGCGTGTGTTCCAGGAGGTATGTTTGAATGCATAAAATCAAGCTGATAATATACAATTTGATTCTTTAAATGTATATGTGCACTTTGGGGGTAACCTTACTGTAGGAGCCATTTATGTTTGTTGTTGGCATCAATGGCATGTCATATTATTTTATTTAGATTATCTTGCAATATTATTTTTAGACACTTGGTGGCGACGTCATTAGGCACAGGTGAGGGAGAGCTCACAGAGTTCTCACCAGACCAGACAGACCTCAGACCAGAGCAGCATTGGAAACTTGGATTGGAAACAAATTGATATGTATATGTCTCTACAATACTGACTAAACTGCAATCATTGTCTGGAAAATCAGTTTGTTATTGGGTGTTAGATCACTCCAACCTACCTGTGTATTATGGGGAGTCTAATGGACATTGGAAAGTTAAAAAAAATGGCCATAACACCCCAAAATGAAAGTGAGACATGGTATGACATGGTAGGTGAATAGGGTAAAAAGAAAAAAACTATCAGCATGACACATCCCCAGTTGATTACTTACATTAAGACAATAGGCTACTTTTTCAATAAAAGTTTTCGGAAAGCTTATGTTTAAATATGCAAATGAAAGTAGAAAAGGTAACCACTGCGCTCAGACAGGTGCGTAGTCCAATATAGAAATGTCACAAATAAATGAAAAGGTGGGGACCGCACTCAAGGAATATCGTTTTTAATTTTCTTTTTCTTTAGCAACAAAACGTTTTCGGCCGTCCGGCCTTCATCAGTGTGCAAGTAAATATGCAAATGAGACATATACTAAAATATGTGCTAATTTGCATACATTTCCAGAACAGAAATCTGAACATTGGATGAAGCCAGGTTCAAAATTCTTATTTCATTTAGTTGACATATTAGAGCCAAGGGTTTTTACAGAGGGAATATCCTTTTATCTATCAAACAGAAAATACTGTCAAAAGTTATAAAAAAGAAACACATTTTCACCATGTTTTTAGGAATTTAATAAATAAATTAAAATGGCCTTTAAAAAAATCCAAACAAAGTCAATCAAATTAGTGAATTCAACAAGTTATTTATAAATTTTAAATAAATATATATTTACAAATTTACAAACAGGGCAGGGAATAGTGACTCATACAATACAATTACAAACACATTACAAAACTATTTACATTGGAGCAGTGTTGGGACTGAACTACTTTTTGCAGTAACTAGTAATTTAACTAATTACTTTTTCAAATGTATTAACTCAATTAGTTACTGAAATAGTAACTTGACTAGTTACTAGTTACTTTAGGACATGAAAATAATGGACAACTTCATAGGATTATCCGCTTTCTGATCCTTAGACCTCTAGTCCAGAGAGAGAAGCCACCTCCCTGCCTGGAGAAAATGTTCCACACGCTGCAGCTGCAGCCAGAGCCCCAGAGACTAATGACCTTGAGTAGGCTATAAGCCTCCCCAATAAGCAAATGTTCAAGTATCCCATGCAGGTACAATGATAGATACAATTTGACAGTATGTCTTGTCGCACACTGTGCCACAGCAACACTAAATAATGTGTACATTAAGATACAATTTGACAGTACTGTATGTCTTATCACACACTGTGCCACAGCAACACTAAATAATGTGTACATTAATAAGACAATTTGACAGTACTGTATGTCTTATCGCACACTGTGCCACAGCAACACTAAATAATGTGTACATTAATAAGACAATTTGACAGTACTGTATGTATTATTGCACACTGTGCCACAGCAACACTAAATAATGTGTACATTAATAAGACAATTTGACAGTACTGTATGTATTATTGCACACTGTGCCACAGCAACACTAAATAATGTGTACATTAATAAGACAATTTAACAGTATGTCTTATCACACACTGTGCCACAGCAACACTAAATAATGTGTACATTAAGATACAATTTAACAGTATGTCTTGTTGCACACTGTGCCACAGCAACACTAAATAATGTGTACATTAATAAGACAATTTGACAGTATGTCTTATCACACACTGTGCCACAGCAACACTAAATAATGTGTACATTAAGATACAATTTAACAGTATGTATTATCACACACTGTGCCACAGCAACACTAAATAATGTGTACATTAATAAAACAATTTAACAGTATGTCTTATCACACACTGTGCCACAGCAACACTAAATAATGTGTACATTAATAAAACAATTTAACAGTATGTCTTGTCGCACACTGTGCAACAGCAACACTAAATAATGTGTACATTAATAAGACAATTTAACAGTATGTCTTATCACACACTGTGCCACAGCAACACTAAATAATGTGTACATTAAGATACAATTTAACAGTATGTATTATCACACACTGTGCCACAGCAACACTAAATAATGTGTACATTAATAAAACAATTTAACAGTATGTCTTATCACACACTGTGCCACAGCAACACTAAATAATGTGTACATTAATAAAACAATTTAACAGTATGTCTTGTCGCACACTGTGCAACAGCAACACTAAATAATGTGTACATTAATAAAACAATTTAACAGTATGTCTTATCACACACTGTGCCACAGCAACACTAAATAATGTGTACATTAATAAAACAATTTAACAGTATGTCTTGTCGCACACTGTGCCACAGCAACACTAAATAATGTGTACATTAATAAGACAATTTGACAGTATGTCTTGTCGCACACTGTGCCACAGCAACACTAAATAATGTGTACATTAATAAGACAATTTGACAGTATGTATTATCGCACACTGTGCCACAGCAACACTAAATAATGTGTACATTAATAAGACAATTTGACAGTATGTATTATCGCACACTGTGCCACAGCAACACTAAATAATGTGTACATTAATAAAACAATTTGACAGTATGTCTTGTCGCACACTGTGCCACAGCAACACTAAATAATGTGTACATTAATAAGACAATTTGACAGTATGTCTTATTGCACACTGTGTCACAGCAACACTAAAATAATGTGTACATTAATAAAACAATTTGACAGTATGTCTTATCGCACACTGTGCCACAGCAACACTAAATAATGTGTACATTAATAAAACAATTTGACAGTATGTCTTGTCGCACACTGTGTCACAGCAACACTAAAATAATGTGTACATTAATAAAACAATTTAACAGTATGTCTTGTCGAACACTGTGCAACAGCAACAGTAAAATAATCTGTACATTAATAAGACAATTTGACAGTATGTCTTGTCGAACACTGTGCCACAACAACACTAAAATAATGTGTACATTAATAAGACAATCAAAGCAGACTCTTAAGAGTAACGCAGAAGTTACTTTCCCTAGTAACTAATTACTTGAAGTAACTAGTAACTCTAAAGTAATTAAATTACTTTTTGAGAAAAGTAACTAGCAACTGTAACTAATTACCCATTTTCAAAAACTATTTACATTGGAATATGTCCACATGTGGGAAAGGGGGGACACAGGTGCAGCGCACAGCGGCAGCACCTGGTGAGACGCAGGAGAACTCCAGGCAGGAAGTGTCCCACAGCACTGGAGATCTCTCAGTACCTGTGTCACCTCAAGTCCTCAGGTGGAATCCACCTGATACCTCTCCAGAGAGCCAAACCTGCCCTGCGAGGGAACGAATCAAAATGCCCGAGATGAGCAACACCAAGGAAGGGAACCAACTAGACAAAGACCTCGACAAAGTGCTAGGGGCCACGCTAGCAGGAACAGCTGAGCAGAAAGTCAATACACTAAAAGGATGGCGAGCATGGCTGTTCCCGGTCGAAGTCGGCTGCAGAGGATTCCCTGCCCAGTCGGTAGGGAGAATGCTCACAGCCTTGGGAATAACGGGGAAGGAGAGAAAGACAGCAGCTCGCAGGATGGGGGAGGCAGCAGAGAGAGCCTCTTGCTGGCTATGGAGCAGGAGAGAGGAGCTGAGCTGGAAGCCAGGAGGAGGGGAGGGGCAGTGATTTGGACACCACTGACGACCCACCAGCGGGAGGGTGTCTCCCGGAGGGTCTCCATCGGTTCAGGGTCTAAACACCCAGTGACCTCAAGGACGGGGCTGATGCAGGATTGAGCTGGCGTATTTCTCCCTGATTGCCTGGAGGGACATACAAGGCATTAGATTAGGTCACACACACACACACACACACACACACACACACACACACACACACACAAACACACAAAACATTTCATCTTATCGACACTGCACTGTTGGCAACCAGCTCACCTTGAACCCTGGTTCTCCCTGATTCGCAGCCACGACATTTCCGGTGATGCGCCGCATGATGGGTCTGAGGTGGGCGTCATCGTAACCCGAGTAGTGCTGGTCTGTGGGAGACTGCAGCAAGAGAGGAGAGATCAAATCACTCATGTGTTGGTTGATTCTTTAAATCACATCATTTACCGTATGAACTCATGTTTACTTGCTTCAGTCAACCTTGGCCTCCATATGAAGCCCTATAAACTTCAGTATAAACTCACCCATGAGCGGCGTTCACGCAGCAGCTGGGCGAGGCAGAGCGAAGCAGCAGCTACTTCCGAGGGCCGGTAATGCACCATCTCGTAGTCTGGCAGGGTTAACTCCATCAGGTATTCTGCCAGCAGGTGCGTCTCTAGAGAGGACTAGACAGACACAAGACAGTCATAAAGTACTAGCCTGGTAACCAGCCCAAATTAATCCTATTCATTGTGTGTGTGTGTGTGTGTGTGTGTGTGTGTGTGTGTGTGTGTGTGTGTGTGTGTGTGTGTGTGTGTGTGTGTGTGTAACTGTTGTAACTATTTAGTAGACAAACTCACCTGTGCAGCCTTTGAAGCCCTCTTCAGGAAGTGTGTTGGCAGAGGGCGTCCAAGGTCAAAATGTAGGGTCCTCAGTATGATCCGCTCCACTTGGCGAATGTGTGGCCCTGTGACGGTGTTTTTGGTCATGGAGGCAAGTTCCTTCACCTTTGGCCTGGAGATGCGCAGTTCCTCGTATTTCGAGGCCAGCAGCATGGCGGCCAGACCAACAAGCTCCAGCTTATTGGGAGCCACTTGCTTAACCTGCAACACATTAAAAAAGAGTGTTAGCTAGTTCACAGAAACATAGTTGACAGAAAGCGAAACCAGAAACCTTTTTAAAACAGTTTGTAGCCTACCTGTAGAAAACGGTCCAAGATGGCAATGGTGAGACAAAGTCTCCTGCTGCAGCCCCAAGTTGTAGTGACCCTGGATCAGCCAGTTAACTAGATCGGCTCGCATGCGTTCATTGATGAGGTGACCCTGCAGATAGTCAGCCCGCACAGCCTGCTGCTCCTGTGTGGAGACACAACCAAATGGTCATATAAAATACACAGTCACATCCAAAGAAAGAGAAGAGCAGCTCAAAATAAACTCATCTGGGTGGTATTAGATTATAAATAAACTAATCATCCATCAATCAATCAATCAATCCATCAATCAATCAATCAAAAGCAAAGTAAGGAGCATGACTTACCTCAAGGAGGTGCAGATGGTCATAAATGTCTTTGACATATTCCGAGCAGAGCTGTGGCATGTCTCCATCGGGTTCATCAATATCCATTATGACCGTCTCATCGTGCTTCATGGCCACGTCAGCTGTTTCCCCCTCCGCCACCGGGGGCAGCGGCTCTTCCCGTGCTTCCACCTGGACTTGACCATGGACGGGTTGAACCCGTTTTCGGTTGACTTGGACTGGTCTGCTCTTCTGAAGGAGCAAAGTACAGTTAAATGTCAATCAGAGTCAAACATGCATACAACATACTGCTAGCTAGTTCAACACCACACATGTTACTGTTCTGTGCCCCTAAGCTGTTAGGAAGAACCATTCAAAACAAAGAAAAGTCAAAAAAATACTGTCAGGATATGGCAGCTTTTCTCAACACATAGGGTGACCAGAGACAGACAGAGAGAGTGTGTGTGTGTGTGTGTGTGTGTGTGTGTGTGTGTGTGTGTGTGTGTGTGTGTGTGTGTGTGTGTGTGTGTGTGTGTGTGTGTGTGTTTGCGTGTGTGTGTGTGCGTGCGCGTGTGTTCTCTACCTGGCATTGCTTCCTGCCTTGATGGATGACCAGGCCTCTGGCGCTGGTCATCCTGGTCCAGCCACATGAACAGCGCCGCAGGACGAAGGAGCCGTCATTAGGCCTCCTGGCACGTCTCTGAGTCTGATGAGGAAAGACAACAGCACAATGACAAACACTTCCACTGCATTTTGACATTTCAGCTACGCAGCAGCTACATCTTCCTCACAATAAACCCTTTCCACATGTTACATCCACAGTAGGCTATACACAGAGAAGCACATACAAAGTTAATTTAGCCTGAATAAATTAAAATCACTCAAAATAAAGTACATGAAAGTAGGCTGCATTAAACAGATAGCCCCCTGTGTCAACATCTCTTTTGGTAAAACACAGACATAGCTGAATGAAGTGATCGGGTACTGCCCCCTCGTGGCGCCGGCCGACACTGCGGGCAGCCGCTATCATTTTGGGGGAAAACCCCCATCCACCTGTTTAATGCACATCTTCAAATTGCGCACACAAAACCTGCTAGAAACGCTGCAAGAGCCGAAAAACCTCAAAATGCCGCAAAAAGCTTGGTAGAGCCAGGTGGAAAAGTTGCATTTTGAACAAACCTGACGTTATTCTCCAATCAAAAACCATGCACTTTGCACGATGATACTGGGCGAGCACTTCTAGAATTGAATTAGTCTAGCGTTAGATGTGTTGAACCGTCCAAAAATACATACAATAAACATGTGTATCACGCAACTGCTCCGTGAGAAAGTGTTGATATTTAAAGATAAACGTCGTCTAACCGTCGAGATATATCTTGCTGCTTGCACGAAGTACAACTGCATCCTTCCATCTACAGTAGAATGCAGGCAAAATAAACTTCCATCCACCTGTTTCATGCACATTTTCAAATTGCACGCACAAAACCTGAGTATAAACGCTGCACAAATCGAAAAATATGCCGTTTGGACGATGCAACGCACTTCTACAATTTAATTAGTCTAGATGTGTTGAAACGTCCAAAATGCAGCTACACATGTGTCTCACTCACCTGCTCCATGACAAATTGTTTATCTTTACAGATAAAACCGTCGAAATGTAGTTGAAAAGTCGAGCTGTATTTTGCTTCTTGCACGAAATCGAGCTGTAGGAAGCTGCTTGCAAAAAGTGACTGTCTTCTTCAGGTGTCCTGTAGAATGCCTGCAGCTGACCGGTGAGAGAGGCTATTTAAACCAGAGCGGGTTAGGCGAGCCTGGTCAGACCAATCAGCGCGCTTCCGGCAGCTGAACCCGGAAGGATTTTTATTACTGGAGGCTGTAAGCTAGCTAGCGTTAGCAATAGAGATTGATAAAAAAATATTGCGATAGGCAGGAAACCGTAGAACATGTAATGATTGATTGTCCATACTACCAACAGGAAAGACAGATACTCAACAACAGATTGGAGAGCAATCGTATCAAGCTAGATTTAAAAGAAATATTGCAGTTGAATTCAGGGAATGTGGGATATAGGGATATATTTTTATTTCTAGAAGAAACTGGACTGTAGAAGAATATAGTCAGGATAGTGTAGTGTTTCAGAAAGCCATTCTGATCCACACTCCATTTCAGAAGGTGGCGGTAATGCACCATAAGTTGTTTGCCAACCGCCATAAAACGCTAGAAGAAGAAGAAGAAGAGGAAGAGATTGATAAAATACTGAGGGATGCTTTTGCACAAAAGTTTTGTGCAAACTCAGACAATTGAGTGATAGTATGGACAATAATGTATTATGATCTGGAGCACGTTGGGTGGACACTTTATTTTTTATTTTTGGCATATAATTGAAATCTTTCACCTGTGGAGGGCAGATACAGTAGGTGGCGGTAATGCACCATTTAAGGATGCTAACCGCCATAAAACCCAACAGAAGAAGAAGAAGAAAGCAAAGAGCGTCAAAGAGCGTGGAAGGAAAGAGACGTCACTCCGGCCATTTTTGGAAACCGAATGCGATGGGGCAATATGGCGATGGGGCAATATGGAGCTGCCATTTCTTTCCATAAAAGTTCTTTGGCGTTAACAAGCAGTGCCAGCCGTAGGTGATTAGAAGTTGATATTAACTAGTAACTATTCAGCAGAAAGGAATCAGTTGAAATGGGATTTCACTGAAATGAGTTACTGTATTTTCGTTTAAAAGGGAAGGGAAAAGACTGAATTGGAGAGAGAAAATACTGCACAATCCAAGATCAAATGAAGTAGCCTGCGTTATCCTGTCTGTGGAGGGCAGTAACACTCCCAGTCTACCGCAAAATAAGGCAGAAGAAGAGGCCAAATATGGAATAGAGTAGACAGTACACCTAGACACGTATCAGTTTTGTTATGATATAATATCTGTTGTTGTTCTTGAATGTCAGTGTGTAACTATCAGTCAAGTCGACTCATCCACTGACTTGGACTTGGGCAATTCTGGACTAGTAACTCGCTTGTTCACAGACAAGCAGTTGTCTGCCTGCAGCAGCAGCCAGTCCAAATGACCAGCAGCTTGTCTGGTCAGAGAAGATGCTGCAACTTCTCCGCAGAATGAATCACTTCTATTCACCAGGTAGGAGCATGGATGTAGGCCTGACATCATGTGAGACTACTCCTGTGGTACTCACGACAGTTCTGTCGCAAAACAGTAGTTTCCAGTAGTACTCAAGCATCATTTTGCTGCTTGTTGTTAGTGGAAGAAGCTGTCAAAACACTACTGCTTTACTAGAGATAGCCTACTATTGTTTGTATAGTGGTCACAACACTACAGCAAGACTACACATTTTAAGTAGTGATCAATAGTGTTCTTTATTGGGTTGTTTATACAGTCATAAACTCATTCTTAGAAGCCATAACCATTTTGGAGAAAACATGGTTAGGCTAATGTTTACAAACTACGATGAATCAAATAAGCAAAGGTCATTTCTCATATATATTGTAGCGTATCGGGTAATTACGTGTATTGGGGTGTTTCCGTGCTTGGCTAGGAACTGATATGTGTGGGTGTGTTCCTAGGGGGAAGGGGATATATGTGACCAGCGGCCGGGGCGGAGGCCAGTCAGGCCAGGGTGGGCGAGCTGACCGGGTGGTTTAGAGCTAGCAGCGAAGCTAGCTGCTAGGAGCGTGTATTGTGAAGACAAGAATAAAAAGCCTGTACCAACTTCAAGTCTCCAGTTCCTTGGACGAATACCCACTTCGTTACATTGGTGCCAGACAGTAAAGCGGTAACGCCTCTGATTCGGCCGAGAGGGGAGAGGGTGAGAAGGAACGGCAAAAGAGACGGGTGGTGCGGCTTTTTGGCTCTAGAAACTAGCGCTAGTAAGTTAGCTACCAGGGGTGCTAACTGCTAACTGCTAGCTGCTAAAACCACGTGCGATGGTGCGCGGAGAATCAAGTATCTCCGGAGAATGGCCATCGGTGAACGGGAGGAAAGGAGAGCTGACGGCGGGGATCAGCTCGATGCTGGCGGGCATGGAGGCCCGTGTGTTGAGAGAGGTCGGACGGCTGGTGCAAGAGACTCCTGCCTGGGCAGTAGAGGTGATGCGGGCGCTGCGAGAAGTCATGCAGCGGGTGGACTTGATGAGCGCGGAGGTAATGCAGCGGGGAGAGCGGCCGGAAGAGCCACGGAAGAGACTGTGTTGGACCTGCAGAGAGCCGGGCCACGTGGCGAGGTGGTGCCGATGCGGTTCCGGGAGACGGACCGGGTATGCGGGACAACGACATGGACAGCAGGGAGCCTGCTGGGCATGTAGCGCGATCGGACATCTAGCCAGAGAGTGTCCAGAGGCTGTCGGAGATCGGGGGGCAGCGGGAGAAGAGAGACGTGCAGGCGGCAGACAGGTGAGACTCTGCTGGACTTGCCAGTCACCGGAGCACTTGGCCAGGGACTGCACTGAGAGTGTGGAGGCCGGAGGGAAGAGAGGGACATCGTCTGCAGCGTTGTTACAGTCGGGAGAGCGACGCTCGTGTCTCCGAGTGAGCGAGAGGGGTTACCGCCGGGGGAACCGGCCCAGCCTAACCGCTATACACCCCCTAACGTTGCACTGCGGAGAGCCGAGGGGAAGATCGACGCCGGTGGTGTTCGCTCTGCTGTCCTCAACCCTGGAGGAGGGGGACGGAAAAACGAGCGAGTGCGAGGCCGGGAGGACGACGCCAGGGTCAGCTGGAGAGTCGACGGGCGCGAGTGGAGACCGGAGGACGAGGATGTCGATCCGGTGCTCGTTCGAGCATTTGGCTACTGGAACAAACAAAAGGGGGGACCGAAAAGAGTGCTTCAGGGAGAATTGGTGAAGCTGGGAAAAGGGGGGATGGAAATGGGGTTTAAAAGAAAAGCTAAGGAAAATGTGGGGGCTTGTGTTTGAATTGAATGTGTGAAAAAGAAGGAAATAATGAAAAACTAGACATTATGGAGTGCCTAATGGGAAACTAGACATTATGGGGGTACCTAATGGAAAACTAGACATTACGGAGTACCTGATGCAAACTGGACATTATGACGGGGGTGTTGGAAAAAAAGAAGGGACTAATTGTGGGGAATTGAAATGTTGTGGGGTTTGTGGGAATTATAATTTGATGTGGTGATGGGAAAAATATTGTGTTGGGTGTGTTTTGGTACAGGGGGATGTGTGTGGGTTGTGCATGTCGCGTGGAAGCGACATTAAATTTGTGTGGGGGATATGTAGCGTATCGGGTAATTACGTGTATTGGGGTGTTTCCGTGCTTGGCTAGGAACTGATATGTGTGGGTGTGTTCCTAGGGGGAAGGGGATATATGTGACCAGCGGCCGGGGCGGAGGCCAGTCAGGCCAGGGTGGGCGAGCTGACCGGGTGGTTTAGAGCTAGCAGCGAAGCTAGCTGCTAGGAGCGTGTATTGTGAAGACAAGAATAAAAAGCCTGTACCAACTTCAAGTCTCCAGTTCCTTGGACGAATACCCACTTCGTTACAATATCATCTCATTTATCTGGTAGATGCTGTTAATGCACCGATCATTATGCATTTTACAGTTCAATCAAATCGAATATATAATTTGTACCAATGGTGTTGTAGCACGACCACATAAAGCAAGACAGATAAAACAGACACAGGAGTAAGTGTCACAAGATTAGCGTCTGTCCTTAACTGTTCTGCCCGTCACTCTCCACAGGCTCCTGTCGTGCCAGCTGTTGTCGCTTTGAGGTCGCCGGACAACAAGTGGGTTGGATTCCTCCCGTTTGCCTCCGTGCTGTCGCGTTACCAGCCCGACGCAGGGCAGTGCCATCTCTCTGCGCCAGAGTCTGGAGTCGTACGAGAGCAGGTCAGAGGCTGTGGATGCTGTGCTGCAGACTGTGAGTCAAGAAGCCTCACTGAGAGCTGCCTCAGAGGATGGAGAGATGAGGTCAGCATGCAGGGGTGAATGAACTCATCAATTAAACTGAGGAATTGGACTTGTGGGGGGGGGGGGGGGGGGGGGGGGGGTTTACAGAGGGAGAGCTCACAGAGTTCTCACCAGACCAGACAGACCTCAGACCAGAGCAGCATTGGAAACTTGGATTGGAAACAAATTGATATGTATATGTCTCTACAATACTGACTAAACTGCAATCATTGTCTGGAAAATCAGTTTGTTATTGGGTGTTAGATCACTCCAACCTACCTGTGTATTATGGGGAGTCTAATGGACATTGGAAAGTTAAAAAAATGGCCATAACACCCCAAAATGAAAGTGAGACATGGTATGACATGGTAGGTGAATAGGGTAAAAAGAAAAAAACTATCAGCATGACACATCCCCAGTTGATTACTTACATTAAGACAATAGGCTACTTTTTCAATAAAAGTTTTCGGAAAGCTTATGTTTAAATATGCAAATGAGACATATACTAAAATATGTGCTAATTTGCATACATTTCCAGAACAGAAATCTGAACATTGGATGAAGCCAGGTTCAAAATTCTTATTTCATTTAGTTGACATATTAGAGCCAAGGGTTTTTACAGAGGGAATATCCTTTTATCTATCAAACAGAAAATACTGTCAAAAGTTATAAAAAAGAAACACATTTTCACCATGTTTTTAGGAATTTAATAAATAAATTAAAATGGCCTTTAAAAAAATCCAAACAAAGTCAATCAAATTAGTGAATTCAACAAGTTATTTATAAATTTTAAATAAATATATATTTACAAATTTACAAACAGGGCAGGGAATAGTGACTCATACAATACAATTACAAACACATTACAAAACTATTTACATTGGAGCAGTGTTGGGACTTAACTACTTTTTGCAGTAACTAGTAATTTAACTAATTACTTTTTCAAATGTATTAACTCAATTAGTTACTGAAATAGTAACTGGACTAGTTACTAGTTACTTTAGGACATGAAAATAATGGACAACTTCATAGGATTATCCGCTTTCTGATCCTTAGACCTCTAGTCCAGAGAGAGAAGCCACCTCCCTGCCTGGAGAAAATGTTCCACACGCTGCAGCTGCAGCCAGAGCCCCAGAGACTAATGACCTTGAGTAGGCTATAAGCCTCCCCAATAAGCAAATGTTCAAGTATCCCATGCAGGTACAATGATAGATACAATTTGACAGTATGTCTTGTCGCACACTGTGCCACAGCAACACTAAATAATGTGTACATTAAGATACAATTTGACAGTACTGTATGTCTTATCACACACTGTGCCACAGCAACACTAAATAATGTGTACATTAATAAGACAATTTGACAGTACTGTATGTCTTATCGCACACTGTGCCACAGCAACACTAAATAATGTGTACATTAATAAAACAATTTAACAGTACTGTATGTCTTATCGCACACTGTGTCACAGCAACACTAAAATAATGTGTACATTAATAAAACAATTTAACAGTATGTCTTATCGCACACTGTGCAACAGCAACACTAAAATAATGTGTACATTAATAAAACAATTTAACAGTATGTCTTATCGCACACTGTGCAACAGCAACACTAAATAATGTGTACATTAATAAAACAATTTAACAGTATGTCTTGTCGCACACTGTGCCACAGCAACACTAAATAATGTGTACATTAATAAGACAATTTGACAGTATGTCTTGTCGCACACTGTGCAACAGCAACAGTAAAATAATGTGTACATTAATAAAACAATTTGACAGTATGTCTTGTCGCACACTGTGCCACAGCAACACTAAATAATGTGTACATTAATCAAACAATTTAACAGTATGTCTTATTGCACACTGTGCCACAGCAACACTAAATAATGTGTACATTAATAAAACAATTTGACAGTATGTCTTATTGCACACTGTGCCACAGCAACACTAAATAATGTGTACATTAATAAAACAATTTAACAGTATGTCTTGTCGCACACTGTGCCACAGCAACAGTAAATAATGTGTACATTAATAAAACAATTTGACAGTATGTCTTATTGCACACTGTGCCACAGCAACACTAAATAATGTGTACATTAATAAAACAATTTAACAGTATGTCTTGTCGCACACTGTGCCACAGCAACACTAAATAATGTGTACATTAATAAAACAATTTGACAGTATGTCTTGTCGCACACTGTGTCACAGCAACACTAAAATAATGTGTACATTAATAAAACAATTTGACAGTATGTCTTGTCGCACACTGTGTCACAGCAACACTAAAATAATGTGTACATTAATAAAACAATTTGACAGTATGTCTTATCACACACTGTGCCACAGCAACACTAAATAATGTGTACATTAATAAAACAATTTGACAGTATGTCTTGTCGAACACTGTGCAACAGCAACAGTAAAATAATGTGTACATTAATAAAACAATTTAACAGTATGTCTTGTCGAACACTGTGCAACAGCAACAGTAAAATAATCTGTACATTAATAAGACAATTTGACAGTATGTCTTGTCGAAAACTGTGCCACAACAACACTAAAATAATGTGTACATTAATAAGACAATCAAAGCAGACTCTTAAGAGTAACGCAGAAGTTACTTTCCCTAGTAACTAATTACTTGAAGTAACTAGTAACTCTAAAGTAATTAAATTACTTTTTGAGAAAGTAACTAGTAACTGTAACTAATTACCCATTTTCAAAAACTATTTACATTGGAATATGTCCACGTGTGGGAAAGGGGGGACACAGGTGCAGCGCACAGCGGCAGCACCTGGTGAGACGCAGGAGAACTCCAGGCAGGAAGTGTCCCACAGCACTGGAGATCTCTCAGTACCTGTGTCACCTCAAGTCCTCAGGTGGAATCCACCTGATACCTCTCCAGAGAGCCAAACCTGCCCTGCGAGGGAACGAATCAAAATGCCCGAGATGAGCAACACCAAGGAATGGAACCAACTAGACGAAGACCTCGACAAAGTGCTAGGGGCCACGCTAGCAGGAACAGCTGAGCAGAAAGTCAATACACTAATGGCTCATTTCCACCGCAGGTAGTAGCGCGATCCCGCTCCGCTCGACTCGATAAATTGTCTCATCCCACCGGTTTAAACTGTCCCAGCCCGGGTTGTATTGGAGTCGAGTCGTGCTACTTTTCGTACCTGCCTCGTCGGGGTTCTATTCTGTCAACCCGGGTTCATACGGTGACGTGAAAACATTGTAGACGACTGATTGGCCAGGCAGAATCGTGTTTACTCTATCTACTGACTGTCAATGCGCTGCATACCAGTTTAGTGGGCTTACATTCTCTTCTGTTATGTTATTTCCATCAGTCTTTGTGTTGCTGCCTTCGCCTTTGTGAAATAAAGTCGTGGCGGTGGTTTCAATTGTTTTCAGAGTGAAAAAAGTCCGCTGCTCAGCAAGCTCCTGTAGTTAGTTGAGCTGCAGCGCTCCGCTAGGCCGCAGCGGGTGTTTGGTGAAGCCGCGGTCTTGCCTGAGAGGCCGCGGGGTACAGGGCAGGCTTCACTCTGTTGCGCCTCTTCCGTCCGCGCGCAGCGCAGCGCATGCCTGAGTTTGACTAACTACAAAGTGATATCCATTTTCCTGGCCGATTGTCACATTCGCCCATGTCCACTGTAGGTCATTTAGAGAGGTGGGTGGGGGCAGATGATCCGCGGTGGAAGCAAAACGTCCATCGAGCCGAAACGATTAGAGCCGAGTGGGGACGAGCTGTGCAGGGCTGTTAAATGTGGTGGAATTGAGCCATAAAGGATGGCGAGCATGGCTGTTCCCGGTCGAAGTCGGCTGCAGAGGATTCCCTGCCCAGTCGGTAGGGAGAATGCTCACAGCCTTGGGAATAACGGGGAAGGAGAGAAAGACAGCAGCTCGCAGGATGGGGGAGGCAGCAGAGAGAGCCTCTTGCTGGCTATGGAGCAGGAGAGAGGAGCTGAGCCGGAAGCCAGGAGGAGGGGAGGGGCAGTGATTTGGACACCACTGACGACCCACCAGCGGGAGGGTGTCTCCCCGGAGGGTCTCCATCGGTTCAGGGTCTAAACACCCAGTGACCTCAAGGACGGGGCTGATGCAGGATTGAGCTGGCGTATTTCTCCCTGATTGCCTGGAGGGACATACAAGGCATTAGATTAGGTCACACACACACACACACACACACACACACACACACACACACACACACACACACACACACACAAACACACAAAACATTTCATCTTATCGACACTGCACTGTTGGCAACCAGCTCACCTTGAACCCTGGTTCTCCCTGATTCGCAGCCACGACATTTCCGGTGATGCACCGCATGATGGGTCTGAGGTGGGCGTCATCGTAACCCGAGTAGTGCTGGTCTGTGGGAGACTGCAACAAGAGAGGAGAGATCGAATCACTCGTGTGTTGGTTGATTCTTTAAAATCCTATAATTTACCTTGTGAACTAATGTTTACTTGCTTCAGTCAACCTTCGCCTCCATATGTAGCCCTATGAACTTCAGTATAAACTCACCCATGAGCGGCGTTCACGCAGCAGCTGGGCGAGGCAGAGCGAAGCTGCGGCTACTTCCGAGGGCCGGTAATGCACCATCTCGTAGTCTGGCAGGGTTAACTCCATCAGGTATTCTGCCAGCAGGTGCGTCTCTAGAGAGGACTAGACAGACACAAGACAGTCATAAAGTACTAGCCTGGTAACCAGCCCAAATGAATCCTATTCATTGTGTGTGTGTGTGTGTGTGTGTGTGTGTGTGTGTGTAACTGTTGTAACTATTTAGTAGACAAACTCACCTGTGCAGCCTTTGAAGCCCTCTTCAGGAAGTGTGTTGGCAGAGGGCGTCCGAGGTCAAAATGTAGGGTCCTCAGTATGATCCGCTCCACTTGGCGAATCTGTGGCCCTGTGACCGTGTTTTTGGTCATGGAGGCAAGTTCCTTCACCTTTGGCCTGGAGATGCGCAGTTCCTCGTATTTCGAGGCCAGCAGCATGGCGGCCAGACCAACAAGCTCCAGCTTATTGGGAGCCACTTGCTTAACCTGCAACACATTAAAAAAGAGTGTTAGCTAGTTCACAGAAACATAGTTGACAGAAAGCTCAACCAGAAACCTTTTTAAAACAGTTTGTAGCCTACCTGTAGAAAACGGTCCAAGATGGCAATGGTGAGATACAAAGTCTCCTGCTGCAGCCCCAAGCTGTAGTGACCCTGGATCAGCCAGTTAACTAGATCGGCTCGCATGCGTTCATTGATGAGGTGACCCTGCAGATAGTCAGCCCGCACAGCCTGCTGCTCCTGTGTGGAGACACAACCAAATGGTCATATAAAATACACAGTCACATCCGAAGAAAGAGAAGAGCAGCTCAAAATAAACTCATCTGGGTGGTATTAGATTATAAATAAACTAATCATCCATCAATCAATCAATCAATCCATCAATCCATCAATCAATCAAAAGCAAAGTAAGGAGCATGACTTACCTCAAGGAGGTGCAGATGGTCATAAATGTCTTTGACATATTCCGAGCAGAGCTGTGGCATGTCTCCATCGGGTTCATCAATATCCATTATGACCGTCTCATCGTGCTTCATGGCCACGTCAGCTGTTTCCCCCTCCGCCACCGGGGGCAGCGGCTCTTCCCGTGCTTCCACCTGGACTTGACCATGGACGGGTTGAACCCGTTTTCGGTGGACTTGGACTGGTCTGCTCTTCTGAAGGAGCCAAGTACAGTTAAATGTCACCCAGAGTCAAACATGCATACAACATACTAGTTCAACACCACACATGTTACTGTTCTGTGCCCCTAAGCTGTTAGGAAGAACCATTCAAAACAAAGAAAAGTCAAAAAAATACTGTCAGGATATGGCAGCTTTTCTCAACACATAGGGTGACCAGAGACAGACAGACAGAGTGTGTGTGTGTGTGTGTGTGTGTGTGTGTGTGTGTGTGGGGGGGGGGGGGGGGGGGGGGGGGGTGTGTGTGTGTGTGTGTGTGTGTGTGTGTGTGTGTGTTTGCGTGTGTGTGTGTGTGTGTGTGTGTGTGTGCGCGTGCGTGCGCGTGTGTTCTCTACCTGGCATTGCTTCCTGCCTTGATGGATGACCAGGCCTCTGGCGCTGGTCATCCTGGTCCAGCCACATGAACAGCGCCGCAGGACGAAGGAGCCGTCATTAGGCCTCCTGGCACGTCTCTGAGTCTGATGAGGAAAGACAACAGCACAATGACAAACACTTCCACTGTATTTTGACATTTCAGCTACGCAGCAGCTACATCTTCCTCACAATAAACCCTTTCCACATGTTACATCCACAGTAGGCTATACACAGAGAAGCACATACAAAGTTAATTTAGCCTGAATAAATTAAAATCACTCAAAATAAAGTACATGAAAGTAGGCTGCATTAAACAGATAGCCCCCTGTGTCAACATCTCTTTTGGTAAAACACAGACATAGTTGAATGAAGTGATCGGGTACTGCCCCCTCGTGGCGCCGGCCGACACTGCGGGCAGCCGCTATCATTTTGGGGGAAAACCCCCATCCACCTGTTTAATGCACATCTTCAAATTGCGCACACAAAACCTGCTAGAAACGCTGCAAGAGCCGAAAAACCTCAAAATGCCGCAAAAAGCTTGGTAGAGGCAGGTGGAAAAGTTGCATTTTGAACAAACCTGACGTTATTCTCCAATCAAAAACCATGCACTTTGCACGATGATACTGGGCGAGCACTTCTAGAATTGAATTAGTCTAGCGTTAGATTTGTTGAAACGTCCAAAAATACAGCTAAACATGTGTATCACGCAACTGCTCCGTGAGAAAGTGTTGATATTTAAAGATAAACGTCGTCTAACCGTCGAGATATATCTTGCTGCTTGCACGAAGTACAACTGCATCCTTCCATCTACAGTAGAATGCAGGCAAAATAAACTTCCATCCACCTGTTTAATGCACATTTTCAAATTGCGCGCACAAAACCTGAGTATAAACGCTGCAAAAATCGAAAAATATGCCGTTTGGACGATGCAACACACTTCTACAATTTAATTAGTCTAGATGTGTTGAAACGTCCAAAATGCAGCTACACATGTGTCTCACTCACCTGCTCCATGACAAATTGTTTATGTCTAAAGATAAAACCGTCGAAATGTAGTTGAAAAGTCGAGCTGTATTTTGCTTCTTGCACGAAATCGAGCTGTAGGGAGCTGCTTGCAGAAGTGACTGTCTTCTTCAGGTGTCCTGTAGAATGCCTGCAGCTGACCGGCAAGAGAGGCTATTTAAACCAGAGCGGGTTAGGCGAGTCTGGTCAGACCAATCAGCGCGCTTCCGGCAGCTGAACCCGGAAGGATTTGTATTACTGGAGGCTGTAAGCTAGCTAGCGTTAGCAATAGAGATTGATAAAAAATATTGCGATAGGCAGGAAACCGTAGAACATGTAATGATTGATTGTCCATACTACCAACAGGAAAGACAGATACTCAGCAACAGATTGGAGAGCAATCGTATCAAGCTAGATTTAAAAGAAATATTGCAGTTGAATTCAGGGAATGTGGGATATAGGGATATATTTTTTATTTCTAGAAGAAACTGGACTGTAGAAGAATATAGTCAGGATAGTGTAGTGTTTCAGAAAGCCATTCTGATCCACACTCCATTTCAGAAGGTGGCGGTAATGCACCATAAGTTGTTTGCCAACCGCCATAAAACACTAGAAGAAGAAGAAGAAGAAGAAGAAGAGATTGATAAATACCGAGGGATGCTTTTGCACAAAAGTTTTGTGCAAACTCAGACAATTGAGTGATAGTATGGACAATAATGTATTATGATCTGGAGCACGTTGGGTGGACACTTTATTTTTTATTTTTGGCATATAATTGAAATCTTTCACCTGTGGAGGGCAGATACAGTAGGTGGCGGTAATGCACCATTTAAGGATGCTAACCGCCATAAAACCCAACAGAAGAAGAAGAAGCTAGCATTAGCAAAGAGCGTGGAAGGAAAGAGACGTCACTCCGGCCATTTTTGGAAACCGAATGCGATGGGGCAATATGGCGATGGGGCAATATGGAGCTGCCATTTCTTTCCATAAAAGTTCTTTGGCGTTAGCAAGCAGTGCCAGCCGTAGGTGATTAGAAGTTGATATTAACTAGTAACTATTCAGCAGAAAGGAATCAGTTGAAATGGGATTTCACTGAAATGAGTTACTGTATTTTCGTTTAAAAGGGAAGGGAAAAGACTGAATTGGAGAGAGAAAATACTGCACAATCCAAGATCAAATGAAGTAGCCTGCGTTATCCTGTCTGTGGAGGGCAGTAACACTCCCAGTCTACCGCAAAATAAGGCAGGCAGAAGAAGAGGCCAAATATGGAATAGAGTAGACAGTACACCTAGACACGTATCAGTTTTGTTATGATATAACATGATATATGTTGTTGTTCTTGAATGTCAGTGTGTAACTATCAGTCGAGTCGACTCATCCACTGACTTGGACTTGGGCAATTCTGGACTAGTAACTCGCTTGTTCACAGATAAGCAGTTGTCTGCCTGCAGCAGCCAGTCTAAATGAGCAGCAGCGCTGCCTGGTCAGAGAAGATGCTGCAACTTCTCCGCAGAATGAATCACTTCTATTCACCAGGTAGGCGCATGGATGTAGGCCTGACACCCGCATTAAAAAGTATGCTACTCCTGTGGTACTCATGACAATTCTGTCGCAAAACAGTAGTTTCCAGTAGTACTCAAGCATCATTTTGCTGCTTGTTGTTACTGGAAGAAGCCGTCAAAACACAACTGCTTTACTAGAGATAGCCTACTATTGTGTGTATAGTGGTCACAACACTACAGCAAGACTACACATTTTAAGTAGTGATCAATAGTGTTCTTTATTGGGTTGTTTATACAGTCATAAACTCATTCTTAGAAGCCATAACCATTTTGGAGAAAACGTGGTTAATGTTTACAAACTACAATGAATCAAATAAGTGTAAACTATTGATTTGAAGGTTTTATTTTGATGTGCGGAAACGGAAGTGAACAGTGTGTTCTCTCTATCTCTCGCCCCTGACCAAGTAAAGAAGTGGCAGCAGCTCCCAACAACAAGCGGTCTCTGACTCATTATTTCATCATATAAACTATATATAAAAAACCCAAAACGCTCGGTTGCATTGGTGGCAGCGGTGGGATAGGTGAGGTTAGCGGTGGTCGTCTCTGACCCGCAGCTTTTGTTTATTTGAACGTGTTGGACCGTGGTGAGCACTGTTTGGTTAGCTTAGCTGTGCAGTGGCTAAGCTAGCAGCAGTGGTTGCTCAGGCTAGCCGTGCGTGCTGGAGTGTCCCTCCCCAGCGTGGAGATATGGAGAGTGAGGATGATAAGGGCTCGGATAGTGTGAAGGACTCTAGTGCAACGAGCCTGGATGAATCCTCCTCCTCCCACGGGAACGTGAACTCTCAGAAACAAGCGTCGTCATTAGCGGAGCAGCACCCAAAGCAGTGGAGGACAGATGGCTGGAAGACCGTCTCGTCTCCTGCCTGGTCGGACGTCAGTTCTCTCTCCGATTCAGTCCGAACAAGCCCGTCCAGTGAGTCTGACTACTCCTCTGCTGACTCCAGTGTAGAGTCCGTCAAACAGGTGAAGAAGAAAGCGCAGGAGAACAAGAAGAAAACCAACAATGTCCACAGCAACACAATAGACAAGAAGAATTCTGATGTCTACAAAAACTCCAACGCAGACAGCACGGTCTCCAAAACGGACGTAGACGGCAAGGTGTTGAAAAAGCATAAAGTGAAGCACAAGCACAAAGCTAAGGAGAAGGACAAAGCCCCGAGTCTAGTGCTCAATCAAGACATGAATGAAAAATTTGTCAAGAGCTATTCTTTTGATTATGATGATAAGACTGGGAAAAGTGACTTAAGTGTTGAGACAGAGTCCCCAGCGTGGAGAGCTATGGGGAAAAGCATTGGAGAATGATGGAGGAGCAGGCGACGGCGCAGCGAGTGGTCGGCGAGGCAGCGCTGTCCGGTGGAGATGAGGGAGCTGGTAGGTGAAGGAGCACGGGTGCAGACCCTGGAGGAGCGCATGGATGGAGGTCCTCTGGAGCTGCGGGCCGGAGAGCATGGTGTTCTGGGAGTTCAGCTGGGTCGCCATGGACTGATATGAGGGTGGACGTGCCCTAAGTTCTGAACTGTTCTGGGAGTGTTATGTTGTTTTGCCATGTTGTTTGACTTTTGTTTTATTTTTCTGTAATGAGCATGTTTCACTGTGAGATGGTAAAGAGACTTTGTGTGGATTTCTGTCTGGAGTCCTGGGGACACTGCACATGCCTGGTGGTTCTTCAAATGGAAGCAGCGTCCGATCACCTCTTCATACTCCCTCGGCTCGCGGTAGTACGAGGTCGTAGGATGGGGAGTCGCTGCTCACTGGAGACACTGGGACTGTTGGTGTTGGGGAGCCACAACGGAGTGTGTCATTCTGAGGACTGTGACGCTGATGGTTTTTTCTGTCTCGCTGTAGTCGCACCCTGTATAGTGTGTAAAGTCTGCTATCGTTCTCAGTTGCATCTGTAGATCAGCTGAATAGTGTGTCATACTGTACTGAGACTGTGTGGTTATGGTTGTGCAATAGAGCGGAAGAGGACAGCAGCAGTCTGCCTCCATACATCGGTGCCCTGGAGCCACTTCTACCGTGTTTTCCCTATGAACCGTAACACTATGTCTTGACATTGTCTGAGATGGTCCATTAGCGTTGGTTGGCAGGTTCGTAAGGTAAAAAGCCCTGTGTTCTATAGCGTATTGGTGGAGAAGCTGTCCTTGTTGAGTATGGTGTGGTTGTGCATTGTGGGAGGCATGTGGAAGTTTGTTGTACTGTATTTTATTTGAAACGGGGACGTTTCTTTTTGGAGGAGGGGAGGTATGTAAACTATTGATTTGAAGGTTTTATTTTGATGTCCGGAAACGGAAGTGAACAGTGTGTTCACTCTCTCTCTATCTCTCGCCCCTGACCAAGTAAAGAAGTGGCAGCAGCTCCCAACAACAAGCGGTCGCTGACTCATTATTTCATCATATAAACTATATATAAAGAACCCAAAACGCTCGGTTGCATAAGCAAAGGTAATTTCTCATATATATCATCTCATTTATCTGGTAGATGCTGTTCATGCACCGATCATTCATTATGCATTTTACAGTTCAATCAAATCGAACATATAATTTGTACCAATGAGTGTTGTAGCACGACCACATAAAGCAAGACAGATAAAACAGACACAGGAGTAAGTGTCACAAGATTAGCGTCTGCCCGTCTCCACAGGCTCCTGTCGTGCCAGCTGTTGTCGCTTTGAGGTCGCCGGACAACAAGTGGGTTGGATTCCTCCCCAGTTTGCAGTTTGGTGTTCGGCCCATCTTTCAGAGGCTGTGGATGCTGTGCTGCAGACTGTGAGACAAGAAGCCTCACTGAGAGCTGCCTCAGAGGATGGAGAGATGAGGTCAGCATGCAGGGGTGAACTCATCAATTAAACTGAGGAATTGGACTTGTGGGGGGGTTCTACTGGAGACAGAATTGCAATTGAACAGGAATATCAGGAAGTTTAATTTAATTCTGTGTATTATTTTTGTGTTTTTCATACATATCTGAGATTATCAATACTATTAATTAATACACAGGACAAGATGTTACTATCCCTTGTGCCAAAATCCGAGGAAAAACACATTTAGAAGCCCAATCCAGAATAAAACAAGCTAACAGGCTAACAAACTAATAAACAACTACCCAGTCCAGGTGATACAGGACCACCAACTTGGACACACCACATGAACATTGGACAGGTAATTGTGAGCCCACAAACAGAAGGAGAACCAACCAACCAATAACTGTTTTGCACCTGTGTTAAGAAATTCACCCTTTGCTGTTCTACCTGAGCAGCTGGTTCTTGTGTTATGGCATTATGATTATGACCAAGTTGAAATCCTGTTTGTTTTTTGCTTTTTTTTCCCTGCTCCCAGTCTTAGTGAAGCAGGTGAGTGCAGCCATACAGGAGATGAAGGAGGAGAGCCAGCAGATGATGAGGGAGAAGAAGGTGACCATCCCCTGAGTTGTTCCGCTCCCCCCTCTCTACCACCAGCCCATCTTCATCACTATCATGCTGCAGCTCTCGCAGCAGCTGTCTGGAATCAACGCTGTAAGTCAAAGGGACAAAGAGAGGCCATTTACACCTGGCATTAACATGCGTTTTCTGTCATCAGATTGCAATCAGATTGTACTTGGCCACTTGAAAGTACAGGTGTAAACGCCCCCCAAGACACATTGAAGACGGATTGCAATCTGATCGGCCAAACCACCTCCGGAGGTGGTCAGGGACGCATTGTGTACGCATTGAACACAAGTGTAAATGCAATGTGTCCTCTCAATCTGGATACAGCAACTGTATGCGGATTGAGAGGACACCCATTTTAGGTGATCAGATTGCAATCTGCAATCAACCCAGATTGCAATCTGATGACAGAAAACGCATGTTAATGCCAGGTGTAAATGGCCTCTCTAGGGTTGGAAACTGTTACATCTTACTTCAATGCCAGATGAATGAGAGCCAGACAATGTACACAATCAAAAGAACGTGTTTGAGTCTTTCAGTTTTGTTCTGAAACTAAACAAGTTGTCTCTGTGGTCGGCTGTAGGTCATCTACTACTCCACTGGGATCTTTGAGTGAGCAGGAGTGTCTCAGCCTGTCTATGCCGCCATCGGGCTCGGCGTGGTCAACACCGCCTTCACTGTGGTTTCTGTAAGTCCAAGGAGGAAGATGTTGACATTTAAGGGGCACGGTGGTGCAGTGGTAGCGCTGTCGCCTCACAGCAAGAAGGTCCTGGGTTCAATTCCCGCCTGGGATGCTGTGGGCACTGAGGATGTGTCCCCATCCCCATGTCCTCAGTGCCTACTGCCCAGGTGGGCTCATCAAAAGGGCCTTTCTGTGTGGAGTTTGCATGTTCTCCCTGTGCTCCCCTGTGGTTTCCTCCAGATAGGAACCCCCCCGGCTAAAAACATGGCAAAAAAAAGAAGATGTTAACATTTGAGGTATAAAATACATTTCACTTCTCCATTTTAAAATGCTAATTTCTCCCTCTCTGTGTGTCCAGTTGTTTGTGGTGGAGCGTGCAGGCAGGAGGTCCCTCCAGCTCATTGGTCTATTAGGAATGGCTGGGTCAGCAGTCCTCATGACCGTTGCCTTGGCATTGTTGGTAAGTGTGTGACAGTGGAGGTAAGACGACAGCATTATGTGCCAAAATATGCATCAAATTAAGTCACACTGTGCTGGTGTCGTGTGAATCTCTAATAGATGATATAGCATGAATTTCCCCTCAGAGGGCTAGTATATATACTTTCCAAATTACAAACACTTTAGATCAGGCATGTCCAAAGTCCGGCCCGGGGGCCAATTGCGGCCCGCGGACAGATTTTAAGTGGCCCTCGTCTGGTCTCTCAAAATATACTCTATGTGGCTCCTCCTCCACACAGTATTGGTTAATCAAGCAAGTTCAATTAGCATTTTCTCCCTTCACCTAACAATGACAGCACTATCATACAGTTTGTACAACAAGCACCAAGTAGGAACAGCACAGGCAGAACTAATGTTTTCAGATGGTAAACACAATCTTTAAAGAGTACATTTGTATGTGATTTTTTATTTTATTTTATTTATAACCCATATGATGTGAGAAGCACCTGGCCCCCCGGCATTTTCACATGATCTAATCTGTCCCCCATTCAAAAAAAAGTTTGGACACCTCTGCTTTAAAGGATGTAATTATCGATAAGACAAACTACTTTGATTTGAATCAAGCCCTTCATATCAAGTGGCTGAAGGCATCACTGTTGTTTCTGCCCTCCTCAGGACCAGTTCAGTTGGATGTCCTACGTCAGCATCGTAGCCATCTTCTGCTTCATAGCCTTCTTTGAAATCGGCCCCGGCCCCATCCCCTGGTTCATCGTAGCCGAGCTCTTCAGCCAGGGCCCGCGGCCGGCAGCCATCGCACTCGCTGGCTTCTCCAACTGCTCTGCCAACTTCACAGTGGGCATTGAGGTAAGGAGGCGCAAGCCAGGGTCAAGTCTGAAATATATGTATATTTTTTATATATTTGATCATAACCAGGTGGACTGCAACTCTAATTCTCATGTACTCTAACTTGTTTTGTGGATATAATGATATTAGAATGACTAAGTGGGTAACGGCCAATAATAGAACAGCTAGAACAATGGTTACAACACTTTGCTGTAATGCAGCTTTTAAAATGAGGAAGACAACATTTATGCCATATCACCATATGTGTAGTCGCAGACTGAAGTTCAATCATGGAAGACCAAATAAGGCATTAATAGAGCACCCCATGCTGTCATAACCCTCAGCCCAAATGACGTCACTAAATGACGTCACCATCTCCGACGTCACCTTCTCTATGACGTCACCTTTGCAGCGTGACGTCAGTTGCCCAAATGACGTCAGTTATGACATCATAAATGCCCTTCTCCCAGTACTATATAAGGCCCCCATCACCACAGCTTAAATCACACTCGTGCAGTCATCACTCACCTTGTGTCAGCATCACGCATCCATCCAGCATCTCCAGGCAAGAAGCTTCATCCCACCACCTCCCCCAGATCACCACCAATGTTATGACTCCCGTTGGAAACAGATCCCCTCAGGGGGGATGTCCTATCTCTTACAGCACCGACGCCCTCTCTCATAAGCAAGAGGAGCGTCACATCATGGAGTCATACGCCATGCTGGATGGATGCGTGATGCTGACACAAGGTGAGTGATGACTGCACGAGTGTGATTTAAGCTGTGGTGATGGGGGCCTTATATAGTACTGGGAGAAGGGCATTTATGATGTCATAACTGACGTCATTTGGGCAACTGACGTCACGCTGCAAAGGTGACGTCATAGAGAAGGTGACGTCGGAGATGGTGACGTCATTTAGTGACGTCATTTGGGCTGAGGGTTATGACAGCATGGGGTGCTCTATTAATGCCTTATTTGGTCTTCCATGATTGAACTTCAGTCTGCGACTACACTTCAATCATGAGAGACTCTTAATATAATTTTAACAAACTTTATTGAATCAGAATAGTATGGCGTATGACTCCATGATGTGACGCTCCTCTTGCTTATGAGAGAGGGCGTCGGTGCTGTAAGAGATAGGACATCCCCCCAAAGGAATTTAAAGTTATTTCAGGAACAGGGAGAGTGAAAACGGGGGTCATCATCCCCTTTCGGGGGGGTCTACCAAGGCCACTGGTTCGCTGGCACTTGGCCGCAGCAGTTTGCCGGCTTGGATCAGTCCTCCGCTCTATACGAAATATACCCGATAGTGGCTGCCTGTCACATATGGGGGCGCTTCTGGGCACGTAAAAGGATAGCAGTCAAATGCGATAATGCTGCAGTAGTCGCCATCATCAATAAAGGGCGATCATCTTCCCCGGCCATTATGCCTTTTGTTAGGCGCCTAACCTGGCTTTCCGTCACCCATAATTTTATCATGGTCGCCAGGCACATCCCCGGGCATATTAACATAATCGCTGATCACCTCTCCCGTTTCAATTTCCAGGCGTTCCGCAGACTCTACCCCGAAGCAGACTCGACTCCGACACCTCACCCCTCCTTTTCCGCCCTCACGCTCTCATAGAGAGCAATCCCCACCTCACCCCTTTTCTCCACTCGGCCCAGTCCTACATTAGGCAAGGACTGGCCAGTTCCACCATCAAAGCTTACGACGCGGCTTGGCGAATGTTTGCCATGTTCTGCCTCTCCGTCAACCAGCCCGTTCACCCCGTTCTAATTCCCACAGTATGCGCCTTCATTTCTTTCTGCGTAGATGTCCGCCACCTCCGCCCTCCTTACATCCGCAGCCTAGTGGCAGGCATCCAATTTTACGCCAGGGGCCTCGACCCGGCTTTTCCCAGTCTATTTACAAATCCAGTTGTTAAACTACTATTAAAAGGCATTTCAAAAGCTTTTCCGTCGGCCCCCGACTCCCGGCGTCCCATTACTCTCCCCATATTACGGCACATGTTAACCAGCCTCAGACAAGGCATTCACTCCACCTTCTTAGACAGCCTCTTAGAGTGCGTATTTTCCCTGGCCTTTTATGGGTTCCTCAGAATCAGCGAGTTTACATCCCCCGCCACGTTTCAACCCTCACGCGACATAACTCTCTCCGATTTAAAATTCCACCCCGACCACTATAGCATCTCCCTGAAACATACCAAAGTAGGCGGAGCTTGCCCTATAATCATTGCTCGCATCCAATCTCCCTTCTGCCCCTTCTCGGCCATGATTCGATACCTTAAAGTCAGGCCCCCAACTAGTCCCTCGGCCCCCCTTTTCCTCATCTCTCCCCATCATCACATGACGAGATCCTGGTTCATCCTCCACTTCAAGACCACACTCCAGAAATGCAACATCCCTGCGGAGAACTATTCCAGCCACTCCTTCAGGATCGGAGCAGCCACATCAGCAGCCACGCAGGGGGTGTCCTCCGCCTCCCTTCAACAACTGGGGCGCTGGTCCTCAACCGCCTATGCATCCTACATTCGACCAGAGCAAGACGCCATACTATCAGCCCAGAGATCCCTTCTTCCATGACTAAAGAGGCAGCAAGCACTTCGTTGGTGGTGATCAAACTCTCCTTTTCTCATCGATGTGCCCATGCCCGGGCTATCCACATCCACTCCCTTGCATCCCCGCTTTGCCTTAAAAAACCCCGGTCAGCCCCTCATCTCCCGACATGCATAAATTTTCCCCCGTCAGCCCACGACCTGACTAAAAGCATACCCCAGGCGAGCTCCATGACCCCCGTTTTCACTCTCCCAGTTCCTGAAATAACTTTAAATTCCTTTGGGGGATGATGACCCCCGTTTTCACTCTCCCTGTTCCTGAAATAACTTTAAATTCCTTTGGGGGGATGTCCTATCTCTTACAGCACCGACGCCCTCTCTCATAAGCAAGAGGAGCGTCACATCATGGAGTCATACGCCATACTATTCTGATTCAATAAAGTTTGTTAAAATTATATTAAGAGTCTCTCATGATTGAAGTGTAGTCGCAGACTGAAGTTCAATCATGGAAGACCAAATAAGGCATTAATAGAGCACCCCATGCTGTCATAACCCTCAGCCCAAATGACGTCACTAAATGACGTCACCATCTCCGACGTCACCTTCTCTATGACGTCACCTTTGCAGCGTGACGTCAGTTGCCCAAATGACGTCAGTTATGACATCATAAATGCCCTTCTCCCAGTACTATATAAGGCCCCCATCACCACAGCTTAAATCACACTCGTGCAGTCATCACTCACCTTGTGTCAGCATCACGCATCCATCCAGCATCTCCAGGCAAGAAGCTTCATCCCACCACCTCCCCCAGATCACCACCAATGTTATGACTCCCGTTGGAAACAGATCCCCTCAGGGGGGATGTCCTATCTCTTACAGCACCGACGCCCTCTCTCATAAGCAAGAGGAGCGTCACATCATGGAGTCATATCTCTTACAGCACCGACGCCCTCTCTCATAAGCAAGAGGAGCGTCACATCATGGAGTCATATCTCTTACAGCACCGACGCCCTCTCTCATAAGCAAGAGGAGCGTCACATCATGGAGTCATACGCCATACTATTCTGATTCAATAAAGTTTGTTAAAATTATATTAAGAGTCTCTCATGATTGAAATGATAATATCCCAAATCTAAGACAATATCGAGTTTCATATCACAATATTGATATCATATTGATATATTGCCCAGCCCTACCCAAAGGTGTAACAGTGGTTGTCCTTTGCCTGTGACCTTGCCTGTAGAAACTGTTCATCTTGTTCACCGTCCTGCTGCTGGGCTTCTTCGTCTTCACCTACTTCAAGGGGCCAGAGACCAGGGGGCGCACCTTCGACGACATCTCAGCGGGCTTCCGTCAGGCGGTCGGTCTGTGACAAGTACTCTGCCCCTGAGGAGTTCAACACCCTCACAAGAGCCGACTCCTCACTTTAAAGCTCCGCTATGTCACTTTTGTTTTACCAGCTTTTAAATCATGTTGATGCTACACTGACTTCTAATAGGGACAATGGCACCTCTATCATTCCCACTCTGCACCCTGAACGCCTGTTACTGCGCCATGTAACTTTGAGGCTCCGTCCCAGAGCATGAAAGTTGGCGGCATGTAAATCCATTTCCTGCTGCGGCTCCATCACAATAAAAGCTTTCCGCTAGCAAACTAACAGGAGGCTTTATTGTGAAGAACGTATAGGAAGTGAAAGTGTGATTTTAGCGTGACTTGTTTTATTGAAACAACATTTGGGGATATTTGGAGCTACTTTCTTTGCATCGAATCAGTTTAAAAACTGCAGAAAGTAGGAGTAGAGAGTACAAGCAGAAACAGTCAGGCTGATATCTGAACGTAGAAATGTGCAAGTGTAGTAATTATTAGCATCTGTAATTACCACTTGTGGTAGCAGAGGCAGCTGTTGGTGCTGCTCAGCATCAAGTTACATATTGGGGCTTTAACACACATACACCCGCGTACAGCAATGTGTCCTTGCTCTGTCATATGGATACAGTGGCATTTTACATTTAAATCTTTTTGATGGATTGTAAAAATAGGTGTATTGTATGCACTGACGATGTCACTGTTTCCTATGGGCGGAGTTTGAAGTCCAAGAAGTCTTATTTCCACACCAATCATAGGCCTTTGGAAACATTGATGCTTTGTGCCGTGATCGTCAGTTCCAGTCCTCGAAGGCCAGTGTCCACCAGGTTTTTGTTTGAGCCACACCTGGTCTCATGTAGACACAAGACTGTTTATAGAGAGCTATTCATCACGATTTGGTTAACAAAAAATTAGCCTGTGTTCACTTTGAAGTTGAGCTAGACTACCTCAGATCTGCCTCAAATAAATTATATCAATCAGCTGTAATAAGTTTATTTAAGAGTCTAAAATGTATTTTGCTTAGATATACATTCCACATTTCCAGTGTCAGTTCTTTTAAATGATTAAGAAACATAATTTATTTTAAGTGTATTTTCTGTTGCTTTATGAAATGTTTTATTACCTGACTTGGCTTGTACAAATGCCATCTTACATTCATCTAATAAGAAACAATAATATGAACTGTCAACATGAATCTATTCATAAATGTATGAATACATTTCAGGAAATTTTAAACGTATTATCACCATCTATCAAGGTGATATATCATTTTGTAGTGACCAATGTATTAAGTTATTTGTTTCATAAGGTAGTCCACTTAATGACAGGACACAAATTTGTAAACTTGTCTTAGGTTGTCATTATTTTTCTGTTGTGAGAAATTCCAATGACACATTTGTCATTAAGTCCCGAATGGCCTCGTCATAATCTATTCACTTTACTGAGAAACACGAGTGTATTTGTTCAGCTGGTATTGATGATCGATCGTCACTCTTTAAATTCAGGTCAGTTTTTCACATACTGGTTCTGAAACACTGACTTCACCATGGCTCTACTGATGGAATCCAAACAGTGTGATTCCTGTGGTCAGTCATCTTTATATATATATAGATATGCGGGTGACAAAATTAAATACATTCCTGGGTATGAGTATCCCTGTGAATTATTTATTATTTTAATTCAGGTAATCATGTGCAATATTGAATGGCACTGGAGTGTTTATCATATTAAGTATTAATATAATTGACTGGTATGTCTGCACCTAAAGGAGATTATTATGGGGTGTGTTTATTAAGCGTCTTTGAGTTTAGAAAAGCGCTATATAAATCCAATCTATTATTATTGATATCATCTATTCTTTGAGTTAAAGATGGAATTTGACCCTGCACACTCAAATCCGTGCACTGATTTGGTTTTGTTTGAAGAATGTACTTTTGTAGTTGCTTCTCTTTTCCTACTAAACAAACACTGTACGGGTAACAATCATAAGAGATATTATAGATGTATTATATCATATTTTTCAGAAGTTTATCTATAGTGTTTACAGGGCTGTTTTGCAGAGACAGCTCATGCATTGAACACTAAAGGTCTGTGCATGTAGCCTACTTACAGTTACTCAATACTGAGCCAATGCTTTCCTGAGTGAGCATGATGTGTTAAAGAAGGGTCGTTTACTGCAGACAAAGGGCAAAAATATGAATCTATGCTTTAAGAGGGATGTGTAATAACTTTGTCAAATAAAAGTGCCAATATGTTTTGTCATGAAAGATGAGTTGTATTGATGGCATAATAAATAAAAGAATCCACACACAAAATCCTAAATCAATCTTACCCCATCCACTCCCTTCTCCCCACCCCACTCCCTATCCCCAGAGGTGCACAATGGAAGTAAACCTTTTGGCTTTGTCTTTTTAACCTTGATGATTCTGTATGTATTCCTGCTGGGCAGATGTATATGTTATCTTTTTATAATGATCAAATAAATCCAATCCAATCCACTGCTACTGTAGGACTTGCCTAAACCTAACCTTTGACCCTAGCTCTACCCTAAGCTAGACACCCAGGACCTACTCACACATCACTTACATACCTGAACCCTTAACTCCCTTACAGACTCGAATTCAAAGGCTAGGCTCATAGACCCCCATATAGCAACTACTCACTACAGTGCAAATCAGGAACTTTTTCAGTGATCATTTTGGCTTTTAATAGCGCAGCCTATGGGCGTAGGAGTGATCTATTCCAAGGGTTCCCAAACTTTTCAGTCCCCGACCCCCCAAATAACGGTGCCAGAGGCTCGCGACCCCCACTATCCTCAGAGGTGCTGTTGAAGGATACAAACGTTGCACATGCACTAAATAGAGTCAACCAAACAAACAAAAACCGCACAATTATGGTTAAAATGTACTATTTTTAATAGTTTTGACATTATGTATTGACATGTACTTCACACATTCTCCTTGCGACCCCCCCCCCCCCCAAAGTGGGGGTCCCAACCCCACTGAGCTATTCTTAATAGTAGTTATCTATTCTCTTGTACAGTATGTCTATTTTTATTTGATAAGCCTATGTAAAGAATTATTGCACTGTTTAAAATAATCAAAGAATGGGCTATGTTGTGTAGGCAAGCGTAGGCCTGGAGAGTAATAGATGGTTGTATTTTTGTGGAGGTGGACATCAGTCATCAGTCTAGTCAAGGCTATGTGTTGTAGGCTAGAGACAATTCAATGTGGCACACAGTTTTTCTGTGGCACACACAGTGTATTTTTCTCTGGCTACGCCAAAGTGTTTGTGTTCATATTTGCACTTACTTTGACATTTCTCTGACATGTTTCTTGAGTGACTTGCCTTAAATGTCAAAGCAAACATTCAACAGCAAAATCACCCCCCCCCCCCCCCCCCCATTTCCAAAATGACTGGTGAAGGTTAGTCTCTTAAAACAGACTGTCTTATCTACATCCGGCAGATGCAGCTATATACAGTCTGTACTTCGTGGGGGAGAATCATGCACCAAACGGAAGAGGAAGTTGAAAGGCGGGACTTCCGCTCATTCGTCCAATCAGAATTTAACATTAGCTAACTAGCTGTATACTGCTGTAGCTATCGTTAGCTAACGCTGATTAGTAAGACGAACGATAAGCTCAGTAACGTTAGCAACTTACCTCATCACTTTCGTTTAACTCTGGAATAAGTGCACGTCTTGCACGAGGTTCCTCCAAGCCGCGGATACATCGTTTACGTCTATCAGGGTCTTATTTCACCGGTTTCGTCGGCGTAGCTTCCATGGTAATTCTAAAGCACTGCTAGCATTAGCAACCTGCATCGGTTTAAGTTTCCGGGGGGAACATATTTTTCGTGGACACGCGTGTCGTGATTGGTCAGATTCCGTCGAACTTCCTTCCGGTCTGAAGGTTTTTTTTCACTACTTCCTTGTGCATGTTCTGGGGGTCTAACGTACAGACGGTATGGCGAGAGCATTTGAAAATTGCGGAAGCCAACTCGTCTGTTCTAAGAGACTAGGTGAAGGTTAGCTGCCCGTTTCTCTCTCTCTCAATTTCCAAGATAGATGATTGGTTTGAAGTGGTTGGCTCTCACACTGAAGCAGTGGTAAACATGGCCTGTAATAGGCAGTGTGTTAAAAACACACGCACGCACACGCACACGCACGCGCACACACACACACACACACACACACACACACCCTGACCCTGTTCCAACCAATACAGTATAAGGTGGCTCAGTGGTTAGTACTGTTGCCTCACAGCAAGAAGGTCCCGGGTTCGAACCCCGGTCCGTCCCAGGTCCTGTCTGTGTGGAGTTTGCATGTTCTACCCGTGTTCATGTGGGTTTTCTCTGAGTGCTCCGGTTTCCTCCCACCATCAAAGACATGTATGTTAGGGTTAAGACTCCTGTCAGTGCTCCTGACCAAGGCACTGGCAAAAGAACTGGAGTTGGTCCCCAGGCGCTGCACTGTGGCTGCCCACTGCTCCTAGTTCTAGGAAGGTTCCTAGTAGACTAGAGGATGAGTCAAATGCAGAGGATGAATTTCCCCATGGAGATAAATAAAGGATAACTTAGTAGCAGGTGATTTGATTTAAAAAGAAAATAGTTCCTATACATGAAACTGCTCAAAACAAGATCTGTGGATTATCTGTTGTAATCTATACATCTCTACGGCCGATATCTCCTAAACTCGGCAACGCGCACCAAAACGATCTAGAATGGAGCACTACAGGTAAGAGGAAAAATATGTATTTTTGATTTTTGTGGTAAACTGTCCATTTAAGATGGGGCAACAACCTCATGTATTGGTTCTATGGGTTGACTTCCTGTACTGATGACCAGGTGGTGCACAACTTCCTGTACTGATGACCAGGTGGTGCATGACTTCCTGTACTGATGACCAGGTGGTGCATGACGTCAGTGCTGAGAAGCTCTTCTTGAGGGACCTGGCGGCTGCAGGAGCTGTGACCGACCTCACAGGAGCGCTATAGAAGATGGTATAATGAACTCTACATGCACTCCTCCTCCCCTCTCACCGTGAGCCTGTACAAAAAATGTACATTTCAAATTGAGCTGTTTTTTTATTTTGTTTTTGTAGTTTAGTCTTAGTCTTGTGGTGCTTTAGGGCTCTCTCTCTCTCATTTATGTATTATGCAGAGCGCAGCGATTCAACGTAACATTTGAGTCTGGGGAGGGGAGAGACTACGTTTAGGATGGAATTTTCCTTTTGAAAAGGGACACTCACCAGCTACCTAGAAGCTACACTCACTTGAATATTATCTGGATTCGTAGGCCTATGTATATGTATAGTCTGCTGCCCAAGTCTGTCTTGCACTGTCACTTTGCACAGTAGCCTATATGTAGGTCCATGATGTCACCTCCAGACAGATCCCTGTACTTGACTGGAATTTGTGCCACGGTCGGCAGCTTTGCTGGGATGCATGATCATACTAGACTAGTCCTCTGTAAGCCATCGATAATTTGGTGTGCCTTGGATGTAATTTGTATACAGTGTGGGGGGTAACTCATTACAAAAGTAACATATTACATGTAATATATTACTTTTAGCAGTAACTCAGTAATATAACTTATTACCAATAGGATTCCAGTAATATTATACCAGTTACTTTGTCAAGTAACACAAGTTACACATTGAGATATTTAAAAAAAGAATCAAAGCACATATTTTAAATAAAGATACAATCATTTCCGAATCAAATTGTGTGTTTTTATGCAAATAAAAACACTATAGATGACAATAACAAAGGAAAAGGATAACATTTACAATTTTGGATGCTGTTATTACGGTGAAAGTAATGCAAAAGTAGTGTAACAAGTTACTCTACACAGACGGTAATATTGTAAAGTATTGTATTACTTCCAAATTAAAGTAACTAGTAATATGTAGTATATTACATTTTGAAAGTAACTTGTAAAGATGAAGATTAATCATTTTATAAATGTTTTATAAGCATGCAAAAAACAGCCAAAAATGCATCGATTGTATCCCTTTTATTGAGTTGGATATGTGCACCTATAAATGCTGTTTTGATATTGTAATAAAACCAAAATGTAAACTTGTACTTGAGTAGCCTACTTGTATTTGCGTATTTTCCACCTCTGCTTAAAACATTACTTTTAGAGAGCACACACACACACACACACACACACACACACACACACACACACACACACACACACACACACACACACACACACACACACACACACACACACACACACACACACACACACTTTTTGTAAGAAATCAATCAAAACAATACATTACAACACCCCTATTCAAAAAAAGCATGAAAGCTATGAATCAATCATAAAGATAATGTAGGCTGTCTGTAGCTATAAGCTAACCTACATTTTTTGTGAAGTGTTGTGTGAAGCTTTATGCTTTAAGATTTCTGTCTGTGAGATCCCCTGTTGTGTGTGTGTGTGTGTGTGTGTGTGTGTGTGTGTGTGTGTGTGTGTGTGTGTGTGTGTGTGTGTGTGTGTGTGTGTGTGCACGTGCACGTGCACTGTACTGTACAGCACAACCATAACTGAATTGGGTAACTTAATTCAAATACTTGGTCTCTGGCTCTACATATCCATAGTATGGCTCTACCAACTAACAGGCTGGTTAGCCCAGGTGTTAGAGAACCAGACTTACAATTTAACAATTTTGGGGCTGAGGGTTCAAATCTCACCTGGAGATTGGACCTGGACGGCGCACTACAGTGCAGCCTGGTCCGTCGTGTCTTCAGTAATGATAGACTTTGATCTGGTTGTTGTCATCCAGGCCCAGCTGGACCAGTCCGTTCATAGCCGGAGTCCGATAGCGAGTGAACAGAGGTCTAGGCATAGGCAAGCAGTGTTAAGGACCATGAACAACACTGTATGAATGCATCAGTCTCTTAATACAGTACAATGATTAGATATTGGGGGGGGGGGTGGTTAGCTATATCGGTTTAAACTACAGCAAGTTAGAAGGACATGAGAAAGGTATGTCGTTTATAACGTTTTCCATGAAATAGACTGACCAATCCACTTCAATCAGGAAGTAGAGATAAAGACGAGGAGATGGGTCACAGAGAGATTTTCGATCCTGACAGGTGATTCTAAAAATAGAACAGAAAGTGTTTACCTGGGTAATAAATCAAGTGAGAAGTAGAGTCCTTTTTCCATATGACTTCTACACAATCAGACTTCTTGTTGCAGCCATCACTGTATAAATGGCTGAGTTATATAGAAATGAAAACATACAGTTGTCATGAACGGTGAAATTAGCTATAGAGACCAAAACCTATTTTTCTTTGTACGCGGCTGTAAAGTTGGGCATTTTAAAACGGGGGTTGATGGGGAATGACTGGCTTTTGGAGCCAGCCTCAAGTGGAACGGCAGTTTTTGGCTTCATTTTCTCGAGACGGAGATCGCCGCTTGATCACAGCATGATAAGGATACATGCTGGTGTCTTTCCTGCTCATCTCCAGCCACCTGGAGCCACGGTGGCTCAGTGGTTAACACTGTTGCCTCACAGCAAGAAGGTCCCGGGTTCGAACCCCGGTCCGTCCCACGTCCTTTCTGTGTGGAGTTTGCATGTTCTCCCCGTGTCCGTGTGGGTTTTATCCGGGTGCTCCGGTTTCCTCCCACCATCAAGAAAGACATGTATGTTAGGGTTAATACTCCTGTCAGTGCTCCTGACCAAGGTACTGGCAAAAGAACTGGAGTTGGTCCCCGGGCGCTGCACAGTGGCTGCCCACTGCTCCTAGTTCTAGGAAGGTTCCTAGTAGAGGATGGGTCAAATGATGAATTTCCCCAAGGGGATAAATAAAGGATAACTTAACTTAACTTAACCTCTTGTTGCCATCGATCAGCCCCTGCAGCCTCTGGACGTCCACCTCCACCGACTCCTGCAGGCTACAGGTGGATCAACTGTCACACACACACACACACACACACACACACACACAACACTTTAGTATTGTTATGAGCAGGTTTGAGCCAATGGCAGATGTAAAAGGCATCATGATAGCGATGCTGCTATGAAACATGTATTGCTGGATACCTAACAGGAGTGTTATGCTGAGTAAGCTGAACTGGCCCTCATGGTGCTGGAGGCGACTGGGTCCATCGCGGCCCCTGCAGAATAGCAACATAACACACATATTACAAACTGTTATTCACACACTCAATATAAAGCCCCCGATCAGTTTGACAGCACAGGTTGTTATTGATTACCGGGGGAAGAGCTGGGCCCAGCGGCTGTTGGCGAGGTCCTCAGAGGCCCAGAGATGCACCAGAGATGGAGGTGGTGAAGAGAGGGGGTGGCCGCCGAGCCTCCGTGGGACCCCCACACACCCAGGACAGCCCCGAGAGCCCGAGGTGGGGGGGAGGTGCGGCGGAGGCGCTGGGCCCTGAGGTCTGACTCTGGGGGGGTGGAGGCGGTGGCTGGCGGGATGGAGCGGGGCTGAGACAGAGGCAGAAGGAAGCCGGGGGTACGGTGCGGCGCCCTGCTTCTGGGCCAGAGAACCCAACGCGCTCAGCACGGTGCTGAGCTGACCTGAGATCTGCTGCAGGGACTCCACCAGCTGCTGGACACGCACTCAGCACGGTACTGAGCTGACCTGAGATCTGCTGCAGGGACTCCACCAGCTGCTGGACACGCACTCAGCACGGTGCTGAGCTGACCTGAGATCTGCTGCAGGGACTCCACCAGCTGCTGGACACGCACTCAGCACGGTGCTGAGCTGACCTGAGATCTGCTGCAGGGACTCCACCAGCTGCTGGACACGCACTCAGCACGGTGCTGAGCTGACCTGAGATCTGCTGCAGGGACTCCACCAGCTGCTGGACACGCACTCAGCACGGTGCTGAGCTGACCTGAGATCTGCTGCAGGGACTCCACCAGCTGCTGGACACGCACTCAGCACGGTGCTGAGCTGACCTGAGATCTGCTGCAGGGACTCCACCAGCTGCTGGACACGCACTCAGCACGGTGCTGAGCTGACCTGAGATCTGCTGCAGGGACTCCACCAGCTGCTGGACACGCACTCAGCACGGTGCTGAGCTGACCTGAGATCTGCTGCAGGGACTCCACCAGCTGCTGGACACGCACTCAGCACGGTGCTGAGCTGACCTGAGATCTGCTGCAGAGACTCCACCAGCTGCTGGACTTTGGCCGGGACGGTAGGATGGCCTCCTGATGGGGGGGGGGGGGGGGGGGGGGGTGGTGTGTGGAGGGGGGGGGGGGGGGGGGGTGGAGGCACAGAGTCAAGCGTGGGAATGGTGTTGAAGGACAGGAGGTGAAAAGCAAGCACAGAAAAACTTATTCTCTAGTGAAATAGATGAGTTAACAGACAACAAACAAAGCAGTACTACTGGATTTAATCATTAGGTAGATAATGCCAAAACAGATATTCCACAGTTTCCACAACATTTGCTCTCATATAGTAGAGTTATGAATCAATATTAAAAAATAACAGTACTGTAAGTAATGTGTTTGGCTCCAGTGTTAAAGCACAGAGCATGGAGCAGGTGATTCTACTGTGAACAGCTGTGTATTTGTCCATGTGTTTTGGTCAATCCCAGTGAGTCTCACCTGTCCCATCCTGCAGGTCCACGGTGCTGCTGAGGTCCGACTCGCTCACCTTCCTGTCTGCTGCCAGCCGAGACAGATCCTCAAACAGAGAACAACAAGACACACTAGAACAGCAGCTAACAGCACCTCTATCGGTTATGATTCATGCACTTGATTTGTCTTTGCAAAATACTGGGAATGACAGAAATGAATCACGTTCACAGAATCAAACGCAGCTCACGTTGATCAAACATTCTATATGAATTCAATGGCCCGCCCATTCTGTATCAACTTTAGTGTTGAAGTGATCTTTGTTGTTGATATAACCATTTTACTCTTCATCATCGCCACAGAGACCCTGGGCATTTCCTGTGAACACATGACTTCAGCTGCATTCAGACACTAGACCCAGAGCAGCCAGTATTGGTGGTAGAACATGCCCAACCAAAGTGAGATATCACTTTAACGATACAGTCAATGCTTTAACCTGAGACTACAAATACACTTTTTTAGACAATCTTTTCTGCTGACCTCCTCGGCTATAGACAATCTTTTCTGCTTTTTTCAAAATCACATTCATAAATCGAAGTTTTCCCTTCAAACTTTTTGTGAGAAATCTATCAAAACAATACATTACAACAACCCTATTCAAAAAAATATGAAAGCTATTAATCAATCATAAAGATAATTTAGGCTTAGTCTGTAGCTATAAGCGAACCTACATTTTGTGAAGTGTGTGAAGCACTGCCAAGCTGGGCCTGGCAGTGTGTGTGTGTGTGTGTGTGTGTGTGTGTCATTAGACACCACCGACAACAACACACTGCACAATATCCCAAATACCCCAGACATTGTTTTCATCAATGAAAGCAGAAAGTCAGTCACCATCATTGAAATCGCCTGCTCTTTTGATCTGTACATGGACACCTGTTTCACAACCAAACTCATGAAATATCAGCCCTTGGTAGAATATATTACAACTCTAGGCTACAGCTGTCAACTCATTGTGCTTGTGTTTGGGAGTCTGGGGCATGTCCACAAACTCGTGCTCCGTGGACTGCAACTAGGCAGGCTGCTAAAGCCTGATGCAAAAAAATTAGCAAAATACTGCTCCATCTCAGCCATAATAGGCAGTCTCTTTATCTGGAGAAGGCGATGCTTTGTATATCCTTGAGTGCTAAACATGCTTACATATGTTAGTTTGCATACATTATATTTAAGTCATCATCTTGCTGCAATGTATTTTCCTGTGCTTAAGAAGTACATGCATCAGTGTCTGGTTCAATATAAATGTACTGTACTGCGGCCTTCTTCTAAAATGTTTGGGTCTGTAATATTTGCTGTACTCTAGATCCAAATAAAAGTATTTATGTGTGTGCGTGCAACGAGGGGAGACGCCTCACATTTGCTCACATGTGCAATGATTGATGGATGGAGTTGTATTTGGCTTATAATTGACATTCACAAAGCTTTATTGAGTTTAGTCTTGCACTTCTAACGACTTAAACATTGATACTAATGTACAAAATAGGCTATTGATATATACATCACCACACGGCCATCTTGGTAGGAAAATAACAGGTGATTGTAATCGATTATCAAGTGATTACAATCAAATGACACGACAACAAATCCGACTTCGGGTGGACTCTGCGGTGTGCGAACCACAGCGCAAATCCATACAGGAAGTTGCGTCACGGCGGCGTCACGGCATCTGTGCGTGAGAACCAATCAACTCATGCACGCGCATCACCCGAGATTTGAATTGAGTGAAGGAGAGACTGACGACACAGCTGCCCAGGAGACGACTAGACCTGCCCAGGACCTGTCGTTTTTTTTCTTCTTGTACGCTAGTTTAGATAAGAAGATTGCTCTGGGATTTAATGTACGATTGTGTTATGGAGCTGCAAGAGGTAAGGCAAATATTGTTCATGTTGTCATTTTCAGATGCAACTAGTTTAGCTAACTGCTTTTTCTTGTTGGGTTCAGCTAGCGAGCAGCGAGCAGTCACCTGCCGTTACCGTTAGCTAGTTGCTCGGTAAAGATGGACGGGGGAAGAGTAGCCGCTTTCGGGACTGTTTTTCGGGCAATGTTTTTACGTGTCGAATTTGCCGAGAATGTGCAGCGTGATTTAGCGCTGGCAGGGAGTTAAAAAGGGATAACCGTCGTCTAAAATCTCTTTCTTGGATTTACGGACGGGGGCGCTGCTGTGGGGAAATGGCGGCCGGGGGAGATCAGAGCCGGGGCGCTTCTTTACGGGCGCTTGTAGCCACCGTGTGTGAACTGTAGGCTGGCTGTTGTTGCACCGAACGCGGTCCAGTTTTTAGCAGAAAATTCTGCAAAATGTAAAGCGGCAGAAAAGAGAAAACCCTTGTTGAGAGCACTTAGCAACAGCAGGCTCAAATTGCTGACTTAGCTCAAAAAGTGTCTTTATGCAAACAACGAAATGGTAAAGATGGCGTTTTGCCAATCTCCACTTCAGCACTTTGGTTAACTAGCGTTAACCAAACTTTCCCGTTTCATGGCTAACTGACGTTTTTCTTTTTCTTACTTTTGACTGAGGGCTTTGCTTTTCGGGCTTTGCTTTACGTGACCAATTTGCAGAGAATGTGCAGCTTGATGATTTAGCGCTGCGCAGAAAAAGGCTTGTCCGTCGTGTCTGTCATCATCACTTTCTTCCATTTACGAACGAGGCGCTGCTGTGTGTGTGGGGAAGACAGCCAGCCAGGCAGGCAGGCAGGCAGGCAGGCAGGCAGGGGGAGGTCAGAGCCAGGCAGGCAGGCAGGCAGGCAGGCAGGCAGGCAGGGGGAGGTCAGAGCCAGGCAGGCAGGGGGAGGTCAGAGCCAGGCAGGCAGGCAGGCAGGGGGAGGTCAGAGCCAGGCAGGCAGGGGGAGGTCAGAGCCAGGCAGGCAGGCAGGCAGGGGGAGGTCAGAGCCAGGCAGGCAGGCAGGCAGGGGGAGGTCAGAGCCAGGCAGGCAGGCAGGGGGAGGTCAGAGCCAGGCAGGCAGGGGGAGGTCAGAGCCAAGCAGGCAGGCAGGGGGAGGTCAGAGCCAGGCAGGCAGGGGGAGGTCAGAGCCAGGCAGGCAGGGGGAGGTCAGAGCCAGGCAGGCAGGGGGAGGTCAGAGCCAGGCAGGCAGGGGGAGGTCAGAGCCAGGCAGGCAGGCAGGCAGGGGGAGGTCAGAGCCAGGCAGGCAGGGGGAGGTCAGAGCCAGGCAGGCAGGCAGGCAGGCAGGCAGGCAGGCAGGGGGAGGTCAGAGCCGGCGGGTAACGAGGCGCTGCTGTGTGGGGAAGACAGCCAGGCAGGCAGGCAGGCAGGCAGGGGGAGGTCAGAGAGGCGCTGCTGTGTGTGTGGGGAAGATAGACAGCCAGGCAGGCAGGGGGAGGTCAGAGCCAGGCAGGCAGGGGGAGGTCAGAGGCAGGCAGGCAGGCAGGCAGGCAGACAGGCAGGCAGGGGGAGGTCAGAGGCGGCGGGTAGCCACCGTGTGGGAATTGGGGGCCGAGGCTGTTGTTGCATCAAACGGTCACGGGCCACGGCTGCTGGGCTTCCAGAACCAGACCCAGTTTTAATTCTGCAAAAATGTAAAGCAGCAGAAAGCCCTTGTTGAGAGGACGCTGAAGCAACAACAAGCTCAAATTGCTGACTTAGTTCAGAAAGTGTCCGAGTTGACTAGTGTGGGGGCCAGCTGATCTGTCAGTCAGACACAGGCCTATAGGTGCTGTCTGGTTGTAAACACACCTGCCTACATTTTGACATGTAGCCAGTATCTCTGAGAGAGCAACTGTGAATATCTGTGGTGCAGATCATCAACTTCCAATAATTAATGACTGAGGTCACCTCATGAGGGCACAACAACAAAGACAACGACAACACTGACTGGACAGAGTTGAAGCTTACATGTCTCCCTGCAGCAGGTCACTGTCTGTCATGCACTATTTAAAAGTGTAGCTCTTGATGAGAACATTGTCATCTTCTTCACTATAAAAGCTAGACTGGAGGTTTTACCAACCAAGCTCCATCTTTCCATCTGGCTTACGTCATGGTCATGAACAGATAACTGAAACCATGTCTCACATTAAATGGTTGCCCTGCATACAAAGGGATTTCATATTTGGCAGCCTTTGTCACGTACATAAGCTGGTTGTGAGAGGCCTTCAGATGGCTGCTCTCCCAAAGAGAAGGGCCAAGCAGTTAGCGAGGTATTGTTCAATATCTGCTATAACCGCTCAATATGTAGGAGACGCTGCTTTTTGTACCCATGAAGTGGATACTGACCATTACAGTATCTTGTCTTACAGTATAACTGTATTTGTCGACCTGCCATTGTCCTGTGTATTGCTATGCATGCATTATTGTGGTTGCGGATTGGACACTTATGACTCCCAATATCTGATTGCATTATTAGGGTTTATGTCCTTGGCATACTTGTATTCATGTGGACATAAATCATTAATTCAAATCTGCGTGTGTGTGTGTGTGTGTGTGTGTGTGTGTGTGTGTGTGTGTGTGTGTGTGTGTGTTATTAGTCATTAATTTGAATTACATTATTCCCCTCTTCATCAGCTTGTGATGCATCGTAAGCCTGGTGGCCAGTTCCACCCTCTCTCCACCAGGAGACAGCAGAGTGGAGCCGGAACACGAGCCTCCATCCTGGAGGAAACCCCTCCCAGGAAGGTCAGTCCTCATAACTACTCTACTCACTCACTAAAGTCATTGAGCCATGAGCAACATGGTATGTGAAATGTCCCAATATGTCCCAATTTCCCCCCGGGGATCATTAAAGTCTTTCTGATTCTGATTCTGATCTGAAACATTTTAGAAAAGTTAAAAACACGCACATCCAGGTGGAATCCGGGCCGGGTGCAGAGCTGGAGAGAGGCTGGAACAGTGAATAAATAAAACAGCTCGCACACTGCATGGGCTCCAGTGAAAATATGTGTTGCACCGTTGCTGGTGATGTTTCGAGCAGACTGATGAAGAGCAGACTGATGAAGAGCAGTCTGCTCGGAGCAGTCTGCCCGCCCATAAATCCACACAAATTATTTCCTAATATTCATAGATCTGCGCCCCCAATAAACGCTATAAAGGAGTGAGTCTTGCTTTGGGGAGACGTAACATACTTATGGTTTATGCTTTATGATTTAGGATATCTGCGCTCAGTGCGGTTAGAACTGCGGCCCACGCATCACTGATATAGAGTAATGAAGTGTCTCACTCTTTGCTGTTGGCCTGACTGCCTCTGTTCTGCTCTCCTCTTCCCATCCCAAATGCTAATGTTAAACACAGCACCGATACCATAGCCTGCACTCGTGCTTCATAGCCACTTGACTGTGCTAGATGTCTGACTCAATAGTGACAATGTGTGCGGTGGAATTTGCTTGTTTGATCAGAAACAAACAAGTTGTTTTCTTTATTTTCAGACGAAACAACCTCTTAAGAGTTTGGCCACGAAGGCCAAACCTTCTGTGCAGCTCAGGTACTGCGAAGACATCCTGAAGGAGATGCGTGAAAGGAGGCACATAGAGTATGCGTGGCCCTTCCACTACCCTGTTGATGTCGTTGCTTTGGGCTTGCACGACTACCATGACATCATCCGGCAGCCCATGGATTTGAGCACCATAAAGGTAAGATGCTGCTGATGATGATCATCTAAATGGAGAGTTTGACATTCTGCTATATTCAAATGTGGCAATATTTACATCATGACATGTTAACATGTTTCCTCAGAAAAAAATGCATCGCCGAAAGTATGCAAACGCCAAACAGTTTGCTGCTGACGTCCGACTGATGTTTGCCAACTGCTACAAATACAACGCACCTTCGGACGATGTTGTCTTAAAGGCAAGACGACTGCAGGTATACTTTCATCTATATTGTTTAAAAAAATATATTTCTTGCATTAATTATGTTCAACAGTAAATATTTAAAATGGGAATTAAATGGTCACACTGCTGGTGGTGGTGGTCAGTCCAAAAGCGAATAATCTGCACGAATAATGCAATAAAATAAAAAATAGCTTACTGTAGCTGTTGTAAAATCAGTGCAAACCACGACATCTTGGGGCTTAGTACTGTAGTAATATTACAGCTAGTACTGTACTATAGTACGGTAGAAATATTACAGCTAGTATATTGTTTAAAAAAATGTGTTGTTTGCACTGCCAGGTTGTGTTTGAGGCCAAATATTCAACGCTCCCAGAAGAACCACAGAGTCGCTCCCTGCCTGTTCAGCGAGTTGAGAAGGGAAAAGGCGGTGGACCTGGAAGTCGCTCAACCACAGCGACTACGGACAGAGAAAGCTCCTCTGATCTGCAGAGTTCGTCCAAAAGTCTGGCTGCTCAGGTGGCCGATCTAAAACAACAGGTTGGTGTTTGTGTCTGTAAAAGTGAAAAGCCCTTTTGAGAGTTTACTCACCACTTGACTCTTTTGCTTAATTGCCTCATCTCATTAATGGCTGCCTTTTCAGTTAAAGGCACTTGATGACCAACTGCAGGGACTCACCCAGGCACGGGGGAAGGAGAAGGAGAACAAACAAACAAAAAAGAAAGTGTTCAGGACGGGGCTATATCACCCGACGGACACATCGCTGTTTGCCCCTCTGCCACTTGTCGCCTCACGCGTCCGAGAAAATGAGGTGAGAGAGGACTCGTCATTAGACCAGTTCATACCTTTATAAAAGTGTGATTTTTTAGATTGAGAGAAATGTGTATCTACAGAGATTTGCTTCAGCAAGTGCAGAAGATATCACACATTCTCCCAGATCTTCTCAAACCTCCTCTCACTGTTATTTAAAATCTGACCTGTGCTTTGTTGCTTTTCTCCACAGCGTCAGAAGGAACATGTCCGAAGCACGGCTGTGAAGAAAGGTAAATTGTAATTACCGTAAATTCCGGACTATAAGACGCACCGGTGTATAAGCCGCGGGACCAAAATTGACTATTTTTTTCTTCTATAAGCCGCACCGGACTATAAGCCGCGGGTGTTTTGATGTTTAATTACCATATGAAAGGGTTCGTGCACAGAGAGGAATGTCGGGAAAGAGATCGCTGTTTGGGGAAGCTCCCATTTATTAACATTTCAACAAAACAAAACAAAAGTCAGGTCACTAATCCCCAGACAAAATCACACAACAATAGGCTACCGTATATGTGCAGCAAACCTGTAACCAGAGAAGTCAAGTCACTAATCCTCGTCTTCCTCTTCTTCCTGCGTACTGAAACCACCAAAGTCCTCATCTTCAGTGTCGGAAACGAACAGGTTCAGGGTGGCTTCGTCAACCACTCTCCTCTCTCCTTCAGGTGCCATGGCACGAGTCCGATACCTCACGAGTCCGACACCTCACGAGTCCGAAAAAAGAGGCTAACTTCCCCCAGACCCTAACCCAAAACCTAACCTCTCCCACCCCCACGCCTAAACCTAACATCCCCCAGACCCTAACCCAAAACCTAACCTCTCCCACCCCCACGCCTAAACCTAACCTCCCCCAGACCCTAACCCAAAACCATGAGGTGTCGGACTCGTGAGGTATCGGACTCGTGAGGTATCGGACTAGGGGGCAGTCCCCGTGGCGTCATCCTCTTCATCCCGCAGCAGTCCAGCGTTTTGGAACCCGTTGGTAATTGTGGATGTTTTCACACTCCTATAATATTCCGTGATCTTCCTTTGTGTGAATTCGCCGAAGTTTGTGATTTTCTCCTGATAGTCGGGAGGGAGTTGTTCAGTAGTTCTCCCCCGGACGGACAGTCCCTTTTGCCCAGGTTACGCGCGGCTGCTCTGTTTGATCGGCGGCTGCTCTCTTTTAATGCGAGATTGACTGCTTTCAACTTGAAAGCTGCCTCGTGTGAATTTCTGCGTACCTTCCCCATGGTAAGTGAGAGTGTTGCTTCTACTGCTCGTCTTGTTGTGAATATTCCTTGATCTTCCTTTGTGTGAATTCGCCGAAGTTTGTGATTTTCTCCTGGTAGTCGGGGGAGGGAGTTGTTGCCCGAGTGGCCGTTTGCTTACCGTAATTACCATATGTAAGTGGTCACGCACAGAGGGGATTGTCGGGAAGAGATGGCTGTTTGAGGAAGCTCCCATTTACCGTATTACAACATTTCAACAAAACAACATAACACAACACCACCGTTGTTTATTTTTACAGTGCACACAGTGTCCGCGGTGTGGTGAAAAGAGGGCAAGAGAGGAAATTAAAACAGAAGTGGATTTATAGTTAGAAAGAGTGCTAAAAAAGAGAGATTTTTTTTTCTTTTTTTTTTTTTTCTGAAAAAATCCATAGATAAGACGCACCGTTATATAAGCCGCAGGGGCCAAAAAACGGGAAAAAAGCCGCGGCTTATAGTCCGGAATTTACGGTACTAGGACAACATTTTGGGGGGGGATTAAGATCATCTTTGCACGTTGATCTGAGATAAAACACTGCGACCTTGTCTGTTTTGGTATAAATATATATATATATATATATATATATATATATATATATATATATATATATATATATATTTTAAACCACCCCCCTACCCCGCCCCCGTTGTTGTTGTTGTGTGTTTTTTTGCTCCAAACCGAATGTTTCATGATCACTCAGGATTCAGTAGGTCACAGGTTGGCTTGGTTCCAGTCTTAAAACTCTTTAGATAAGGATTTCTCTAAATGTCTCTGGAGAAAATGAATGGGGAACTTACTTCTGGGGCAAATGACGATCAGGAAAAAGTAAAGTCACGTGCCTGTTGACCTCTATTTCCTTCAAGCTTTCCTCTTTGAACAAATGCATCTTTTTAGATGATAAATGGTAAATGGTAAATGGTCTGCATTTATATAGCGCTTTTATCCAAAGCGCTTTACAATGAGTAGATAGTCTACATTCACCCATTCATACACCAATGGCGGCAGGCTGCCACGCAGGGTGCCTACACACCATCGGGAGCAATTTGGGGTTAAGTGTCTTGCCCAAGGACACAACGACAGCAGCTGGGAGGGAGCGGGGATCGAACCGCCAACCCTTGCGTCATTGGCCGACCCGCTCTACCTCCTGAGCTAAAGCCGTCCCTAGATGATGAGTTTCATTAAATCCATCTCTTCTTGACTTGGCATTTTTCTCTGTCATCCCACAGGAAAAGGCAAAGGAGTGCAGCAGGGTGGTGTTGAGCGCGCTGTCAGGACTGAGTCAAACGGTGAGAATTCAATACCCTTATTTACATACCAGTATGATTTCATCTCCGCTTCAGTGCTTCCACAAGTGAGGCAACAATTCAATTCACCTGTGTGTGGTTTATCAATATTTTGACAATGTCTCTCTGTAACTGTGTTTTACTGATGCGCTCCTCACATATTGTGTGAAAGGTAACTTACTTAATTCCTTCAGCAGATGAGCCTCCAGCATGGTCTGCACTCATCAAAGGGGGGATGTCGCCGTACTCTGCGTGGCATGCACTGTTAGCCAAGGAAATGGCTAACGTGCGTCCACTATTATCCCCCCTGACATCCCCTGCACAAATTGTGCTGGACCGCTTCACTGCCAACCCGCTGAAGGTACTTCTGATGAAACTTTTAGTACACTATTCATAGTATTCCCATGACGGCACAAGCATTTTCCTACCAATATGGCGCTACAATACACACAGCTCATTGGCTGGTTGTGTCACTTGATTGTAATCACCTATTAATTGATTACAATCACCTGCTATTTTCCTACCAAGATGGCCGTGTGGTGATGTAACAGAATACTATCAATAGACCCTTCTCACGGGGGCCATTTTGTGTCGAAAAGGCAGGGTAAACACAGGTGCGAGCAAAACACTAATGAGGGTTTCCAACTTCCATGATTGTAATTTGGAAACCCTCATTAGTGTTTTGCTTGCACCTGTGTTTACTCTGCCTTTTCGACACAAAATGGCCCCCGTGAAAAGCGTCTATTGTCTGTGACATTAAAATGTGCATTACAACATTTTGTACAGTGCGACTGCTGCATCTGAACTGGGCCTTAAAGGGATACGCCAACATTTTTGAGAGTTGCCTATTTGCTGATATTAAATGTAGAATATGGATGCCTTTATGGTCACTGTGCATCTCGTACAGCCCTCACGGCTACTTAGCTTAGCTTAGCACTACAACTACTGCTACTTTTACCTACTCCTGTTCAGTCGCCCAAAAGACACATTCCAACAGCGTCAGAAACACTCACATGTACATGTGTTACTCACCAGGCGGTGAAATAATAATCCAACGTTACTGGAAACGGTCATTTTCAAAGTAAATCCATAGCGAGAACTAACAAAGAGGGTTCCAAGAGGGTTCACCCTGTGACCAAAGTTACTTCCTCGTTTGCTCGAGGAGCACACAACACATGTGCCTTATAGGCAAACGAGTCTGTCTGTCTGTCCGTCCTTGGACAGAGTCGGGCCTGACAGCATTCATATTTGGCACGGGTACTAGCAGAGGTCCCAAGCAGACGGTGACACGGCCAGAATTTTTAATTAGGTTATTATTATGATTTTAATTGAGGTCATTATGGCTGATTAAATGGCCAATTAGTCATAGCACTATACCCACAGTAGCCAGCAGTCACACACACAAACGCACTGACAGATAGACGGTGATGGTGTGCTCCATTGGGTATCAGAACTAGTAATACAGATATGATTATTCTTTGTATGGTATCTTTTATATAGGGTCAAAAGAAAAAGTGAAAGGTCACTTTGAATTATTTTAACTAATGATATTGAAGATTTTAAATTTGGGAGGGGCCACATTCATTTTGGGACAGCTTAGATTGTATTTCACGACAGTTCGGGGAGGATGGGGAAAAAGGTTAGTGAAGAGCCCTACATGTAACTGCAGCAAAAACATGCTGGAGTGAAAGTAAAATGACTACACAAGTACATGGAAAGCTAGAGTCATGTGACTAAATGTAATGATAGTTCAGTAGTTACTTCAATACTTGAGTAATGGATCTCCATATTATGGTCTTATCCAGTTCAATGTTACAGTATCACGTTATACTGACATCAAATGTTAAAACTGACATGATGAACGTCTGAGTTATTTGCATACCGTATCTCTTTATGCAACATCAGCCTGAAGAAGTTACAAAATGCTAAAATCTGCAATCTCTCCTTTCAGCCACTGCTGTCCCCTCTGCAGGACACTCCAGTGCAGGCACGTGGAGTTGAAAGAGCGCAGAAGAGGAGACGAGTGGAGTTGGGTGGAGAGGACGGTCCTGAACCTAAAAGGTATTTGCAGAGAAACGGCCTGATGTGCATCCTGAATTCACACATCACTGAGTTCATCTGAGTCAGGCTACTTACACACTGATCCCAATGGCAACATTTTCACATTTCAGATTAGGATTTATGTAATAACTCTCTAAAAGGTGCCATCTTTAACAATAGAAATGACAGTTATATTTGCACTGATGCAGCACTGTCAGAATTGAAAGTTGAGTCTAATTTCAAGTTCACCTTTGTGTAGGGATGGGTATCGTTAAGGAATTAACGATACTAGTACTCTTATCGATACTGCTTATCGATCCGGTACTTTAACGGTACTCTTATCGGTACTTTTTGTTATTTTTAAGAGAAAAAAACCCTGAAACAAATGGGACTGGTTGTTATCGGTTCTTTTTGTTATTTTTAAGAGGAGAAAGGGGGGGGGAAAGAGACAAATGAACCTGGTCACAGTTAGGTGGCACTCATTTATCCTTTCCTCAGTCATTCTCCCACTAGCTGCCATGGTGAAGGGGTTTGTGTTTGGACCAGCAGTAGAGGGAGGAGGGGTGGGAGTGGGACTGGGCTGGTTCATTGTAGCTGCAGGCTCAGCTTTAACAAAAAAGAAGTTGCAAAATCTTAATGGGTGCGTTTTTATTATTAATTTAAATATCCTAAAATATCCTTCTACCACACTGTGCCAATAGCAACATTCAGCTAGGGAAAGCATAATAAAAATAAAGCAAGACAGTATCTGTCTGCTGTACTTCCTCCCAAATCACTAAAGAAAAATCACCCCCTGCTCTGAAAGTAACATTTCTGAACGACAACTGAGATGATGATGACCGTCACCTGACGATTTATATCAGACTGTATTTATGATGATGAACACACCCAAACAGCGGAGAAATATTTACTACTCTCGTCTTAATCATTACCACGTTCACATAGTTACCTGATGAGGTAGACTGGGTAACGCAACCGTGGCATCATTGACAGATGATGGAGGGCGAGCTAGCTTGTCAAAAACGGCATTTCTCTGTTTGAATTTGATGCACTTTGGCTGTGTTTAGATAAATTGCTCGTGTTTCCACCTTTACTAGCGAAGGTTTTATTGCACTTGTGACAACGTGAATTGTCACCATCGACTCGAGTGAAGTACAACCACACTTTAGATCGCGTTGTTCTTTCAGCCATTCTTAACGTGTGCTCTGCTCAGTTGCATGTCTATCTGCCTGCCTGCCTTCCCCGTTCCCTGCATGTGTGGTGTGTGTGCTGTAAGGCACGCCCAGCAGCCCCTCCCCTCTCTCAGTCCTCAGTCCTCCACTCCTCTCATCTTGGCTGCAGGCAGCAGCTGTGTGTCTCTCTTGTCTGACGGAGAGCGCAACGCGGAAAAGATTATCCCTTTTCTTGTTAGGAAATCGCAAAAAACACATCATATGCCTGTCTTACAGAGTTGGTCAGATAAAATGTGCAGGATAGCGTAACGTTTATTTAGCAATTATATAGCCTATAGGAAATCTATTTTCTTAATTTCTCCACTCCAGTACCGATAAGAGAACCATTAACGTGAAAGCTTATCGATCCTCCGGTATCCCGAAATACGGCCCCGGGGCCCGTTTGGTACCGGGTCTCGGTACCCATCCCTACCTTTGTGTGAGTCCTCCAGTTGACAGTTGTGTATGACAAGCTAATTAGTGTTTTAATAGATTTATGAATACATTGTAATTAAAATGCCACCCCTGACTTGTTTGCTGAAATGTGTCATTGTATCTAATGTGCAGGTCAGCACCATTCAGGCCCTCAACCATCCAACCAGACCGTGGTCAAGCAGTGAAGAGGAGATGGGAGGTGGAGGGTCCTGCACAGAAAAGGTATTTCCAGAGAAAGGGCCTGTTGTGCATCCTGAATCCACATGTTGTGAAAGCTTGCCGACTGGCCTGGCTCCAGACTCCTGAATCACAACCCGCCCACTTCAGATTAGGCTGAGTGACTGGGGGTCTGGTGTTGCTCTATTCAAAGGCGACCTCCAGATTGGGGGCGGGGGTGATCAGGCCAACCGGCGCCCTTGTGGTTCACGACTAAGCTTGAACCGTTTATATACCAATATATTTTCTCTAAGACAATATTTTTGTCAAAAAATTCCCTTCTTGGTGAAGTTAGTAAATGGCCAGGATCAGTGATTGGCTCACGGAAAATCACATTGAACGGCATATATGTATATATATATGCAATATCTGGAGACATATCTGTATAAGCCTTTGTTTTCAATCCTGTGCGGCTCGTTTTTATATTACATGTACATTCTCTCATATATACATATATAAAACGGACACTTTACATATCATATAAGGACGCTTCCGCATAACGTCATTTGGTAATCGTCTTTCCGTTTTAGACCCGGAAGTAGATTACTCCCACCTGTATCATTTTTAGACTTGCCAAAAAGCTGTTTTTTTGTTGTTGATTAAGTACAACAACAAAAAAATCGGATGAGAACATAACATTCCAAATATGTGACCAGTTTATCAGAATAATGCCTATTTGGACATTGTTAACGAGCAGCGAGGAGCGCTGGCTGTGTGACCAGTCAGACTAGCTAGTATCTGTCAACCCCTACTGTAGGCTACTGGCAGTGAGAAAACACTGTCGACATGCTTTTGTAACTAAACGTTAAATGCCGACCGGGTATAGCCACCGGCTCCTCGCAGCAGTAACGCTATGAGCAGTGGTTCTCAAATGGAGGTACGGGGACCCCCAGGGGTCCGTGGCACTTTGCCAGGGGGTCCGCAGAGAGTTTTCAGGAAAGTAAAAATACAAACTTTTTTGCAAAAGCTTCATAGTCCAATGAAAATATTGCATGCTTTAAATGTAAAATGGTTCATGGATTACATTCTAATCTAACAAACCTATTTAAAAGTCAAGCACGTTACCATGGAAACAATTAAGCTTAGCCCAAAATCACAAATCAGAATGAGGGGGTCCCCGGTATACTGTATTTTCCATCTTGTAAGGGGTCCTTGGCTGAAAACATTTGAGAACCTCTGGCTATGAGCATGTCTGAAGTTGGCCGCAGTGTAGCTGCTGAATGTTGCCAAACTTCATTCATAGTTTACAGTTTATCGATGTTTAACTAACGCTGAACCAGATGAACAAATACAATTGTGTCTTACATGGAAGAGAAAAAGTGGGCGTGGCAACATAAGGTGAATAGTAGTTACTGTAAAACTTTGCTAATGTCTAAATGTACCTTTTGCCCTGCCTGTTTTTAACTTGTGCATAACGTTCGTTCTTTTTTGCTATGGGAGTACTATGAGAGCAAAGCAAACCCCAGTCACATTCCTTGTATGTGTTCATACTTGGCCAATAAAGCTGATTCTGATTCTGACAATATTGGTCAGGCCCAAGGATTCTGATATTCAAGTCATCAGTATAATGTGAAGGCACAGGAAGACTAGCTGTATGGATGTGGATTGTGTTATCTGGAACATCGTCTAAATCAGCCTGTAGACACTGAACAATCATGACTGACTTGACCCATTTGGCTTCAAGTTCAAGTTCAAGTTTATTAGTGTCCCAAAGGGCAAATTGCGTTGCAGCATATAGACATACAAATAAGAACATTAACAAGAAACAACACAAGTAGCATGTTAAACATGTTACATGCATATAGTTAAAATAAATAAAAGGCTAAATAAAACATCAAGGACCTTGTTTGTGGCACACAATGGCCGATAATGTGCAAGGTAGCATTAAAGTGCACAGCAATCGGTAAAGTGCACAGCGATCCGTAAAGTGCACAGCGATCGGTAAAGTGCACAGCAATCGGTAAAGTGCACAGCGATCGGTAAAGTGCACAGCGATCGGTAAAGTGCACAGCGATCCGTAAAGTGCACAGCGATCCGTAAAGTGCACAGCGATCAGTAAAGTGCAGACACGCAGCGACCGGTAAAGTGAGGTAGTAGAATAAAGTGCACAAATGGCCAGTAAAGTGCACAAAGTAATGAAAGGTAAATCAATAGTTAAAAACTCTGGGTTGGGCTTTGCCCAACCCAGAGTTTTTGAAAGAAAGCTCTGAAAGGCAGAAGCAAATTTCTCTCTCCCAAGTTTAGTAATTGAAGAAAATTCTCCTTCTAGCCTCCCAGGTCCAGACAGAGGAGCCAAACGTCCCCGGTTTGACGTGCTGCCTGTGACCACGCAACGCCATCCTCCACCACAATACCTGGTGCAAAGAGAGATGGCAGCTAAACGGCGCAAACGAGAGGCCGACGTGAGTACCTCTGTCTTTGTTTCAGTGCCTCTTTCTTTTTCCTGTTCCTGCTAAGAGTGACATTTTTATTTGAGAACCTTCCTACATGTATGTTTTCTGTTTCTCCCTACAGCTGTCCAGACCAAACCTGCTCTCCCACCTGCACAGAAGGGACATCTTGGCTGATTTTGAAAGGGAAATCACCAGTTGCCCATACATACGGATGCAAATTAATAATTATTATCCGTAATTATTAATTTGTATACCCCATCGAGGTCTTGCAGGAGGACACATGGTGACCTGTGAGACCAACACTGGAGAGGTGTACAGGGGCAAACTCATCGAGGCCAAGGACAACATTAACTGCCAAATATACAACAGCACAGTGACTTATCACGATGGTCGGATGGCACAGCTGGAGCAGGTCTACAGCAAGATGTAGAGCCTCCTGATCCTACCGGGCATGTTCAAAAACGCTCCTATGTTAAAGAGCATGAAAGGTCAAGTTTCACGTTCAAGTTTCACGTTTAAGTTTCAAGTTCAACTTTGACATTCAAGTTTGACGTTCAAGTTTCACGTTCAAGTTTCACGTTTCACGTTTAAGTTTCAAGTTCAACTTTGACATTCAAGTTTGACGTTCAAGTTTCAAGTTCAAGTTTCCAGTTCAAGTTTCAAGTTCAAGTTTCACGTTCAAGTTTCAAGTTTCCAGTTCACGTTTCACGTTTAAGTTTCAAGTTCAACTTTGACATTCAAGTTTGACGTTCAAGTTTCAAGTTCAAGTTTCAAGTTTCCAGTTCAAGTTTCAAGTTCAAGTTTCACGTTCAAGTTTCACGTTCAAGTTTCACGTTCAAGTTTCAAGTTCAAGTTTCCAGAAGAGACGATAATAATTTCTGCAAATGTCTCTGCCTTCAATAGGTTGTACGCAGCAGTAGTGGTAAATGGTAAATGAATGGGTCAAGTCAGACTCACTCGAGCTTCCAGGTCTCTGGACACATTTGCCAACCGAAAGCCAGTGTTGTAATTTGCTATCACAGTGTCCAGCTACTTGTAGGCCTCTCTGCCTTCATGGCTGAATGGCAGGTCTGTCTTGAGGGGGAACTCAACTGTATTTTCTGTCTCAAAGTGGTCGAGGTTCACATGGTCGGGTGGCGTTTTCATTCTGTGCAGAACTGTGGAAGCAATGGCACGCTGTTCTTCCTATATCGAAGGCTGCAGTTAACGTAAATGAAAGGACTTGTATTTCATAATGGACTTTAGAGTGCCTTTTTTGTCTGTTCCAAAAAATATTCTTGTTGCTCCTTGTCATCATCAGAATGAAAATATGTTTTTGTGTTGAAGTCTGTCAACGCCCTGTTCTAATAACTAATAACATCTAAAGCCTATTAGTCTCAACTTGCCAAACAGGATGGCTTTCAGTTTGGACATCATTGTAGAAAGTGTCACATGGTCACTCAGAATGAACCATTGAATCTATATTATGTAAACAAAGCATCTCTTATATTGTTTTATGGTGAGAGCAGTTTACTTTTGGATTCTCTTATCACACCTAAAGGCTCTTTGAGAAGACCATGTCTGTTGTAAGAGAAGACAAACTTTTTTTTTTTTTTTTTTTTTTTTTCTCGATTTTTTATCCCATTTTATCCCCCATTAGTGCTCATTTGATTTCTCAATCCTGGTTGCTACTCCATCCTCTGCCGATCTGGGGAGAGCCGAGACTGGCTCCATGCTTCCTCCGAGACATGGGCAGTCAGCCAGCCGCTTCTTTTCACCTGACAGAGGAAGCTTCACCGGTAGGACATAGCACGTGGGAGGTTCATGCTATTCCAACCAGTTCCCCTCCCTCTGAACAGGCGCCCTTAACGATCAGAGGAGGAACCACATTAGCAACCAGGATATTGCATGTTTTTGTGAAGGGGGTTCCTATATGAAGGAAACCCCCGGGAGGCACGGGGAGAACATGCAAACTCCACACAGAAAGGCCATTTTGCCGACCCCACCCGGGCGGTGGGCACTCGAGGACATGCGGACGGGCACGCATTCCTTCAGCGTTCACCTCGTCCCCAGGTGGGAATCGAACCCACGACCTTCGAGCTGTGAGGCGATAGTGCTTACCACTGCATCACCGTACCTCCAGAAGACAAACCTTTAACCATTCTCTAATGTCACATTCTGCCAGTGGCAATGCTACTGCTGTGCACCTGTGTCACACCTTCTGAATCTTTTGTCTTGTGGGACAGTGTGTATATTGGTCTATGTTATACAAAGGGAAATGCATTGTTCCTTTGGTGAAACATAACAGGTTTATGAGCTCACCAACCATGAATGATGTCTTGCTGTCAACAACTTTTTGCACTAACCGCCATTGTGGAAGTCATTCAGTAATTGCCATAAAACAGACGACTAACGGTTTTGTGCATGCTGGGAGTGTTTGCCCATAGTTCTTCTCTGTCAGTCTGCAGCATACCTGTCATGTCATATATCACGTAATGTCTCTGACTTTATGTGGCTCCATGTCTCTGTAAATACATTTCATTGTTGCTCTGCTGACAGGGATTGTGAAGAAGTATACTTACAGTATGCCAAGAAAAACAGATCAGAAGCACTAAATTATGCAAATACTATGTGTTTGATGTCCAAGCGCCTATTAAAATTCATGTTGAATTCAAAAACATTACTGTGATCACAGGTGGAGCACTAAATGAGGCTCTATTGGCTGAGCACATGTATGCAATACAAAATGTATTATAAATGTGAACAAATATCTGCTTTATTGTTTTGTATTTTTATATACTGCCTTTCATGTGCCTGGAGCACTACTGTAATATGAAATAGCCTTTTGTCTTTTGGTCTTGTAAAAGTAGGAGTACCAACAGGTTTTTGTGTGTTTTCATGTCACTCATGGTAAAAAATAATAATTTGTGAACCATAAATTAATAATCACAGCAGCAGCAGCATACTGCATTTATTATTTCTGTTTTCCCAACACTCACCCCCAGTGGACGGCTGGCTTGTTTGTAGACTTCGCACAGCAATAGTTTGAGGGTATTTCTGTTTATGGACTTTAATTCATATTTTCACAACACTTACATTAACCAAACATTGAGGAAGTCTCAATTTTCTAACCTATACATCACATATGTCAGCACAGTAGTCTTTCTAACCAAGTCAGTACAGGATGTACTATACAGATCACAGGCACTTGGTGGTGGTGGTGTTCCAGCACAGGTATTCACAGACCTTGGCCACTGGAAGAATGCTATACAGCACTGCCTCCTGCTGGAAGAATGCTATACAGCACTGCCTGACCTTTACTTTGCATGCACTGACTCACACAGGGGACTACGAAGGAGCAAATATTATAATATTATTGTGCATCCAAATAGAGAGGCAAAGTGAACGTCACTTCCTGCTTCAGCACTGTACCAGAGATTTTCTTCCGCAATTTATTTTCCCATAGACATTTCGTAAAATGCTTATAAAAAGAGTTTTACTTGGTCAAACCAAACGGTTCAGCTATATTTAGAATTGGGAGAGACCATAGAACAACTTTCACTTGGACCAAAACCACAAAAAAAACATAGATTTTTTTATTTTATGTTTTGGTCCGAGTGAAATGTTATGTGATCTCCCCTGTCTTTTGTAATCTGTACTCTGTACTACTGTAGAGTTTCAGAAGACAGTGATTGTTGTCTTTTCATATCGGGCAGTGAGAGCGTTTACGAGGTTCTCCCTCTACTAACCTTTAGAAATAATTTGCTTTTGTGGTTTTAAAATAAATGTAGGCTACATACTGTAGGCTATATAACTTTATTTTTTATAATAAATAATTATGAAATGGGTGCGCTCAGAATGTCTGCATGTGACTGAGGCTACTGTAGCCTGGACCCATATACACATTACACACAGACTTGACTGTACATGCTTGGGGGTCTTGGGAATTCTAGACGCCTCTTCACCACACCCCTCCTCACCTGGGCGTGGGTGAACTAACTCTCCCAGGGGATCCGATCAGAATCCGCTCTTTTAGTGCAAACTGCAAAATAAGGTGCATGCTTGAACAAGCTTCGATCGCCTCGGAGGCCGCCAGGGTATTATAGGCTATTCTGTCTCAAATTACAAACAGGAAAAAGCACATCTCATTTTGCACTCTCCAGCAAACTATCACCATGTTTCAAGAGCAGGTCTCAGAGACAGAGACAGAGGCGGCGACGGAGGTTTTACAAAAGAAAAGAAAGATATTCGACATGCAACATGTCTACCAGCGGACACTGCGTCTGACTCTGGACACAGAGAAAGCCGTGCGTGCGCTCCATGTGGTTGGCACCGTTTCGAAGGTGAACCTCAACAGGTAGGAAAGCAAACTACACAAAAACCCGACGTCTTTTCTTCTCGGGTCTTTATCTCGACTCCCATCCCATGTCGACTGTTGTTTTTAGAGACTGTCATCCTGGTAAAAGCTACTGTGCGTGCGTGTTCGTTATAACAGGGTGCGTTCGGAAATAGCACTCGGAGCGCCCAGAGCGCACACTGGAGCGTTCGTAAATTGGGAGCGCCGTTGTAATGTACCGTACCTTCGCTCTCTCATGTCAGTAGAGCGTCAAGAGTGGATTTTACAAACGCACCCACAGCAAAACTAGCCTATAATTCCCAGCACGGGAATGTTAGATTATTAGTCTACATCCACCGTTAGGTTACAATAAAGTAGGCTAGAAATAGTTAGGCTTATTATTGTCTATTATAATAAGGATATAAACGTTATAAAACGGCTATGTATTTTTATTCGTGTATTTATTTTTGCTAGGATCTGGGAGAGGGGAGGGGGGAGACAGAGAGAGAGACAGAGAGACAGAGAGAGAGAGAGAGGGAGGGAGGGAGGAGAGAGAGAGAGAGAGAGAGAGAGAGAGAGAGAGAGAGAGAGACAGAGAGAGAGAGAGAGAGGGAGGGAGACAGAGAGAGAGAGAGAGAGAAAGAGAGAGAGACAGAGAGAGAGAGAGAGGGAGCGAGAGAGAGAGAGAGAGAGAGAGAGAGAGAGAAAGAGAGAGAGACAGAGAGAGAGACAGAGAGAGAGAGAGAGAGAGAGAGAGAGAGAGGGAGAGAGAGAGAGGAGGGGGGGGGGGGTCAGTTCTCAGTTGTCTGGCCAATCACCATCTCGAGGCTAAGCACCTGCAGCGATCATAATCAGCTGCTTGGACACGGTCGGACGCGTTGCTTTCCGGTTAGACGGTGCTGGCTGTCGCAGCCTGGTGGTATTTAGCCTACTGACCTACAGCAGCTCTGTCTGACACACGATCTGCGGCGCGACACAGTGTAGCATAGACTGTATATTAGCATATACTAGTACAGTTACTGCAGTGTAGCTGGTGGCAGCAGCCATGCTTCACCCCCGGACGCTCAGATTAGAGTATGGGAAAACGACTAAAGTCATCTGCGTGGTCGGCACGGAGCTTAACGCCAACATCAGCAGGTAGGCTACTGTATCAGCACGTAGGCTACTGTATCAGCAGGTAGGCTACTGTATCAGCAGGTAGGCTACTGTATCAGCAGGTGGGCTACTGTAGGATGCGTGGGATGTGCTGGATTTCGGCTTTGTTGTGGGTGACTCGCACAATTTTGGGCATTTGAGTTGGAACTGTTGTTATCCATCTGAGTACCATACCTTGTTTTTGTTGGACTTGACAAGAAAAACAACGTACATGTAGCCGGTTTATAGGCTATAATATAAGTATAAAGCCTAGTCATCAATAGTTTCTCTTGATTCATAATTGGACTTTGCAGCTTTAGATGTGACCACATTGCTGGTTGGTTTTTGTGTGTGAGCTAGTCTACTGCAAGAAGAATGGCCTTGTCAGCCCACATCCACAGCACAGGCTGGACTGGGTGGATGCCATGATTAGTATTCCGGTCCTGGTGGTGGCAGACCTCATGGTCTTTGTCCAGAGGACAGAGGAGAGACTCAACATTAGTCCATTGTTGCTGCTGTCCAACAGAGCAGCCTTTGTTGTCCCAAAGATGTCCAAAGATGTCACATGACCCTGTCTCTGCCAGGATAGAGTCAAACACAGAGGAGTGGATGATTACAATAAACAAACATCCATTGTTCTAAATCATGTCCTATTTTGTCTAATTTCTATTTGAATCATAGATGCTCTGCAGTTGGCATTTGAACTAAGTCGATTTATTAAGCACTTATTATCCTAATTGGTTGTTTTCATGAAACTTATATTTAAATCAACGCCCTGCTCTTCTCTGTACTAGCACTGCGCTTTATTCTGACTGTAACTGTAACTTTAGAGCTAACTTGCCACCTGTTGCCTGTTGAAATAGGAGCTTGCATACACTGTCAGTGCCCAACAACACTCAGCTGCTTTGAGATGCCAAATGTTTCATATATCATACATCTGCTTTGTTTAAACAGGGCCCTCGCATGAGTCACAATGTGCTGTTTGTCTTGTTCTCAGGAGCGCCCCTCCCAGCTCCAACTTCTTCTCTGTGAAGTGCAGCCCCAGTGTCCAGTACCGGATCAGCCCGGCGGGCCAGGAGACCGCCCCGCTCTCTCCCAGCCCTCTCAATGGGAACTCGGTACTTCTCATCAGCATGGACCACGCCAGTCAATTTGAAAATGACAGCAAGGTAACATTAGAGTAGACATGGCCGGCCTTCGGACCTGACATCACAGTCAACTGAATTCTACTTGCTGCTAGTAGGCAACAATATGGTCCTGATACATTATGGTCTTTTCAAAAGAGCACACATCCAAAATAAAAACCTTCAAGCAGATACTGGACCAGTATCTGCTTGAAGGTTTTTATTTGGATGTCATAGTTTGATCCTGAAGATGGTGCAGCTGAAAGCCCACCTGGCTGCTGCACATATGATTCTGCCGTAAAATCCTGTCAACAAACACTAAATAATGTATCGCGATTCGTTACTCAGGTGAAGTCATGATGTGCTGATGGGTCTTTTTGTGGCTAGGATAACAGAGTGTCATTTACAAAAGCAACACATTGATTGGTCAATGTACAGATACCTGACCTTCAAACCTGATTGGTCAATGTACAGATACCTGACATTCAAACCTGATTGGTCAATGTACAGATACCTGACATTCAAACCTGATTGGTCAATGTACAGATACCTGACATTCAAACCTGATTGGTCAATGTACAGATACCTGACATTCAAACCTGATTGGTCAATGTACAGATACCTGACCTTCAAACCTGATTGGTCAATGTACAGATACCTGACATTCAAACCTGATTGGTCAATGTACAGATACCTGACCTTCAAACCGTCATCATATCAGAAGGAGAATTGTTTGGAAAAAATGGATGAGCCACAATCTGAACAGAATGATATTATTCCAAGAAAATTGCAGATTCATAAATATTTTCGACATGAACAATTCTCTTTCAAACCTAGAAACCAAACAACTTATTGGACCTTTTGGATTTCATAGTAGATTTGACCATTTTGGTGGGATTTTCTTTTACTGGAAATGTGTTAACGACAATGACCATCAGTGCTGGATTCTATATCCCCTTTATGATCTTTCTAATCTAGTGGCGTAAAAGCTTTATTTGATGCAGTTATTACCCTTCTTTGAACAAGAAGACATGTCATGTATAATTGTGTGTAATACACTAAGTGATTGTTGTTGTTATTGTTTGAAGCTATCTGTCCAGTACTATGGGGAGAAGACAGAGGTCTTGGGGAGAGCAATCCTGCACCTGACAGCTGTTGGTATGTTACAGTCTGATGAAACAGCATGCTTATATTTTAACATTTTTACACGCTGTTCTTTGTCCAGCATAAAATTATATCATAATTATTAGTATTATTAGTAGTAGTAGTATCAAGGGCGTGTTTAAATGCACACCAAATTGCCAACATGATTTGTGATACTGAAGGACTGCTTTTAAATCCATTTGTTTAAGCATCACATTCAGTTTTCAATCAGCTCTTATCACAATTCTGATCAATCCAGGCATGATAGGAGGTGTATAAGCTGGATGGTTCTGTCAGCTCAGCTTCCACGATATGACCATGGATACTAACAACACAAACACATAGACTATGGGGAATACTTTGCCAATGCAAACACACTGGGTGGTGTCCAACATGTGTCTTTCATACAGAGATCTCTCTGTCCAACATGTGTCTCTCATACAGAGATCTCTCTGTCCAACATGTGTCTCTCATACAGAGATCTCTCTGGATGTGTCCAACATGTGTCTTTCATACAGAGATCTCTCTGTCCAACATGTGTCTTTCATACAGAGATCTCTCTGTCCAACATGTGTCTCTCATACAGAGATCTCTCTGTCCAACATGTGTCTCTCATACAGAGATCTCTCTGGATGTGTCCAACATGTGTCTCTCATACAGAGATCTCTCTGTCCAACATGTGTCTCTCATACAGAGATCTCTCTGTCCAACATGTGTCTCTCATACAGAGATCTCTCTGTCCAACATGTGTCTCTCATACAGAGATCTCTCTGGATGTGGATGCTGACAGAGACGGCCGTGTGGAGAGGAACAACGCTAACAAGGTGAGCTCAAACAGGTCTAGGTAGGTAGGTAGGTAGATACTTTATTTATCCCGAAGGAAATTCATGTACCAGCAGCTCACATACAGTTAATAAAAACACACAGTAGACAACATTAGAAAAACACAGTAAAAAAAATATATAGAAAAGATACTAACAGACCGTGTGCCAAGCCAAAACCAAAAGTGACCGAGTGCCTAATAGAGAACATTTAATAAATAAAAAATAAAAACAGGCAGGGCTAAAAAACAACAACAACACACGCAGCAGAGACAACAGAGCGAAGGCATACATGACCTCACTTCCCCCGCTGGGAAGAGTTAAAAAGTGGAACGGCTCTGGGGACAAATGATTTCTTTAGTCTGTCTGTAGAGCAGCTCAGTGACAGCAGCCTGCCACCGAACAAGCTCCTCTGTCCTACTATGGTGGTGTGTAGTGGGTGACTGTCATTGTCCATGATGGACAGCAGTTTGTTGAGAGACCTTCTCTCCGCCACCTTCACCAGAGAGTCCATCTCTCCACCGATCACGGAGCGCGCTCGCCTGATCAGCTTGTCCAGCCGCATCGCATCTCTCACTTTGACATTGCCTCCCCAGCACACCACAGCATAAAAGAGGACACTAGCGACCACAGATTCCTGTCTGTTTAGACGACAGGATGTAACAGTCCACACCAGCTGAGGTTGTCTCTGTAAAAACCACCAACAGACAGATGGCCTGTTGCCTTGTTTGACTTTCGTTGTTGCCATTTAGTTGACACTGTTTCATTTCGACCCCCCTCCCCTTTTTGGCCGGTGCAAGCGGGCCCTAGATCTGGCTTTGTCCAGTCCAATTTGAGTGCCGAATTGAGTGCCGATCCTCGTGAACGCTTTATCGCGCTGGCCGATATGCTAGGTTCCGACCTCGCCTTGTTTTTCTCCTTCAGAGGTGAACTGAAATGTGTCTCTGTTCCTTCTGTGTTTCAACAGTTTTATATGTGCAAATAAACAAACTGTGCCTTCTAACCTCCAAGCTGGTTGACCAAAAAAAACAAAAAACATTTTGATTTTCCGGTGACTTGCCAGTCTTATCAGATTCACACACACACACACACACACACACACACACACACACACACACACACACACACACACACACACACACACACACACACACACACACACACACACACACACACACGTGTTGATACAAGCCTTTTTCTTTTTTCTTTTCTTTTTGTTATTGTGCTATTACAGATACAGGCTTCATGAACAACATTCAGAGAGCCTAGCATTGATCTGCTGCTACTCATAAATATATGTGAGACTGATTAAGTATGATGAATAGAAGTCCTTGAGTTGTAGGGTCTGGTGCTGAGGAGGTGTCTCTTCTTGAAGGCATCAACACTGCTTGATGTAATGTCTCCAACAACCGCCGGGGAAAAGGCTGTTCCATGTTGCTATGGCAGAGTGGAGAAAGCTCTTCTTATTGGTGGATCTGGCTTGCTCAACCCTCCTTAGGGATCCTGGACATGGGGTCCCAGTGGGCATGGAGCCGTCCTGTTGGTCAACTGTGACTCAGAGCGCACCTACTGGAAGAAACCGGACAGTGAGCAGGACACCATCTCCAGGGTCTCAGGTAAAACAATAGTCTCTTGGTCTCCTCGCTCTCTTGTTATCTCTCTCTCTCCCTCTCTTCCATGAGTTTGCTCCTGGATGTTGTCCACCAAGACGCAGCCTGGATTTGCCTGGGCAAAGTCAGCAGATCCAAGCAGTGATATGGGGAAACTGGTTTGATAACAGTGGTGTGTGTGAGTGATGTGGTGGCTGGGTTGAATAAGTAGACTCCTCCCCTTTCTTCCCAGGAGAGAAACTACTTAGAGCTGAAATGAGATCGCAACATGTGCACGAGGTCTCCATGTGTGAAATACAATCTAATCATATAGGCCACACAGTCACTATTCATACTGCAGTCTTGTGTTTGTGTTTTCCATGTACTGTATGTGTGGCCAGCAGGTGGCGCTGTGCAGTGAGCAAAACCTCGCTCCTACTACACACATACTACATACACAGGAAAAAGGGACTCGCAGAGTAGGAAGTGACTCAGGTAGAGCTGAAGCATGTAAGAGCACTCAGAGAGCATCTCTCAGGTGCATCAAATGTTGGGGGATACCTGAGTAACTAAGAAGTTGCATATTTTGTTTCTAAAATTCATGTCCTATCATCTCTACAACACTGTTGATTGTCTGGCTTGTTATGTAATGTACTTCTCAGGCCTCTTGACACAGGTCTGGCTGGGAGTATAGTAAAGTGTCTCCAGATGTACTGTATACAATACATGTCGTTATCCAGTCATCCCTCCAAGGCCCAGACTCGCAATAGCAGACTCTTATAACAAAAACAAACAACTTTTTTTTAGGCCCTGGGCAGAGCGGGAGAGGGTCAGCAACTTTTTCTATTTCATTTCGATCTGTTTCTAGTTGTGACCATAGACATAAATAATATGGACGTATCTATCCCATTAAACTTTGTTTTCCTGGCGGCGTTCAAACGGTGGGTGTCACCATCTTGATTTTTCGTCAGCAGAGTGGGAGGGAATGGGTTGAGTCCTTCCGCACCTCACGTGAGAGGGGAGTTTCCCAGAGCCGCAGCTCCGCCTGCTATTGGTCCGTGATCGGCAAGCTGCGTGATCACTGGACAGGCGATCTGTCAATCAACCCCTCTTCTATCATCTATTTTACTCCAAACGGGCGAGTAATATAAAAATTGACCCCCCTACAGTTGTTATGAAAAGGTGAAATTAGCTATATAGACCAAAACCGTGTTTCGCCCCTAACTGGAAAGATGTTTAATCATGTTACAAAGTCGGGCATTTTAACATGGGGGGAATGCCGACTGCCCCCGACGCCTAGTGGCCATTCGAGGAACTACAGATTTTCAATTCATTTCCGCATCCTCAGAGGGAAGGGGGTGGGCTTGCCCACTGCTTGTGACTAAGCGGGTGGTTTGTTTGTGTATTAAAAAAGGCTCCATGTTCTTAAGTTAACGTTAGCTAGTGATGTAGCTGCTCAGCTAGCTTGTGCTGTCTGTCACTGAGGCAAATAACACTAGTAGGAGGAGGCGGGGCTTGTGGAGGTACGGATGCCTAGCTGGCCATTTTCAAGTCACGCTTTGCAATAGTAACGTTTGAGCATTTAAAAGCCTCCGTCATCTCAATTCCTAGGGCAAATTTAGATTTTCTTTGCAGGCATTTTGCGCCGAGTCCCTGTTCATTTCCAACCCTGCTCTCCGTGGTCCACGCTGCTTGGGTTTGAATCCTATATAGCTTCTCTGAGCCAAACCAGCCAATCAGGTCAGGTCTCTGTAACAACATAATTAAGATCAGGTGCCCCTTTCCCCCATTCTACACCAATGTTGTTAGTCAATTTACCAATAATTATGCATAACAGAATGATCCAATATTGAATGCAATAGAGAATATAACAATCAAATAATCAAACCATATTCCATTATTAGGCTATTTACATAAAACCTTTGTTTGCTTGTCCTGCACTGAACAAAGGGAAATATCAAAGATCATAATCAAAGGCCTGGCTGCCTACTCATGCCTCACATAAGCAGTCATGTGCTTCCCCTCCAACACAGACTCCAACACACACAAACAAAGAAACAACACACACTGTTCACAAACAAAGAAACAAAGATTTGTCAATCGTATTTGAATCCAGATTCATGTATAAAAACAAAAACACTATTATGCATAAGAGTGAATGCTCACTTTACTTTCAGAAGGAGGTTTTCAAAATTATTTTGTGAATGCTCCATTACAGTTAAAAGTCCAATCTAAATCCCGTCTCATGACATATCATATCTCTGTCAAACAGGATACAGACACATAGTCCTTTGCATTTACATTAAATTAAGATATCCCCCCTTTTTTATTTTCCTCCTTTTTGCATGGTTATTTGCAGAGAGATATTAACATTGATGGGCTAGCAATGTGTTAACCCATGTGGCCATGTTCTTCTAGTCCTGAAGGTTGATTGGCAGGTGAATGTCATGATATTATTGGTTGAAATTGGTTAGTACATGCTTACGTAAGCACATTGCATATTTTATTTTACAGGAAGAAAATGCGTGATTTTTGATATGAGAATACGAAGAAATTATTTGGGGGGACTTTTTCTGGCATATAATCTAAAATAGTTAAAAATCCTTTTTCATTTGAGCTCCACTTTAAGGGCACGTTCACACCATACGCCGAAGCAATGCTCAACCTACGCTGAACCCACAAGTTTCATTTTGGCGTCCTTGTTAACAGGCGAAGAAGCCACACTCAAGCCACGCTCAAGGGATCGTTCAGGATTCAGTCCTATTTTCCAAGCGTGAAGCTTGGAAAAGGTAACAACAGACGGAGATTCAGGGGCAGATGTCCAGGGCAGGATCTCTAAGGCAAGGGGAGCTTTTGCAGCACTAAGAAACATATGGAAGGCATCCAAGATAAGCACAAAGACAAAGTTGAGGATATTTAAGAGCAACGTCCTTGGGGTTCTCCTGTATGGTGCAGAATCATGGAAAGTGACAAAGACCATCTGTCACAAGCTAGATGTATTCCAGACAAGAAGCCTTAGGAGGATACTGAGGATATTTTGGCCTAGGACAATCTCAAATGCAGACCTTTACAGGAGAACGGGCACGACCCCACTGTCAAATGTGATCAAAAACAGAAGGTGGATATGGATCGGACATGTTTGCAGAATGGACCCAAGTGCTATCCCAAGAGTGGCCATGAGATGGACACCACCTGGAAAAAGAAAACGAGGCCGACCCAAAGAGACATGGAGAAGATCTGTGGAAAAGGAAATGAAACAAGTGGGATGGACCTGGGGCCAAGTGCAGCATTGGGCAGCAGACAGGCAGCTTTGGCGTTCGTTGCTAAAGACCTTATGTGCTATCGAGCACGAAGAGGATTAAGTAAGTAAGTAAGTAAGAAGCTGCCAGGCATGAAGTCAATGGAAGTTGTGGGCGGGGTCAAGGCGTGCCGAGCGAGGCGCCGAGGAAAAGAGAGTGCTTCTTTTGTGAGCGGTTAAGCGTGAGCTCAGCTTCAGCGTGCCTTTAAAGCGTGGCTTTGGCGTACGGTGTGAACAAAGTCTAAGACCAAAATAGAAAGCTGATGTATGGAGATACTAATGGAATGACTGGCTCTCCCAATAGTAACATGAGTATTTGTGGGTTTCCAGATCTGAAGGACATGTTTCTCATGGTGCTGCGGACCAGAGGCCCAGCCAAGCTGCCAGAGGGATACAAGCTGGCCATGCACATCTCCCAGGGCCACGCAGAGAGCCTTCGCATCTTCAGGACCAAGAGCCCTGAACTCACAAAGCATCCCCTGAGTGAGTAAACACTCTCTCTGCATTAGGACAGTCCCTACAAAGCATCCCCTGAGTGAGTAAACACTCTCTCTGCATTAGGACAGTCCCCACAAAGCATCCCCTGAGTGAGTAAACACTCTCTCTGCATTAGGACAGTCCCCACAAAGCATCCCCTGAGTGAGTAAACACCCTCTCTGCATTAGGACAGTCCCCACAAAGCATCCCCTGAGTGAGTAAACACTCTCTCTGCATTAGGACAGTCCCTACAAAGCATCCCCTGAGTGAGTAAACACTCTCTCTGCATTAGGACAGTCCCTACAAAGCATCCCCTGAGTGAGTAAACACTCTCTCTGCATTAGGACAGTCCCCACAAAGCATCCCCTGAGTGAGTAAACACTCTCTCTGCATTAGGACAGTCCCTACAAAGCATCCCCTGAGTGAGTAAACACTCTCTCTGCATTAGGACAGTCCCTACAAAGCATCCCCTGAGTGAGTAAACACTCTCTCTGCATTAGGACAGTCCCTACAAAGCATCCCCTGAGTGAGTAAACACTCTCTGTGCATTAGGACAGTCCCTACAAAGCATCCCCTGAGTGAGTAAACACTCTCTGTGCATTAGGACAGTCCCTACAAAGCATCCCCTGAGTGAGTAAACACTCTCTCTGCATTAGGACAGTCCCTACAAAGCATCCCCTGAGTGAGTAAACACTCTCTGTGCATTAGGACAGTCCCTACAAAGCATCCCCTGAGTGAGTAAACACTCTCTCTGCATTAGGACAGTCCCTACAAAGCATCCCCTGAGTGAGTAAACACTCTCTCTACATTAGGACAGTCCCTACAAAGCATCCCCTGAGTGAGTAAACACTCTCTCTGCATTAGGACAGTCCCTACAAAGCATCCCCTGAGTGAGTAAACACTCTCTGTGCATTAGGACAGTCCCCACAAAGCATCCCCTGAGTGAGTAAACACTCTCTCTGCATTAAGACAGTCCCTACAAAGCATCCCCTGAGTGAGTAAACACTCTCTCTACATTAGGACAGTCCCTACAAAGCATCCCCTGAGTGAGTAAACACTCTCTCTGCATTAGGACAGCCCTACAAAGCATCCCCTGAGTGAGTAAACACTCTCTCTGCATCAGAACAGTCCCTACAAAGCATCCCCTGAGTGAGTAAACACTCTCTCTGCATTAGGACAGCCCCTACAAAGCATCCCCTGAGTGAGTAAACACTCTCTCTGCATTAGGACAGCCCCTACAAAGCATCCCCTGAGTGAGTAAACACTCTCTCTGCATTAGGACAGTCCCTACAAAGCATCCCCTGAGTGAGTAAACACTCTCTCTGCATTAGGACAGTCCCTACAAAGCATCCCCTGAGTGAGTAAACACTCTCTCTGCATTAGGACAGTCCCTACAAAGCATCCCCTGAGTGAGTAAACACTCTCTCTGCATTAGGACAGTCCCTACAAAGCATCCACTGAGTGAGTAAACACTCTCTCTGCATTAGGACAGTCCCTACAAAGCATCCCCTGAGTGAGTAAACACTCTCTCTGCATTAGGACAGCCCCTACAAAGCATCCCCTGAGTGAGTAAACCCTCTCTCTGCATTAGGACAGTCCCTACAAAGCATCCCCTGAGTGAGTAAACACTCTCTCTGCATTAGGACAGTCCCTACAAAGCATCCCCTGAGTGAGTAAACACTCTCTCTGCATTAGGACAGTCCCTACAAAGCATCCCCCCTGAGTGAGTAAACACTCTCTCTGCATCAGAACAGTCCCTACAAAGCATCCCCTGAGTGAGTAAACACACTCTCTGCATTAGGACAGTCCCTACAAAGCATCACCTGAGTGAGTAAACACTCTCTCTGCATTAGGACAGTCCCTACAAAGCATCCCCCCTGAGTGAGTAAACACTCTCTCTGCATCAGAACAGTCCCTACAAAGCATCCCCTGAGTGAGTAAACACACTCTCTGCATTAGGACAGTCCCTACAAAGCATCCCCTGAGTGAGTAAACACACTCTCTGCATTAGGACAGTCCCTACAAAGCATCACCTGAGTGAGTAAACACTCTCTCTGCATTAGGACAGTCCCTACAAAGCATCCCCTGAGTGAGTAAACACTCTCTCTGCATTAGGACAGTCCCTACAAAGCATCCCCTGAGTGAGTAAACACTCTCTCTGCATTAGGACAGTCCCTACAAAGCATCCCCCCTGAGTGAGTAAACACTCTCTCTGCATTAGGACAGTCCCTACAAAGCATCCCCCCTGAGTGAGTAAACACTCTCTCTGCATTAGGACAGTCCCTACAAAGCATCCCCTGAGTGAGTAAACACTCTCTCTGCATTAGGACAGTCCCCACAAAGCATCCCCTGAGTGAGTAAACACTCTCTCTGCATTAGGACAGTCCCTACAAAGCATCCCCCCTGAGTGAGTAAACACTCTCTGTGCATTAGGACAGTCCCTACAAAGCATCCCCCCTGAGTGAGTAAACACTCTCTCTGCATTAGGACAGTCCCTACAAAGCATCCCCCCTGAGTGAGTAAACACTCTCTCTGCATTAGGACAGTCCCTACAAAGCATCCCCTGAGTGAGTAAACACTCTCTCTGCATTAGGACAGTCCCTACAAAGCATCCCCCCTGAGTGAGTAAACACTCTCTGTGCATTAGGACAGTCCCTACAAAGCATCCCCTGAGTGAGTAAACACACTCTCTGCATTAGGACAGTCCCTACAAAGCATCACCTGAGTGAGTAAACACTCTCTCTGCATTAGGACAGTCCCTACAAAGCATCCCCTGAGTGAGTAAACACTCTCTCTGCATTAGGACAGTCCCTACAAAGCATCCCCTGAGTGAGTAAACACTCTCTCTGCATTAGGACAGTCCCTACAAAGCATCCCCCCTGAGTGAGTAAACACTCTCTCTGCATTAGGACAGTCCCTACAAAGCATCCCCCCTGAGTGAGTAAACACTCTCTCTGCATTAGGACAGTCCCTACAAAGCATCCCCTGAGTGAGTAAACACTCTCTCTGCATTAGGACAGTCCCCACAAAGCATCCCCTGAGTGAGTAAACACTCTCTCTGCATTAGGACAGTCCCTACAAAGCATCCCCCCTGAGTGAGTAAACACTCTCTGTGCATTAGGACAGTCCCTACAAAGCATCCCCCCTGAGTGAGTAAACACTCTCTCTGCATTAGGACAGTCCCTACAAAGCATCCCCCCTGAGTGAGTAAACACTCTCTCTGCATTAGGACAGTCCCTACAAAGCATCCCCTGAGTGAGTAAACACTCTCTCTGCATTAGGACAGTCCCCACAAAGCATCCCCTGAGTGAGTAAACACTCTCTCTGCATTAGGACAGTCCCTACAAAGCATCCCCCCTGAGTGAGTAAACACTCTCTCTACATTAGGACAGTCCCTACAAAGCATCCCCTGAGTGAGTAAACACTCTCTCTGCATTAGGACAGTCCCTACAAAGCATCCCCCCTGAGTGAGTAAACACTCTCTCTGCATTAGGACAGTCCCTACAAAGCATCCCCTGAGTGAGTAAACACTCTCTCTGCATTAGGACAGTCCCTACAAAGCATCCCCTGAGTGAGTAAACACTCTCTCTGCATTAGGACAGTCCCTACAAAGCATCCCCTGAGTGAGTAAACACTCTCTCTGCATTAGGACAGTCCCTACAAAGCATCCCCTGAGTGAGTAAACACTCTCTGCATTAGGACAGTCCCTACAAAGCATCCCCTGAGTGAGTAAACACTCTCTCTGCATTAGGACAGTCCCTAAAACCCATCATGTAATATGCCTGTAATTCTGCTTTTATGTTAGCTAAGGTCTTAAGCTGCTTTATAGCCATCTGCAACTGGTTCATATGAATTTTAATATATTGTGAAAAGTTACACTGTTATGTATGACATCTTTTTCTGGACATATTTCAAAATCAGTGCATTTACTCTATACTAGGGATGGGACGATATGCTTATCTCGCAATATGATTCGCTACCCGCTGTGGGGTCCATGTTTCATTTATACAACTTTTCTTTTATTACATAAGGTGCAATAAATGAAAGTTCTTGAATGACAACTATAAGTCTGTCTGTGCAAAATTATGTTTATTATTTCTGAGACGCACATCGTTCTAACAATGACACCGACTTGGTAGAATGTAAACATTTTAAAAATGTCATTACAAAGAGCAAAGAATATTTGGATGGAGAGTTTGTGAAATTGTGATGAGCAAGCTGTCTCATTTGTGGTGACTACAGCAGAATAGAATCAAGCTAATATTGCGATTGGTGTTTCTGCTCACATTTTTGTATTGTGATATATTGAATCCCAACATATCCTCCCATCCCTAATTTATTTATTATTATTTATTTATTTATTTTTGACCCTTGTTTATATCAAAAGTTGTCTTCCTTCTGCAGCCAAGCTGCTCTATAATGCGTTTGTGAAGGACTTCCCTCTGGTGCTGAGCAGCAAGGTGCTGTCCCAGGAGGTGCCGTACCTAGGGGGCGCTGCAGAGATGAACTTCTATGTGGAGGGTCTCAGGTTCCCCGACAAAGACTTTGATGGGCTCGTCAGCATCAACCTCAGTCTGTTAGAGCCCGTCTCTCCGGTAAGACCTGCAGCAACCTCAGTCTGTTAGAGCCCGTCTCTCCGGTAAGACCTGCAGCAACCTCAGTCTGTTAGAGCCCGTCTCTCCGGTAAGACCTGCAGCAACCTCAGTCTGTTAGAGCCCGTCTCTCCGGTAAGACCTGCAGCAACCTCAGTCTGTTAGAGCCCGTCTCTCCGGTAAGACCTGCAGCAACCTCAGTCTGTTAGAGCCCGTCTCTCCAGTAAGACCTGCAGCAACCTCAGTCTGTTAGAGCCCGTCTCTCCGGTAAGACCTGCAGCAACCTCAGTCTGTTAGAGCCTGTCTCTCCGGTAAGACCTGCAGCAACCTCAGTCTGTTAGAGCCCGTCTCTCCGGTAAGACCTGCAGCAACCTCAGTCTGTTAGAGCCCGTCTCTCCGGTAAGACCTGCAGCAACCTCAGTCTGTTAGAGCCCGTCTCTCCGGTAAGACCTGCAGCAACCTCAGTCTGTTAGAGCCCGTCTCTCCGGTAAGACCTGCAGCAACCTCAGTCTGTTAGAGCCCGTCTCTTCGGTAAGACCTGCAGCAACCTCAGTCTGTTAGAGCCCGTCTCTCCGGTAAGACCTGCAGCAACCTCAGTCTGTTAGAGCCCGTCTCTCCGGTAAGACCTGCAGCAACCTGTCCTCTTGAACACGAGCATGGAGCCGGACAGGATTCCAGCAGTGCGCCAGCAGCACTCACACTGAATAACATGAAGACGAAGAAGGCCGAAGGAACGAGCCAGCCTTCCGCCATTTTAAATGTCTTCCTATCGTTGGGCTAGCTACGTGGCTAACTCGCTAAGTGGCACGGTAACAGTTACAAAAAACACCGTCAGATTGTGCCTACAATTTAATAGCGGTCAAATAAACACATACTTTGGGGCATGGTTCATGGTAGGACTGTAAAATGCATGTTTTCCAACTTGCGCGAGGCATCCCAGCAGTGATTTTCTCCTCTCTCTCTCTCTCCTTCTTCTTCTTCTTCTTCCCAGTGCTGAAATTCCTTCCGCTCCAATCTGGACACACTCCCAAAAGAGGCTAACGCTAGTAGCTTACCGCTGATCTGATTTGCGTCCTCAAATAACACCGTTTTCCTACAAACGATGGCGATATAACTCCGTGTCAGATTGGATTCAGTTGGTATCGAACCCAATGAAATGTAATCTACCTTTAAATCGAGCGATTTGTCACGAATGAAACGTTATTTTTCTACGACTAGTATCTTGGAAAGAACAACAAAGCGCCTCGCTTTGATGACATAGGATATCCTAAGATCCCACCCCTTCCCAGTTCTCCTATTGGTCTGCATTCATGCCTGTCAAACATTTGCACAAATTTCATTGGATTTCTGTCCCAATGTGTTTTTGTAGTCATATCAAAGAACTTCACACTTCCAAAGTTTTGCAGAACTTGGAAATTATTCTCATGTGGTAAGAGGGTCATTTGGCCTGTTTTATACCATAACATGCTTTCACATCATGACATTATGGGTACATTTGAATAATAATGATAGTGTTGACGGTTCTGAAGATCCAGATTTATTAAAATTCAAATGGATTTTATTGGTATTAATTAATACTATCTGCTGCCAAAGTAAAACATTCGACAATCAATTAAAGAAACCCTAATAGTAGTGATAACAATAAAAAATAATACCAATTTAATATCAATAGAACATTTTGATAAGCATCTCAGCTGAGCCTCTGCGCGGCCTCGCCCGCTCTCAGCTGCGCAGCGCACATTTGCTCAACTTCACATCACTGATGACATCACTCACTGATGACATCACAATTGCCCGACATTGTGACATCATCAGTGACATCACAATTGCTCGAGATCGCGGACCAAAATCGCAGACAGAGCCCACTTAGGCTACCATTACTGATGGCAAAATCGAGTGCTCGAGTAACATCACTGATGATGTCATAGGACATGATGACATCACAAAATAACCAAAAACGTGACCAAGATCGCAGAACCCACTTACTCCCTTTAATATAAGATTCAATCACACACACAAAGGGGGGGGGGGGGGGTACAGGAAGTGTGTACTTGTCTCTCCTGCCTATAAGGTTTTCATAGGATTTGGATTTTTTTTTTAAGACTTTATAGGCTATTTGATCACACATTTGAATGACATCACACATTTCTTTAGTTCTCAGCTGGTTGCTGGCTTTATGAGTGAGTCAGGGCTATATGCTGTTGCTTAAAAAAGGAATATATATGAATAAACATGAGTTGAATTGATTATATGGTAATGCTTGATGTGGGGTTAGGGTTGTAGAGGTAGGCTATTCTTGACAGGTAAGTAACTTTTAAATAAACATTTAGCATGTGCTGCAAAGTCTTCAGATCTCAATTTTGGCTGCATTATTTTCTCATAATTCACTCTCCTCTTTAATCAAGTCCCATGCATATATTGGGGGGGGGGGGGGGGGGGGGGGTTAACCCTAACCCAATCATTGCTGGGGGGGGGGGGGGTTAACCCTAACCCAATCGTTGCTGAGCAAGAATTTTGTGCAAAAAGAATTAAACACAGGTCCCAAATTGACACAGGTTCCAAAGAGATGTGGAGTCTGCCTCCACATTTTGGTAAATAAACACCTGGGCTAATAAGTGAAGTTTTACCGTATTTATATTATTACTGCTTATTATTGATTATTGTCGTTTTTCTCTTTTCAATTTATATTTTTATTGCTCTTGTTGTTCTGATCTTATGCTGCTATGTTTCATATCGTGTTGCTTTTGCTCATATTCATGTGTCGAGCTTCCTGGTCTCAGAATTTCACACGAGTGGACTTGTACAAACGGAGTGACAATACACGTGATGAATCTTCTTCTTTGACATGAATTTGATCTTTTTCACTTTGTAGTCTTGTTTTTCTCTTTGCTCTTTTCTTTCATCTAAAAACACTTTGTTTGAGTCGCCTCGGTGTATGAAATGTGCTTTACAAATAAACATGACTTGCCAAGTTGCCTAGACTTTTTCTACAATGTAGGAAAAGGTTAGGCAACTTGGCAAGCATTGCATCGTCTTTGGGGACACCCTCAGCGCCCACAGCGTCCATGCAGGTGGGAATGGAACCCAGGACCTTTTTGCTGTGAGGCGACAGTGCTACCACTGCGCTACACACAGTTATTACACAATATTCTTTGCTATCATTTCCCCATTGACCAATTTAATCACTGTGGGGGGGGGGGGGGTTCTTAACTCTACAACTTTACATGATCTTACAATTCAACACGTTCTCAATCCAAAGTCGTACTATTTCCCCACTTTGTCACACGCCTTTTGCTTTGGAGGTAACGCACCCAGGTACCTTGTGCGTTGGAGGTAACGCACCCAGGTACCTTGTGCGTTGGAGGTAACGCACCCAGGTACCTTGTGCATTGGAGGTAACGCACCCAGGTACCTTGTGCTTTGGAGGTAACGCACCCAGGTACCTTGTGCTTTGGAGGTAACGCACCCAGGTACCTTGTGCGTTGGAGGTAACACACCCAGGTACCTTGTGCGTTGGAGGTAACACACCCAGGTACCTTGTGCTTTGGAGGTAACGCACCCAGGTACCTTGTGCTTTGGAGGTAACGCACCCAGGTACCTTGTGCTTTGGAGGTAACGCACCCAGGTACCTTGTGCTTTGGAGATAACGCACCCAGGTACCTTGTGCTTTGGAGGTATCGCACCCAGGTACCTTGTGCTTTGGAGGTAACGGGTCTTACACAATGTCGCGTCACCAGGGTCTCTCAGGATAAGAGCGTGGTATCTGTTAGTGGCTCCTCTGCCTTCTGGTCTTAAAGAACCGCCCCAGATCTGGTGAATCTCCTGCATGTTTGTGTTATGGTGAAGGCCTGTGTCCACTGGCTGCGGTACGGCTCCGTGCAGCTGCCTGAACAGACCCACACCCGCATACATCTGTCAGACACATGCGGGATCAGACAAAGATAGAATTGCAGGTGCATATTTTTTTCATGCCACATGTATTTGCCCATCTATTAACATGGCCGCAAGTCTGTTCCGCCAGTTTTAGCCGATCCGCACCACATGCCGTGAACGTATTATCATTCCCCCATAGAAAGATGGTTTTGTATGGCCTTAGTTCATTTTATGTTTGTGTATTATAGCTACATAGCAGATAACTCCCATCACATTAGTTCACTATGATGCCATGGCATGTTTTCAGAGCGGGATTGTTTTTTTTGGAGCACAAACTGTTTCTGTATCCGCCGGATCTGCAACTGCTGTTGAGACCCCATTTTGTTCAACCTGTGGGAAAAAGTTTAATAACGATGATGATTGATGAACATGGATAGATAGACCAGTTCTTTTTCATTCAAATCAAGGTCCCGTAGATGGTTGAGGAGCAGCAGCATATTTATGTGAACCGTTGTTAAACCAACTTACTGCAACACGCAGAGGTGAGAGGTTTTACAGCAAGAACCAAAGCAGCTGAATTGAGGTGTAACACAGGAGTGTGCAGGTCAAACGTTTTGACATCTGTTCACAGTTCTATCAAGTGATTATATTTGAGTTTATTAGTTTTCTGCTAATGTCTGTTGGCTGTTTGAAGTTAGTGAATGGTAACTCTTCTCCACTAAAGCTATGCTACACCATAGCCACTGTCAGCACATGAACTCTGGACTACAGCATGTCTGTCGAATCAGGTCCGGACATCCACTGGCTCTCTTAGCATGCGCAGTTGAGCAATCTTGTACTTAAAAAAAGTCCAATAACACAGTGCAACTCAACTTAAGTATGCCAGTCCTACTTATAACCTCAGCCTGGCAGAATTGACGACATCACTAATGACATCACAACTGCTTGAGTGACATCACTTATGACATCAGTTGCTCGAGTGACACCACTGATGGCATCGCAGACGCAGCTCCGACGCAGCAACGTTTTCAAATCTACGTTGGAAACGCTCCTGTGGTTGGAGGACTTGTTGAAATGTGCCGTAACACATTTTTGCTTCACAAACATTGATATTGAACAGAATTGTTTGCAGAAAAATAAATAGCAGCATTTTATTGGGTTGGGTTTACATGAGTGGCTCACAGTATAGCTGACACAATATGAGACAGACAACGTTTGGGATATTGAGTGATTTATTTTTGGAAAAAGTGGTTAAAGTGAACCAACACTATTCTGATACTATTATAATACAAGAAAATATAATTAATGGGAGGGAGGAGGGTGTGGGTACAAAATGATTAGGCGAGGTGAGACATAGTTATTTGATAACAGTACAAAAGTTATCACTAAACAAATCTGAGGGTTAGTTAGTCATCTTTGCAGTTTGAAGCCACAGGTACCTTGTTTCTCTTGCTGTTTATGTAGTGTAGTGGCTTAACACATTGTAGTTCAATCTGGAAATGCTAATTCATGTGATCCTATCCTATCCTGGAAGAGGTACAAAACACAAATCTTACAACCGAGCAGTGGAACAACACACGATTCCTAAATGAAACATAGACTACCATCTACTCATTCTACTGTATGTGTTGGAACTGGACCTAAGTGCTTGATGTACTGTCTGCATATATAGCGTATTCTCTTCTCTGACTACACTGTTTAAAGTAGGAGGATGGCCACTGTCAGGTTTTTTCTTTTTTATAAATGGGGAACCTGGGGCAGGAAAGGGAGGGTAATTGAGAAGACAGACAGAAAGGTCAGACAGCATGTTAAAGCAAAAAATCTAATGCAAACGTCTACAGTAGAGCTCCAACGATTAGTTGATGAGTCGATTGACAGAAAATCATAACCTCACGTCAACCTTCTGCACAGTTCCCAGAGTTGAATGCGGCACAATGCCACAATGATCCTTGTTTATCGCACTACTGTAGTCTGACACAAGCAGTGAGAGAGTCCTCCACCACCATGAGTTTGGCACGGAGAAGTTCCAGCAAGTGATGCTTTTACTCATCGTATACTTTTTTTTATACAAATAGGTTGTTGCACCCCGGCCGGCTAATCAGTAGCCTAGTTAGACAATGATGTTGTGTAGCCGCCTGCCCAAACGGCAAGCTGTAATACTTCATCATCACGATGAGCGCTGCTAACTGTGATTACATAAACAGTCAAAGTTGTACACCTCAATCAAAACGCCCCCCCCCCCCCCCCCATTTAACAGATGAGTCAGTCAAGCTGAGGGTTTTGAACAGTTGCTGTGAGTGTGAACAATTCTAACAATCTCTTTTACTGTAGCTTTCCGCAGAGAATAGGGTGTACATCCATAACAGAGATGCGTTTACACTACATAAAAGTGTTCATTTCCTTAAATTCCACCAGTCAGCTCTCAGGGTACACGTGGTACAGTATTCTGTGGTACCAACACTAAAAAGATAAGGTGCAAGCGACAACAAAGTACAATGTCAGCACTTTAAACTGCATTTAGCTGATTCCCACTACACTGGTGGCAGCAGTGGGGTCAATCACAGCATGTTAAAGACAAAAAATCTAATGCAAACACCTACAGTAGAGCTCCAACGATTAGTTGATGAGTCGATTGACAGAAAATCAATCAACTATTTTTTATAATCAAATAAATCGATTACTTTAAAGGAGCTATATGTGTTTTTTGTTTCGGTTTTTTCCCCCCCACTAGATGTCACGCTGGAGCTGTAATGTCAGATGTAAACACCACTTCTTCCTCAGGTGGCTCACCAAAAGTATGGGTAGAAAGGTAGAGAGGGAAGTGGAAAAGGAACCGGAGAACAGTGGAACTGGACAAAACATAAGTGTGGAGAAAAAAGGCTTTTTGGCATTCATGGCTTTTGTGATGAATTGTGCTCTGGAGATGGCATCATCGTCAGAGGGGGAGCTGGGACCACTATCACTGTGGACCACCCTCTGGATCAGAAACTAATCCAGTACCCACTCATTCGACTCATTTGGCCCACTTTGTTTGGTTTGTTTGTTGAGCGAATGATAGAAAATGTGCTAAAGGAGCACATTTCCTCCTCCTCCTCCTGAGTGTCCACTTCAATGCTAGCTGTGTCCACTTCAATGCTAGCTGTGTCCACTTCAATGCTAGCTGTGTCCACTTCAATGCTAGCTGTGTCCACTTCAATGCTAGTGTCTATGGCGGCATCTGATGGTCGATCTTCAGCGTGACCACAGGGCACTTCATCCAGTTGGTGGTCACCACAGGCAATTTCATCAGCCTCCGTTTCTGGAATAAAGATGGTGGAAAAGTGAACACAATAACATTATTATTTGAGCATTATTATAATTGATTCGTCAAATACTTGAGTCAGGGTTCAGATATTTTTTTGATAATATACATTAGCCTTCGTTAGTGTTGTTTCCCCACGTGTCATATTTTTACAGAAATAAAATTAAATATCTATCTGACATTGTGCATGATTTCTCTTTCAAACAGTGTATATCTTTTTTTTTTATATCTTTTTTCCAGATTTTTTATCCCATTTTTATCCCCCATTAGTGCTAATTTAATTTATTTATCCTGGTTGCTGCTCCACCCTCTGCCGATCTGGGGAGAGCCGAAACTGGCTCCATGCTTCCTCCGAGGCATGGGCAGTTAGCCAGCCGCTTCTTTTCACCTGACAGGGGAAGCTTCACCGGTAGGACATAGCACGTGGGAGGTTCACGCTATTCCAACCGGTTCCCCTCCCTCCGAACAGGCGCCCTTAACGACCAGAGGAGGAACCACATTAGCAACCAGGATATTGCATGTTTTGGTGAAGGGGGTTCCTATATGAAGGAAACCCCCAGGGGGCATGGGGAGAACATGCAAACTCCACACAGAAGGGTCCTTTTGACGACCCCAGCCGGGCGGCGGGCACTCGAGGACATCCGGACGGGCACGCATTCCTTCAGCGCTCACAGCGTCCCAGGTGAGAATCAAACCCAGGACCTTCTAGCTGTGAGGCGACAGCTCTACCACTGAGCCACCATGCCCCCCCAAACAGTGTATATCTAATATGAGCAAAACATATACTATTTTTAACAGCTATGACATTCAACAAACTCTCACTCCATCTCCAAACATCTGTGGAAATGGACAATCTCCACAACTCTTCCAGGCATGGCAAACACAGGCAGCTGGAAGGTCGAACCTGCGACCTTCGTGTTGGTGTCAGATAACAGTTGACCCTACTGACAGCAGGACTGACCTGAGCTGACAGTCAGGATTTTCTCTCATAACTGAGTTGGATATAAAGTATGTCCAGAATATAAAATTGCAAGCGTTTTACAGCATTGCACATTTTCTCCAATGGGAAACATTTAAAGCATTTCTAAGGTTTTGGAGGTAGGGAGCACAAAGTTCAGTTGAAGCCTGTGCTGAGTAGACTAATGTTAGTTCTTTTAAATTAACAACACTGACACTGTGTGCTTTATAGGCTGTGTACCTTTTGGGGACATCTTCCCAGGTGATGGAGTCTTGAGAGAAGGGGTCCTCCTAGCTTTTGGGGACCTCTTAGGTGACGGCGTCGTTGCTTTTGCTGGACTTTTCGCCTTTGGGCTGGCAAGGGCTGGATGCTCAAGTTCAAGTTCCTATGGAGATCAAAATACATTAATATAAATAAATAAATAAATAAATGCTGCATTACATTTACAATGGGAGAGGTAAAACCCAACAATGCTCCTTCATAATCTTACCTTGCCAATGGCAGATGCTGGTCTGAGGCACAGGCTTGGTTGTGGAGCGGCCCCTTTGCGTGATGGAGAGTCAGGAGGCAGACGTTTGTCAGACAACTCTGGGCTCAGGTGACCTCCAAATGAAAGCCGCTTCTTCAGTCGCGGACTTGCCCAGAGTTCTTCACGTTCTCCGCTTCTCTTACGTTTTTTGGCTGTCTCAAATTGTTCTGAAGAATGAATTGAAAACATAATTGTTGTACATCAATACACTGCAATACCATTTAAGACTAAATAAGACATAGGATACATATAAAAGCAATGGCATTTCAAATGCTAGGTTGGAAAAGAGCTATTGAACACGGCAAAAGCCTTTGAAACAAACATGCTAGGATACGTGTAACGCACAGACTAATTGAGTTAACTCACTTAACAGAATTCAAATTGTGTGTGGAAATACAACGATTACAATGCGTGCCGTTTACCATTTTTGAAAAGAGCAACATCCGGTTCACGAAGTACATCCTGGGTTGTGAGATTCTTCTCTATGCTCCTTGGCGATGTCCTTCGTAGGGCCTCCGTTTTGGAAGCATCTGGCTGGATCTCAGTGACCTCTTCTTGTCCCTTAGTCAGAGCAGGTGTGATGGGGGTGGCTCTCTTGCTCCTCCTGGTCGGAGTCCGGGGCTTTTCAGCAGAGATTTGCTCAACCACCTCACTCACTGTGAACCTCTGGGCGGTTGCATGACGTCTTCTCTGGGCTGTTGAAGTTGCTTCAGATTCGGCAGGCTGTTCAGTTGGCTTGTTCTCTTCTGCGACGAGTCCAGTCTTCTCAGAAGTAGGAACTTGGACGGACTTCCTCGGCTTCTTCGCCGAGTTCGGAGTCACCACACTGTTGTTTTCATCTTCAGCATTGCCCTCAATCGCAGCGATTCCACAAGAGGCTTCATCTTCCACCTTTTTAGGTGTGCTCTTGGCTTCTGTGGAAACGACCGGCTTTCCAGCGACTTTGCTGACGGACCCAGGTTTGGGTGTGCAGAAGCTTGAGGCTGGCGTTTGAGGCACGCTGACAGAAGATTTCTGTAGAGCGATCATTTGCTTCATCATTTGAACGAGGTCACTGAATAGGTCACTGGATGGCGAGGTGGTCTTGCTTTGTAGGTCATCCTTCTTTGACTCCACCTCAATGTTTTCCTCCAGGGGGCGCTGGATGTTGTCATTGTTGCATCGTTGTGTTGTTCCATCTTTCAACTGGGGGTCTAGAAACAAGCAAGAACAAATTATTATTTTTTAGATCAAAAGGCAAGTCTACTTGACAGTCATTTTAATACAACTGAACTCCACAACAAAACACAGAGATGGGTCGCGGGGCCGTTTTGATTGGGTCGCGGACATTGGCCAGAAAAAAAAAAAATCATATTTCATTTGAGGTAAATTCAGATTATTGAAACTGGATTAGCCTGACCAGTTTTACTTGTTTAACAAGCTGAAGCATATGCTCTGCCTGTAATTCAAGAGAAGTCTGCCTTTTCATTTCATATTTAATTTTAGTTCAATTCAGATGATTGAAACTGGATTAGCATGGCCCCAGTTTAATTAAAAGTTATGACCAGTTTAACTAAAAAGCATATAGCCTGCCTGTGATTCAAGAAAAGTCTGACTTTTTATTTAATATTAGTTAAATTCAGACTATTGAAACTGGATTAGCATGACCAGGTTAACTTGTTTTATTATTATTATTATTATTATTATTATTATTATTATTATTATTATTAACTTGTTTAAAAACATATAGGCATGTAATTCAAGATAAGTCTGCATTTTATTTCATATTTCATACAGTTCAAATAAGACTTTCTGAGCATGACCAGTTTGACTTGTTTAAATTTAAAAACATATAGGCCTGTAATTCAAGTCTGCCTTATTTCAATTGGTTTTTAGCCCTAGTTGCACTTCTGTTGCACTTTTTTGTTCATTTGACAGTGCATGAAGGCATTGTGTATTAAATTAATGCGCTATTTTTTGTGCAATAAATTTGAGTGGGTTTAAAAAAAATCTGAAATTTGGGTCGCGACTTCATGACAAGGAAAATAGTGGGTCCTAAGGCTACACCAGTTGAGAACCACTGGCCTAGAGAGGTTTGAAATGCTTCACATTTTAGTTGTCAGAGATATGTAATGTCCAACACTCAGATATAAAGGGGAAGTTGAGTGCAATGACACTCATGGATAACTTGACCCTACTGACAGCAGGACTGACTTCAGCTGACAGTCAAGGATTTTCTCTCATAATTGAATTGGATATAAAGTATGTCCAGAATATAAAATTGCAAGCGTTTTACAGCATTGCACATTTTTCCAATGGGAAAATGTTAAAACATTTCTACGGTTTTGGAGGTTGGGAGCACAAAGTTCAGTTGAAGCCTTTGCTGAGTAGGCTCATGTTAAGTTCTTTAAATTAACAACACTGACACTGTGTGCTTTATAGGCTGTGTACCTTTTGGGGACATCTTCACAGGTGATGGAGTCTTGAGAGAAGGGGTCCGACCTTTCACCTTTGGGCTGCTGGCAAGGGCTGGATGCTCAAGTTCAAATTCCTATGGAGATTAAAATCCATTAAAATAAATGAATAAATAAATACATAAATACATAAATAAATAAATAAATAAATAAATAAATAAATAAATAAATAAATAAATACATACATACATACATACATACATACATACATACATAAATAAATATATAAATAAATAAATAATGATAATGAGAGGTAAAACCCAACAATGCTCCTTCATAATCTTACCGTTATCAGGCCAATGGCAGATGCTGGTCTGAGGCACTCTGGGATCAGGTGACCTCTATATGAAACCTGCTTCTTCTTCAGTTGGTTCAGGTGACCTCTAAATGAAATCTTCTTCTTCTTCAGTTGGTTCAGGTGACCTCTAAATGAAACCTGCTTCTTCATCAGTTGGTTCAGGTACTTCTTCATCAGTTGGTTCAGGTGACCTCTAAATGAAGCCTGCTTCTTCTTCAGTTGGTTCAGGTGACCACTAAATGAAACCCGCTTCTTCTTCAGTCGCGGACTAGCCACGACTTCTCCACGTTCTCCACTTCTCTTACGTTTTTTGGCTGTCTCACATTTTTCTGAAGAATGAATTGAAAACATGTTGTACATCAATACACTGCAATACCATTTAAGACTAAATAAGACATAAGATGCATAAAGCAATAGCATTTCAAATGATAGGTTGGAAAAGAGCTATTGAACACTGCAAAAGCCTTTTAAACAAACATGCTGGGATAAGTGTAATGTACAGACTAATTTAGTGACTTAACATAATTCAAATTGTGTGTGAAAATACAAAGATTACAATGCGTGCCATTTACCATTTTTGAAAGGAGCAACATCCGGTTCACGAAGTACATCCTGGGTTTTGAGATTCTTCTCTTCGCTCCTTGGTGACGTCCTTCGTAGGGGCTCCGTTTTGGAAGCATCTGGCTTTCCAGGGACTTTCCTGACTGACCCAGGTTTGGGTGTGCAGAACGTTGAGTCTGGCGTTTGAGGTACGCTGACAGAAGATTTCTGTAGAGTCTCCACCTCAATGTTTTCCTCCAGGGAGCACTGGATGTCATCATTGTTGCATTGCTCCATCTTTCAAAAGAGAAACAAGCAAAGAACAAAAGATTTTTTTAGATGAAAGGCAAGTCCACTTGACAGTCATTTTGAATGTCTGCTTTGAATATATAAATTAGCCATTTTCACTTCCCACCCAATTCACCCATTCAGTTTGTGTAACACAGGTGGTCCAGTGCCATGCAGGGACCTCGTGAGTTTTGCTTGCATCTTAGACACAAAATGGGTCAATTGGGTGGGAAGTGGAAAAGGCTAATGGTATATTATAGGCTAAATAGTATGATGTCAATATTGATATGTACACAAGATAAAGTAAATACATTTTAAATGTAATTTAGAATATCGTAGGTTGCATTACGCTACAGCACACATGTTTATGCTGGTCTTTTGCACATGCTTCATTTGACTTCATTTGATTACATTTTTTTACTCTTGTGTTTGATAGGCCTCCATGCCAGACGGCTATTCTTATCATGTGTGCCGTTACTGGACTGGAACAGGGATTACAGAACAGCTGCCTGGACTGGGGAAAATGTAGAAAAAACTGTGGACTGGATTTTTTTTAATTAATTGTATATTTGATTTTAGAGAGATAAAATGTCTGCTTGTTGAAGCTTGGGGCTAAAGCACCTGGATTTTTTCATATTTTAAAATAAAGATGTTTGAAAAACGATTGCTTGTTACATGTTCAGTGCTGTACCTTTTCTCTGGGTAAGAATTGAGCTTGAAATTAACTGAGCCGCTCATTTTTGGGGACTGTGAGTTATAGCTCAAAGCTCAAAATATGAGCTATGAATGTGAACTTGTTCATTATAATCTGTGTGATCTGAACTTTGAGCTAGCTCTGATTATTATGCTTAAAAATCGATTGTTTTTGGTTTTGGTTGTAATTTGGTTAATACACTGGAACGTATGTGACCATGGATTCGAAATAACGCGTCAACATCTCTTTTGAAACACAGACATAGCTGAATGAAGTGATCGGGTACTGCCCCCTCGTGGCGCCGGCCGACACTGCGGGCAGCCGCTATCATTTTGGGGGAAAACCCCCATCCACCTGTTTAATGCACATCTTCAAATTGCGCACACAAAACCTGCTAGAAACGCTGCAAAAACCGAAAAACTTCAAAATGCCGCAAAAAGGTTGGTAGAGGTAGGTGGAAAAGTTGCATTTTGAACAAACCTGACGATATTCTCCAATCAAAAACCATGCACTTTGCATGATGATACTGGGCGAGCACTTCCAGAATTGAATTAGTCTAGCGTTAGATGTGTTGAAACGTCCCAAAATACAGCTAAACATGTGTATCACGCAACTGCTCCGTGAGAAAGTGTTGATATTTAAAGATATAAACGTCGAAATATCGTCTAACCGTCGAGATATATCTTGCTGCTTGCACGAACTGCCTCCAGATGTACAGTAGAATGCCCGCAGCTTCGTTCTGATTCTGAATTAGTCTAGATGTGTTGAAACGTCCAAAATGCAGCTACACATGTGTCTCACTCACCTGCTCCATGACAAAGTGTTGGTTTTTCAGATATAAACGTTGAAATATCGTCTGAGCTGAAACTTGATGCTTGCACGTCCGCACGACTGTCTCCTTCAGGTGTCCTGTAGAATGCCTGTAGTGGACCGGCGAGAGGGGCATTTAAACCAGAGCGGGAACCGACCAATAAGTCGCGTCTGGTCAGACCAATCGGATCAGACCAGACGTCTTACGTCAGCTGAACCCGGAAGGATTTTATTACTGGAGCAGGAAGCTAGCTAGCGTTAGCAAAACAGAGATCGATAAAATACTGAGGGATGCTTTTGCTCTTGTTGTGTCAGTGTGTAACTATCAGTCGAGTCAACTCATCCACTGACTTGGACTTATTGGGCAATTCTGGACTAGTAACTCGCTTGTTCACAGATAAGCAGTTGTCTGCCTGCAGCAGCAGCCAGTCCAAATGACCAGCAGCTTGTCTGGTCAGAGAAGATGCTGCAACTTCTCCGCAGAATGAATCACTTCTATTCACCAGGTAGGCGGATGGATGTAGGCCTGACACCCGCATTAAAAAGTATGCTACTCCTGTGGTACTCATGACAGTTCTGTCACAAAACAGTAGTTTCCAGTAGTACTCAAGCAGAGTTTTGCTGCTTGTTGTTAGTGGAAGAAGCTGTCAAAACACTACTGCTTTACTAGATAGCCTACTATTGTTTGTATAGTGGTCACAACACTACAGCAAGACTACACATTTTAAGTAGTGATCAATAGTGTTCTTTATTGGGTTGTTATACAGTCATAAACTCATTCTTAGAAGCCATAACCATTTTGGAGAAAACGTTAATGTTTCCAAACTACAATGAATCAAATAATCAAAGGTAATTTCTCATATCATCTCATTTATATGGGAGATGCTGTTCATGCACCGATCATTCATACATTTTACAGTTCAATCAAATCGAACATATAATTTGTACCAATGAGTGTTGTAGCACGACCACATAAAGCAAGACAGATAAAACAGACACAGGAGTAAGTGTCACAAGATTAGCGTCTGTCCTTAACTGTTCTGCCCGTCACTCTCCACAGGCTCCTGTCGTGCCAGCTGTTGTCGCTTTGAGGTCGCCGGACGACAAGTGGGTTGGATTCCTCCCCAGTTTGCAGTTTGGTGTTCGGCCCATCTTTCAGAGGCTGTGGATGCTGTGCTGCAGACTGTGAGACAAGAAGCCTCACTGAGAGCTGCCTCAGAGGATGGAGAGATGAGGTCAGCATGCAGGGGTGGAGGCAATTCATGAATGAACTCATCAATTTAAACAGATGACTTGGACTTGTGGGGGGGGGGGGGGTCTACAGGAGACAGAATTGGAATTGAACAGGAATATCAGGAAGTTTAATTTAATTCTGTGTATTATTTTTGTGTTTTTAATACATATCTGAGATTATCAATACTGACTAGAGACCATCTTGCGATGGGATCACACCAGCCGTGACTTAGTTTTGTGACTGCATCTTGCACGGTTTTGATGCTATCATGCTAAAAACAAATCTGTCCACACTCCACAGACAAATGGACAGAGAGAGAGACATATAAACACCTGGCACAATACTCAAAACCGCTTCTGTTCATTCCCACTACAGGTATCTCCAGGACCACATTTTACCCTGATCGATCACTCACACACACACACACACACACACACACACACACACACACACAGATTCACAAGGTGAAAACAATACCAGACACACACTGTCACGGCTGGTAAATATATCATCAAATGTTAAAGTGGAACTGAACCTGTTGGTCACGTACATAATGAGTCCGTTTCAGACTGAAAACATAGTTTGTCTAAGATGACAGGTTGAGAGGCGGGTCATAGTATCATGTCGCTGATTTTATTTGACAATTCTGGGGACTGGATTGGGCTTTGGCCAATCCTGGCGTGTTCCGCCTCCAAATCGAGTGGGATTCAGTGTGTTGTGTGGCGCTCCCCTCGGGAAGAGCCTTTTGACGAGAGGAGCGGAGCTCAGTGAGCCGCAGGCAGCCAGCTGCCTTCGTGTTGCCGAGCGGAGAGTGCAGCACGTCGGCCTGGAATCTCCGAAGTGCGACCCCTGACAACCAAGCTCTCGGATGCGCGCGCCATTATCGCTGCTGTAACGATACGATATCCCTGGAATGCGCGTTTTAACGAGCCAGTTATATTTCTTTGCATTCTTAGAGATTATAGTTTTTGTTTTTTGTTCATGTTTCTAACAATTGGCCAAGTTAGTAGTTAGTTTATGGGATAGGAATTCTGCCAGATGACAGGCACTAGGTGCCATTTTCTACTTCATTTGGAAGAGAAAATTATCCTGAAATGAAGATTTGATTGACAGCTGCATTTTGTGATATGATTGGTTGAAATGGGGTAGAAATTTGATAGTACTGGCCTGGGTGATGTCAGCAAACTGTAAATTACTGTTATCAATGAAATCTTGAAAAACGAACTTTTGATGTGAAAAAGTGTGAAAAACTAAAGAAATTAGATTGTTGTGATTTGTTTTGCATACATTATTAAATAGGTGCACTGCATACCCAGGTATTTGAACTAAAAGAAAAGTAATTCTTGGGTTCAGCTCGACTTTAAAGGTACTGTTCAGCTGGTATTTTATGCATATAACGTAATCATATCATAATAACGTAATAGAGCTTGCAGAGTTGGCGTCATGCATTGCTCTCAGCATAGGCGGGTATTCAACAAATATGGGGCTCCCTCAGGCTATTCTCAGCATAGGGTATTCAACAAACATGGCGTAACTCCGCAAGCTCCATAATACATACATTATGATTGAATGTGTTTGATCTTTGATTGTCTTTTATTTGATTCATAATGTTTGATTTATGGTCAAGACAACCTCTCTTATGAAATGTAATTTCATAGAATTTGGAATGACAGCGTATTCGAGTTCAATCCCAATTTTGTTTCCTTACATTTGAGTGACATTCCAATTCCAACTCCAGAAATGTCATTGGATTTGCGTTGCATTGCATTCTCAATTCTATCCAGTGTTCAACCCTGATCGTCACCGTGCAAGATAGTTGTAACAAAGTGAAGCATAACCTCAACTACAATCGACATCTTTCAACAATCTCTGCTTGCAGAAATATGAAGTAATGCCAAGGTTCTGTGACCCTCCTTTGATGTGGATGGAAAGAGCTGCCACAAGTACGTATCTTAGTACCGATTATGAACATAAAGTACACTCACAATATTGTCCTGGTTAGTGTTGCGTGAGCCAACAGTCATGCCACTGAACAGGTCTTTTCTGGGGGTGAAGCGGTACAGAGTCCACATCAACGGATACACTGTGCAGTGTGCACGAGAGCGGGGAGCTCAGCATGTGGCTGGCCCGGTGCTCCTCCACCAAGCAGACCTACCCGGGACTACTGGACAACCTGGTGAGTCCACCAAGCAGACCTACCCGGGACTACTGGACAACCTGGTGAGTCCACCACGCCGTCCTGCCCGGGACGACTGGACAACCTGGTGAGTCCACCACGCCGTCCTGCCCGGGACTACTGGACAACCTGGTGAGTCCACCAAGCAGACCTACCGGGGACTACTGGACAACCTGGTGAGTCCACCAAGCAGACCTACCCGGGACTACTGGACAACCTGGTGGTGAGTCCACCACGCCGTCCTGCCTGGGACTACTGGACAACCTGGTGAGTCCACCACGCCGTCCTGCCTGGGACTACTGGACAACCTGGTGAGTCCACCACGCCGTCCCACCCGGCCATATCAGCCAGGGGGTGAAATGAACTCACAGCTGATATAATGTGTGTCCTGTTGTATCTCTGAAGGCAGCGGGCGGCCTGGCTGTGGGTATCAGCATTAAAACGCACCCTGGTGAAAGAGTGCGAGGAGGAGGAGGAGGAGGAGGAGGAGGCGTGTATCCCAGAAGCCCTGGCAGAGACGGCTCGGCCTGTGAAGTACCGTGAGGTGAGCTTCACAAAACAATAAAAAATAAAAAATAAATTGTGCAGCATTACTTTTAATCTGCAATTCACTTCATCAGTTATTTAGTTGTTTCTTCACTCTTATTTTGCATTTAGTAGTGCAGTAGTAGTGCAGTTTATGTAAAGTGGCTTAGAATTGTGAAAAGATTACAATTAAAATGTATTATTATTATTATTATTATTATTATTATTATTATTGTTAATAATAATATTCACATAAGCTGTGAGGGCTTTTGGCAGACTTTACATTCTTGGGTGGATTTGAACATTTGTCCATGTTCAATCAGATATTTGCATGACATGATGACCACCAACTAGGTCAGTGATCTGTATCACTTACATTTTCTCACACTAACATCGGCCGATAATAAAGGCTTTAAAATGACATATCGGACGGCATCGGCCCAAAACGAACGTTTCTGCCGATATGACAGGCTGATAAAATGACTCTTTCATTATGCCCAAATGCTTGATGCTTGACTCAATGCTTGAATCTTAGTTTTTTAATCTTTAATCTTTTTTTCTTTTTTTTTACATTAAAAATATATTATGTTTTACATAACTTAAGTTGAAGTAGTTTTCTTACTTTGCCCAGTGAATGTGTACACTTTGAAAAGCATTGGAAAATATTGGCAATAGCATATCGGATATAATATTGTGCATCCCTACTGTAAAGTACTGGACTGAGAGGAGAGAGAGAGGCCATTTACACCTGGCGCTAACATGCGTTTTCTGTGATTAGATTGCAATCAGATTGTGTTTTATCACTTGAAATGCCAGGTGTAAACGCACCCAAAACGCATTGAAGAAGGATTGCAATCTGATCGGCCAAACCACCTCCGGAGGTGGTCAGGGATGCATTGTGTACACATTGAACACATGCAATGTGTCCTCTCAATCTGGATACAGCAACTTTATGCGAATTGAGAGGACAACCATTTCTGCAATCTGATTGTAATCAGATTGCAGAAAATGCATGTTAACGCCAGGTGTAAATGGAATCAGGCTGAAGTGATAAAATACAATCTGATTGCAATCTGATCACAGAAAATGCATGTTAGCGCCAGGTGTAAATGGCCTCAGAGAGAAGCTGCCTGGTTTAGTGTCACAGGGCCAGAAGAGTTCAGATCAAATCCATGCAGCACCAAGGCTAGGTCTCCAGCCTCATCCATGGGCAGGTCATTGAAGGAAATCACTACCCAGTCCAGGTGCTACAGGACCACCAACTTGGACACACCACATCAGGGGTGCCCAATACGAATGTAGTGTGGTCGATCGCATGGCATTGAGGGGGATTTTTTTTTTTTTTTTTTTTTACTGTTTTTCCACTGTTTCCACTGTTTTTCCACTGTTTCCACTGTTTTTCACTGTATACTCAGTGTATATATATAAATAAATATGTTTGGTAGATCACTTTGACTTGGTCATTTTAAAAGTAGCTCCCAAGCTGAAAAAGTGTGGGAACATTGGACAGGTAATTGTGAGCCCACAAACAGAAGGAGAACCAACCAACCAAGAACTGTTTTGCACCTGTGTTAAGAAATTCACCCTTTGCTGTTATACCTGAGCAGCTGGCCACTCTGGTTCTTGTGTTATGGCACGTGTCAAACTCAAGGCCCGGGGGCCAAATCCGGCCCGGCACCTCATTTTATGTGGCCCGCGAGAGCTTTGCACAGAAATTTGCACAATACAATTCTCCACAATACAGCTAAAAATAGCGATTGTTAAATTAAATTAAATAAAATTTTAGGCTACTAGTTGTCATTTGCCATTGTTTTCCCTATAATTCTGCTTTTAAAGCGAGTTAAGTTATTAATTTAAGTTATTAATTAATTCAGTTATTACTAATGAACAATAATAATCGAATCAGAGGCAATATGAAATATGTAGGCTAGATACAATTATATCGCGTTATATTTACGACCGGCCCTTTGAGGACAACCATAATGCTGATGTGGCCCAGGATGAAATTGAGTTCGACACACCTGTGTTATGGCATTATGATTATGACCATGTTGAAATCCTGTGTTTGTTTTTTACTTTTTTCCCTGCTCCCAGTCTTAGCGAAGCTTGCGATGGGATCACACCAGCCGTGACTTAGTTTTGTGACTGCATCTTGCACGGTTTTGATGCTATCATGCTAAAAACAAATCTGTCCACACTCCACAGACAAATGGACAGAGAGAGAGACATATAAACACCTGGCACAATACTCAAAACCGCTTCTGTTCATTCCCACTACAGGTATCTCCAGGACCACATTTTACCCTGATCGATCACACACACACACACACACACACACACACACACACACACACACACACACACACACACAGATACACACACACAGATTCACAAGGTGAAAACAATACCAGACACACACTGTCACGGCTGGTAAATATATCATCAAATATTAAAGTCGAACTGAACCTGTTCATCACGTGCATAATGAGTCCGTTTCAGACTGAAAACATAGTTTGTCTAAGATGACAGGTTGAGAGGCGGGTCATAGTATCATGTCGATGATTTTATTTGACAACTCTGGGGACTGGATTGGGCTTTGGCCAATCCTGGCGTGTTCCGCCTCCAAATCGAGTGGGATTCAGTGTGTTGTGTGGCGCTCCCCTCGGGAAGAGCCTTTTGACGAGAGGAGCGGAGCTCAGTGAGCCGCAGGCAACCAGCTGCCTTCGTGTTGCCATCAGATTGCAATCTGATGACAGAAAACGCATGTTAATGCCAGGTGTAAATGGCCTCTCTAGGGTTGGAAACTGTTACATCTTCAATGCCAGATGAATGAGAGCCAGACAATGTACACAATCACAAGAACGTGTTTGAGTCTTTCAGTTTTGTTCTGAAACTAAACGAGTTGTCTCTGTGGTCGGCTGTAGGTCATCTACTACTCCACTGGGATCTTTGAGCGAGCAGGAGTGTCTCAGCCTGTCTATGCCGCCATCGGGCTCGGCGTGGTCAACATCGCCTTCACTGTGGTTTCTGTAAGTCGAAGAAGGAAGATGTTGACATTTAAGGGGCACGGTGGCGCAGTGGTAGCGATGTCGCCTCACAGCAAGAAGGTCCTGGGTTCGATTCCCGCCTGGGATGCTGTAGGCACTGAGGATGTGTCCCCATCCCCATGTCCTCAGTGCCTACTGCCCAGGTGGGCTCGTCAAAAGGGTCTTTCTGTGTGGAGTTTGCATGTTCTCCCCGTGCTCCCCTGGGGTTTCCTCCAGATAGGAACCCCCCCGGCTAAAAACATGGCAAAAAAAGATGTTGACATTTGAGGTATAAAATACGTTAAACATTTCACTTCTCCATTTTAAAATGCTAATTTCTCCCTCTCTGTGTGTCCAGTTGTTTGTGGTGGAGCGTGCAGGCAGGAGGTCCCTCCAGCTCATTGGTCTATTAGGAATGGCTGGGTCAGCAGTCCTCATGACCGTTGCCTTGGCATTGTTGGTAAGTGTGTGACAGTGGAGGTAAGACGACAGCATTATGTGCCAAAATATGCATCAAATTAAGTCACACTGTGCTGCTGCCGTGTGAATCTCTAATAGATGATATAGCATGAATTTCCCCTTAGAGGGCTAGTATATATACTTTCCAAATTACAAACACTTTAGATCAGGCATGTCCAAAGTCCGGCCCAGGGGCCAATTGCGGCCCACGGACAGATTTTAAGTGGCCCTCGGCTTGTCTCTCAAAATATACTCTATGTGGCTCCTCCTCCACACAGTATTGGTTAATCAAGCAAGTTCAATTTGCATTTTCTCCCTTCACCTAACAATGACAGCACTATCATACAGTTTGTACAACAAGCACCAAGTAGGAACAGCACATGCAGAACTAATGTTTTCAGATGGTAAACACAATCTTTAAAGAGTACATTTGTATGTGATTTTTTATTTTATTTTATTTATAACCCATATGATGTGAGAAGCACCTGGCCCCCCGGCATTTTCACATGATCTAATCTGTCCCCCATTCAAAAAAAAGTTTGGACACCTCTGCTTTAAAGGATGTAATTATCGATATCCTTTTTGAGCATCGAGTATTTATCGCAAATAAATGGATAAATACAAACTACTTTGATTTGAATCAAGCCCTTCATATCAAGTGGCTGAAGGCATCACTGTTGTTTCTGCCCTCCTCAGGACCAGTTCAGTTGGATGTCCTACGTCAGCATCGTAGCCATCTTCTGCTTCATAGCCTTCTTTGAAATCGGCCCCATCCCCTGGTTCATCGTAGCCGAGCTCTTCAGCCAGGGCCCGCGGCCGGCAGCCATCGCACTCGCTGGCTTCTCCAACTGCTCTGCCAACTTCACAGTGGGCATGGGCTTCCAGTACGTTGAGGTAAGGAGGCGCAAGGGTCAAGTCTGAAATATATGTATATCTTTTTTATATATTTGATCATAACCAGGTGGACTGCAACTCTAATTCTCATGTACTCTAACTTGTTTTGTGGATATAATGATATTATAATGACTAAGTGGGTAACGGCCAATAATAGAACAGCTAGAACAATGGTTACAACACTTTGCTGTAATGCAGCTTTTAAAATGAGGAAAAGACAACATTTATGCCATATCACCATATATGATAATATCCCAAATCTAAGACAATATCGAGTCTCATATCACAATATTGATATCATATTGATATATTGCCCAGCCCTACCCAAAAGTGTAACAGTGGTTGTCCTTTGCCTGTGACCTTGCCTGTAGAAACTGTTCATCTTGTTCACCGTCCTGCTGCTGGGCTTCTTCGTCTTCACCTACTTCAAGGTGCCAGAGACCAGGGGCCGCACCTTCGACGACATCTCAGCGGGCTTCCGTCAGGCGGCCGGTCAGTCCTCTGTGACAAGTACTCTGCCCCTGAGGAGTTCAACACCCTCACAAGAGCCGACTCCTCACTTTAAAGCTCCACTATGTCACTTTTGTTTTACCAGCTTTTAAATCATGTTGATGCTACACTGACTTCTAATAGGGACAATGGCGCCTCTATCATTCCCACTCTGCACCCTGAACGCCTGTTACTGCGCCATGTAACTTTGAGGCTCCGTCCCAGAGCATGAAAGTTGCCGGCATGTAAGTCCATTTCCTGCTGCGGCTCCATCACAATAAAAGCTTTCCACTAGCAAACTAACGGGAGGCTTTATTGTGAAGAACGTATAGGAAGTGAAAGCGTGATTTTAGCGTGACTTGTTTTATTGAAACAACATTTGGGGATATTTGGAGCTACTTTCTTTGCAGCGAATCAGTTTAAAAACTGCAGAAAGGGGAACAAGGTAGAGAGTACAAGCAGAAACAGTCAAATAAGGCTGATATCTGAACGTAGAAACGTGGAAGTGTAGTAATTATTAGCATCTGTAATTACCACTTGTGGTAGCAGAGGCAGCTGTTGGTGCTGCGCAGCATAAAGTTACATATTGGGGCTTTAACACACATACACCCGCGTACAGCAATGTGTCCTTGCTCTGTCATATGGATACAGTGGCATTTTACATTTAAATATTATTGACGGATTGTAAAAATAGGTGTATTGTATGCACTGAGGATGTCACTGTTTCCTATGGGCGGAGTTTGAAGTCCAAGAAGTCTGATTTCCACACCAATCATAGGCCTTTGGAAACATTGATGCCTTGTGCCGTGATCGTCAGTTCCAGTCCTCGAAGGCCAGTGTCCACCAGGTTTTTGTTTGAGCCACACCTGGTCTCAGGTAGACACAAGACTGTTTATAGAGAGCTATTCATCACGATTTGGTTCACCAAAAATTAGCCTGTGTTCAATTTGAAGTTGAGCTAGACTACCTCAGATCTGCCTCAAATAAATTATATCAATCAGCTGTAATAAGTTTATGTAAGAGTCTAAAATGTCTTTTGCTTAGATATACATTCCACATTTCCAGTGTCAGTTCTTTTAAATGATTAAGAAACATAATTTATTTTAAGTGTATTTTCTGTTGCTTTATGAAATGTTTTATTACCTGACTTGGCTTGTACAAATGCCATCTTACATTCATCTAATAAGAAACAATAATATGAACTGTCAACATGAATCTATTCATAAATGTATGAATACATTTCAGGAAATTTTAAACGTATTATCACCATCTATCAAGGTGATATATATCATTTTGTAGTGACCAATTTATTAAGTTATTTGTTTCATAAGGTAGTCCACTTAATGACAGGACACAAATTTGTAAACTTGTCTTAGGTTGTCATTAATTTTCTGTTGTGAGAAATTCCAATGACACATTTGTCATTAAGTCCCGAATGGCCTCCTCATAATCTAGTCACTTTACTGAGAAACACGAGTGCATTTGTTCAGCTGGTATTGATGATCGATCGTCACTCTTTAAATTCAGCTCAGTTTTTCACATACTGGTTCTTAACCGTGTTGGGAAAGTTACTGAAAATTGGTAATTAGTTACAGTTACTAGTTACTTCTCTCAAAAGGTAATTTAATTACTTTAAAGTTACCAGTTACTTCAAAGTAATTAGTTACTAGGGAAAGTAACTTTTGCGTTACTTTTAAAAGTCTGCTTCGATTGTTATTAATGCACACATTATGTTAGTGTTGCTGTGCCACAGTGTGGCGTTGAACATTCGCTTATTGGGGAGGCTTATAGCCTATCAAGGTCATTAGCCTCTGGGGCTCTGGCTGCAGCTCTCTCCCCGGACTAGGTCTGAGGATCAGAAACTGGGTAATCCTCTGAAGTTGTCCATTATTTTCATGTCCTAAAGTAACTAGTAACTAGCCCAGTTACTATTTTAGTAACTGTAACTGAGTTACTGAATTTGAAAAAGTAATTAGATTACTAGTTACTGAAAAAAGTAGTTAAGTTACAGTAACTAGTTACTTAGTAACTAGTTACTCCCAACACTGGTTCTGAAACACTGACTTCACCATGGCTCTACTGATGGAATCCAAACAGTGTGATTCCTGTGGTCAGTCATCTTTATATATATATATATATATATAGATATGCGGGTGACAAAATTAAATACATTCCTGGGTATGAGTATCCCTGTGAATTATTTATTATTTTAATTCAGGTAATCATGTGCAATATTGAATGGCACTGGAGTGTAAGATTTTCAGAAAAGGGTTTAATCTGTTTATCATATTAAGTATTAATATAATCAACTGATATTTCTGCACCTAAAGGAGATTATTATGGGGTGTGTTTATTAAGCTTCTTTGAGTGTTTAGAAAAGCGCTATATATATAAATCCAATCTATTATTGATATCATGTATTCTTTGAGTTAAGGATGGAATTTGACCCTGCACACTAACATCCGTGCACTGATTTGGTTTTGTTTGAAGAATGTACTTTTGTAGTTGCTTCTCTTTTCCTACTAAACAAACACTGTACGGGTAACAATCATAAGAGATATAGATGTATTATATCATATTTTTCAGAAGTTTATCTATAGTGTTTACAGGCCTGTTTTGCAGAGACAGCTCATGCATTGAACAGTAAAGGTCTGTGCATGTAGCCTACTTACTTACAGTTACTCAATACTGAGCCAATGCTTTCCTGAGTGAGCATGATGTGTTAAAGAAGGGTCGTTTACTGCAGACAAAGGGCAAAAATATGAATCTATGCTTTAAGAGGGATGTGTAATAACTTTGTCAAATAAAAGTGCCAATATGTTTTGTTGTCATGAAAGATGAGTTGTATTGATAGTATAATAAATCAAATAATCCACACACAAAATCTTAAATCAATCTTACCCCATCCACTCCCTTCTCCCCACCCCACTCCCTATCCCCAGAGGTGCACAATGGAAGTAAGCCTTTTGGCTTTATTGTCTTTTTAACCTCGATGATTCTGTATGTATTCCTGCTGGGCAGATGTATATGTTATCTTTTTATAATGATCAAATAAATCCAATCCAATCCACTGCTACTGTAGGACTTGCCTAAACCTAACCTTTGACCCTAGCTCTACCCTAAGCTAGACACCCAGGACCTACTCACACATCACTTACATACCTGAACCCTTAACTCCCTTACAGACTCGAATTCAAAGGCTAGGCTCATAGACCCCCATATAGCAACTACTCACTACAGTGCAAATCAGGATTTTTTTCAGTGATCATTTTGGCTTTTAATAGCGCAGCCTATGGGCGTAGTAGTGATCTATTCCAAGGGTTCCCAAACTTTTCAGTCCCCGACCCCCCAAATAACGGTGCCAGAGGCTCGCGACCCCCACTATCCTCAGAGGTGCTGTTGAAGGATACAAACGTTTGTGCGCACATGCACCAAATAGAGTCAACAAAACAAACAAAAACCTCACAATTATGGTTAAAATGTGCTATTTTTAATAGTTTTGACATTATGTATTGACATGTACTTCACACATTCTGTCCTTGCGACCCACCCATCAGTGTCCCGCGACCCCCCCCCCCCCCCCCCCCCCCCCCCCAAAGTCGGGGTCCCAACCCCACTTTGGCAACCACTCAGCTATTCTTAATAGTAGTTATCTATTCTCTTGTACAGTATGTCTATTTTTATTTGATAAGCCTATGTAAAGAATTATTGCACTGTTTAAAATAATCAAAGAATGGGCTATGTTGTGTAGGCAAGCGTAGGCCTGGAGAGTAATAGATGGTTGTATTTTTGTAGAGGTGGACATCAGTCAT
>NC_139630.1:58019283-58050768 GCF_964638095.1 Poromitra crassiceps | reverse complement strand
GACCCAGAGTAGTTTGGGACTGCTTCATGTGGGACAGAGTGTCACATCACATACTTTCAATTTCTCCTTTTAATGCCTTGGTTTCACTCAATATCATAATGTTTCCAGTACTGACAGTCAGGCTTTTGTGGGCCTACACTGGGACACATTTTTCTTTAGGATTATGTAACATATAATCAAGCAGGAAGCACACCTGGCTTCCTGCTGCTTACTCACTTCTGTATGAAATCATTCCACAAAAGGAAATATATATGTTACCATGATATTGTGGCTTTGTGATCCAAGTGCATGGGCCGGCTTTGGGCCTAGCACATGACAACACTGAGTTACAATGTCAACTTGCACTCTCTTCCGAAAGAATAAGACCCGGACTAGTCTGGGACTGTCTCGTATGGGATAGAATGTCACATTACATAATTTCAACTTCTCCTTTCAGTGTCTTGGTTACACTCAATACTGTAAGGTTGTCAGTGCTGGCAGTCAGGCTTTTGAAGGCCTATACTGGGAGACATTTTTCTTTCACACTGCCTGGTTTGTAATGGGAGCAGATAGCTCTTTTTATATATACACTATTAGATGTTTAGTCTCATGGTCTACATACTTGCTCATGACCTCTGAGCACCTTAATAGGGCTTAGGCTGACCTTTTAGAAGCATTATTTGGGCATGGGGCAGGCCATCTTGTTTGATCAACTTGATGGGCCTGGTGTGTTTGAGTCTGTCTTGTGATTTAAAGGCAGAAACAGACAATGAAAACACGCCAGTATCACAACTGAGGAACCTGCTCTAAAATCTTAGACACATTAGACAGTATATGTTTGAGACAATAACCTGAGGGTGACATTGTGGATTAGTTTAGCTTAACACAATAGTATAGGGTTGGTTTATGGGGTCTCACTGTGAGTCTTTTGTGGCCTGGGTGCGGTCTCATTCCTCGCTTCTCTCTTCCTCTCTTTCTTTCATATTTACAGTTGGAATCAACACTTTCTGACATGCATTTAGTCATTCTTTTTATGACACGGGCTTCTGACCTCTGACCTTTCTGTTTTGGCCTTTTTGGGTGTGTCGGTGTATGCTCTGTCACATTGGGTGTCAGAGGCTGTTGTTGTTATTATTATTATTATTATTATTTTTATTACTATTTGATTGACCTTGGGGTCTAACTCCGGCTTCTTGTCCCTCATCTTAGGATGTCCCAACCAGCAGGGGTACCATTACCCCAGACCCCGTTTGCGCGGCTGGTTAAACTCTTGACCAGATACGTGCAAATGGAGAGACAGAACATTCAGTCTAGAATAAAAGAGGGAAAAGAGGATGCTCTGGCCCTGAGAACACTCAGGGCCTTGGAGGAAAGTATCCTGAGGGGGGATAACAACAGATGGCCGGAGGCCAAACAGGTTGCCTTAAAAAGGCTAACCAAACGCTACAAGGATGGCGTGGCCCGAGCGGCCTTATCAGCCTTCAATAGGCTGGAACAACTCAGAGCTCAGCCTGCCACTCCCCCTCCACAAATTGATTTTAACGCTATTTTTGAAGGACAACAACAATAAGCAGCAGGACAATATCACCTCGACGCTTACATAAAAGTGTCCTTATAGACGTGCCCAATTGGGATTTTCTTATACAGAGTGCCCACTTGGGATTTTTGTTATACACATCCTTATCCCCTTTTCCCTTGTTTTAGTATTTTTTTATAAAAGTGTGCTCCGTTTAGGAGATATATAAAAAAGAATAAATATTCTGTACTGGTAAACATTGTTTGGGACCTTTTCTGGGAGGGGGGGCTTGACTCCGGAGTTTCAGATATATTATCTTTTTTATTCTTTTAGATTAATTAATACACAAACCCATAGGTACGGGATTTGCACTGACATGCTCATGGGAACCATTATGGAGACTTGGGGGACTGACTGCAGTCCTTTTGCTGACGCCCGCCTACGGCGGGCGTCTTAACTAGGGTTGTGGCATGGGGACCTTTGATAACAATGCATATGTAGGTGTACATAAGTTTCTCTTTCTTCCTTTCTCTTTTTTCTTTATCTTCATATATTCAAAAAAACTTTTTTACTCAGAAGCAGTGCAATGGCATAGCGGTAAGAACTTGGTCTCATCTACGGAAGATCACAAGTTCTAATCCCGGTCATGAAGGAGAAAATTATTCCTTTTTCTCTTTTCTTTAGTTTCATAACAAAAATTATTTCTACTCATGACAAATTTAGGCACATATATGTTTTAATAAAATAACAGTTATGTGCATATATGACAAGAGTTCAATTCTACCTTTCTCTTTCTTCTTTCCTCCTTTTTCTTTATCTTCACATACTTAAAAAAAACTTTTTTACTCATAAGCAGTGCAATGGCATAGCGGTAGGAACTTGGTCTCATCTACAGAAGATCACAAGTTCTAATCCCGGTCATGCAGGAGAAAATTTTCACTTTTTCTCTTTTCTTTAGTTTCATAACAAAAACTATTTCTACTCATGACAAATTGAGGCACATATACGTTTTAATAAAAGAACAGTCATGTGCATATATTATAATAGTCTAATTCTACTTTTCTCTTTCTTCTTTCCTCTTTTTTCTTTATCTTCATATATTCAAAAAAAACTTTTTTTACTCAAAAGCAGTTCAATGGCATAGCGGTAAGAACTTGGTCTCATCCACAGAAGATCACAAGTTCAAATCCCGGACATGCAGGAGGAAATTATTCCCTTTTCTCTTTTTTCTAGTTTCATAACAATAACCTTTTTACTTATGATATCCTTTAGGCGAATTTGAGGAGACTGATTACGATCCTCCTGCGGACGCCCGCCGAAGGCGGGCGTCTTAATTAGGGTCGTGAGAGAGGAACCTTTGAACTATTTCTACTCATGATATATTTAGGCACATATACGTTTTAATAGAAGAACAGTTATGTGCATATATTATAACAGTCCAATTCTACTTTTCTCCTTCTCCTTTCTGTATCTTCATAAATTAAACAAAACCTTTTTTACTCAGAAACATTTCAATGGCATAGTGGTAAGAACTTGGTCTCATCTACAGAAGATCACAAGTTCTAATCCCGGTCATGAAGAAAAAATTATTCCTTTTTCTCCTTTCTTTAGTTTCATAACAATAATTATTTCTACTCATGACAAATTTAGGCACATATACGTTTTAAGAAAAGAACAGTTATGTGCATATATTACAATAGTCTAAATTCTACCTTTTTTTTCTCTCTCTTCCTCCTTTTTTTTCTCTCTCTTCTTTCTTTATCTTCATATATTCAAAAAAACTTTTTTACTTTGAAACAGTTCAATGGCATAGCGGTAAGAACTTGGTCTCATCTACAGAGGATCACAAGTTCTAATCCCGGTCATGCAGGATAAAATTATTCCCCCCCCCTTTTTTTTCTCTTTTCTCTAGTTTCACAACAATAACCCCTTTTTTACTTATGATATCCTTTGGGCGAGTTTGAGGAGACTGATTACGATCCTCCTGCGGACGCCCGCCTTCGGCGGGCGTTTTAAATAGGGTCGTGGGAGAGGGACCTTTGAGAACCTCCGGGAATCCGGAGGTGAAAAACTGCTATAATCCATTTTGATATATGGTAGAAAATAATCTTATATAAAAAATATTTGGTAACATAGGTTAAACTCAATAGTAGTATATAAGCATATAAGGACATGAATAATTCATGCATGCATAGATGTGAACAGTTTTTATCATCCTCCCTTCCTTTCTTTCTCTTTTCTTATCAGTTTTATTTTATTTTATTTTTAGTTTCAATTATCATTAATTATTTGATTAATGATATTGATTAAGGATAATTGTAATTTTTTTTAAAAGGATTAACTCATCAGAGGTCATTGGTACGGGAAATATGCGACGGCCCGTGTTTTCCGCTACTCACTGGAGAGGCATCTTGTACAGGGGTCTAAGCGTGGCGTAACTGTACGAACAGAAAAAGCCTGGAGTAGTTGAGTCTTAACCCAACCCTAACCAACCTGTGCCCCCGGATCGCCGAACCATTGTTCCGCATTACTGACGAGTTTCCTTCATAATTTATAATAAATTGTAAAATACAATCTTCTTTGGAGTATAATGGGAGAGTCTTCTTCCCATTCACCATTTTTTATCTGGATGAGAGGGATAGTTCAACCCTTTGGTATCGGTCCCTCAGACCAGTCCCTCAGACCAGTGGATTGTTAGTTCTCAACCCAAGGATATAAACAATTTTGGTATAAATGTCTTAGAAACGAGAATGTTGGAAGGATGAAATATGTTAGTGTTTGTTAACATCCTTTGAAGGTGTTCTTCGCATTAACACCCGTTAATGGTGCAGTGTCTCAAATCAGTTCTCCTCTTTTCTCTTTCTCTCCCTCTCTCTCTCTCTCTCTCTCTCTCTCTCTCTCTCTCTCTCTCTCTCTCTCTCTCTCTCTCTCTCTTCTCTCTCCTTTTCTTTACTCTTTTCTATAGACCTTGAGTCATCATGCAGGGAGTTGCAGATACCACCGGGATGAATCCCTTTCAGATGGCCATCAGGCATCTGTTCAACCTACTGAGGGCCACACACAACTTACAACAAATCCAAGAGGGAAAGAGGGGTGGCATCACGCCTAATTACCTTCAGAGGGTTAAGAGTTGGTTGACTACAGTAGTAAAACCAGCTAACCCCACGATGGACACAACTAACTCCTTGAAAGGAAATGCTAATGAGTGGCTAAAGGGCGCTCTAATAACTCTTGAAAGACATTATGAAACCATGAAGGCAGAATTAGAGGTGTGCATTTCCCTCATTATAGCCAAGGTAGATGATTGGCCCCGAGTTTGGGCCATATCCCTCAGATGGATAAGTAGGAAGTCCTATACGGTGGCACCAGAGGTTTATCAACGAGTGGTGGCCCGCCTGGATTCCCTGGGGATAACAGTAGTGGCCCCCACAGATGAGGAACTCAAGCTCGCCAAACAAGAACGATTCGCTTCAGAACCACAACAACGACAGATGGGTCCTTATGGCCCTCAACCCTGGGGAGCTCCTCCGGGTGGACCATTTCCACCGTATGGACCCCGATGGGGCACATCACCCCAACAAGGAGGCCCATTCTGGGACCCCCGTTGGGCCGGAGCACCGCCACGGCGAGGAGACAACCGTCCCCCACGTCGTGGAGGACAAACAAACAGGGGAGTGACGGGGGGACCGTCCCCTGGACAATTGGAGGGCACACAGACAGGACCCCGTGAACCTGAAAACCAACTTTCTAAAAGAAAGAAAAAACAACAACTGAGGAGAAACGCAAAAAAGACTAAACTAACTATTGCATCACTTCTCACTCTGGAGACGGGGGGAGGCGAACCCCCTTCAATTTCGGTGGACCAGATTACTGGCGGTGACACTCAAATAAAACCTTCCATGTTAGATGGGGGAACCCATACAGGAGTTAGACATGGTGAACAGCCAGGGCCCTCCGGGACCACTAGGATTCCACTGAGACATACACCGCCTTTGTCACCTCGGGTGAATTTACTTAGGAGAGAGATTTCCATAACAACGGTTAAACTCAACCCTGACCCCAATCCACAACCTAACCCTAACATTAACCCACAGCCTAACCCCAGCCTCGACCCCTACCCACAACCTAACCCTAACCTTAACCCAAACCCAAACCCTAGCTCTAACCCTAGTCCTAACCCTAACCCCAACCCTAACCCTAACCCCAACCCCAACCCCAACCCTAACCCTAACCCTTACCCAGGCCCTGACCTTAAACCTAGCTCGAACCCTAACCCTAACCCTATTTCAAACCCTAACCGGGGAAAGGAACCCCTGCCTAACCCCAAAACAGACCAGAGGGAGGGTTACAATCTTCGATCATCTCCGAAAACAATTATCACTAACCCAATAGTGAATACTGTGCGTCCAACCACCTCCACTCCGGAGATGATTATGCCAGTAATACTGCCAGAAATTTGGGCAGGTACAGTGCCACTACCCAAAAGAACAGAGACAGAGAGACGACCTCATAGGTCCCCCGTCTCAACTCCTCCTTTAATTCAAGACAATGAATGTGAAAGAGACATGGATCTGTTTACAAACATGAATCTTAGCACACAGGACGTTAATCTTACCACACAGGAGACAGACCAACTTTTGGAGCTCCTGACCCCTAATCAGTGGGGGGAGGGGAGTGCAGAGGCCAGAGTAGTTGTGGAACCAGAGATATCCACAATAGAAGGTCCGGATACAGCAATGGATGTGTCCACATTTTATATGTCAAATAGAAGTCATCGCACTTCACCCACATCCTCAATTAGATCCCCATCACCAGTAACACGCACACCGGGCCCTATGGCCCTTTACTCCAAACATCCACATTTGAATAATAAGTGGGATAATTGGAACCTTAACCCGGTCCGTAAAGTCGTGGTCATGGGCGATTCAAATGTGGGCAGACTCCCGGCTATTCGTGACCCCAGAATTCAGGTGGATTGCTTCCCGGGTGCAAAAATAAGTCATATGCGCCATATGATTCAACATAGAGTAACTGTTAATCATCAGGTGGAGAAAATTCTAATCTCCATAGGCATCAATGACAGAAAGAATATCAACAGAGGGATCCATTATTCAAACATGGATGACCTGATGTATTGGACACATATAAAATTTCCCTCGGCACAAATCTATATACCCATGATCAGTTTCTCAAAATCACTATCTGAAATTGAGAGAGAGGTGTTAACCGACATAAACGAATACATCTCCAATCTGGAGTATAAGATAGACCTGCTTCATGAAAGCAACCTGGCCACTACACCGGATAAGATTCACTGGACGGCCGTCACCGGTAAAAAGATGTGGGCCCACTGGCGCATTTTTTTGCGCATAGCCTCGATAGAAAAACCACCCCAGTTAACGTAGACAAATCGATTGTCAATCTATCTTCCTATATTTTAGATAAGGAAGAGACCTCTCTCCTAAAGAGAGGTTTATATTTCATTCCCACCCCTGACAGACATCCTCAAAGAAGCACATTTCACCTAAATATGGCAGCCTACCATAGGAGACTTAAGCTAGCGTTCCTCTTCCAGGGAGAGGGGAGTAAGAAGGGCGTTCCATTTCAATATCCATCCGATTTTGTTCCACATCCGGCATACATGCCGGGTGACTTACTTGATCTCATAGAACGAGATAAGTTAGAAAGTAGAGCGATTCCAGAACTCATAGAAAGAGAAAATATACCAGAGACAGAGCGAATAGCGCTTCAAGGTCTGATTGAGAATACGTCCCTGGTTATTAAACCAGCGGACAAAGGTTCTGCAGTAGTATTAATGGACAGAGTGGATTATGTAGCAGAGGCCAACCGCCAACTAGAAGACAATAATTTTTATAAACCCCTAGTTGATCCCATCTATTTAGACTCAGTCCCAGTTATAAACAACATTTTGGACACATTGAGAAAAAAGAAATTCATCACTCCCAAACAAAGAATATATCTTAATTCATCCATACAAGCCAGAGAGCGTAGATTTTATCTTCTACCTAAGATCCATAAGCCCAGGATTCAATGGCCACCACCGGGCAGAGTCCCACAGGGCCGCCCTATAGTGAGCGATTGTGAATCAGAATCATATCACATCGCAGAATATATAGATCATTTTCTCAACCCTCTGTCAATTCTACACAGCAGTTACCTAAAGGACACATATGATTTTCTGGACAAGGTTAGACTTATTGAGGTGGAAAAAGGCTCCTTTCTCTTCTCCCTGGACGTGGACAGTCTCTACACAAACATTGAAACAAATCGCGGCATGAGAGCGGTCAAGTCCATCTTTGACAAATATCCAGATCCTAAAAGACCGGATATAGAATTATTGAAACTACTGGAGATTAGTTTGACTCAGAATGACTTTCTCTTTGATGGCCATTATTATTTACAAATAAAAGGAACAGCGATGGGCAAAAAGTTTGCACCTTCGTATGCAGATATCTATATGGCGGACTGGGAAGAGGAAGCACTGATGAAGTGCACCAAGCTCCCAGTGTGCTACTTTAGATATCTGGATGACATTTTTGGAATTTGGTCCCATTCAATAGAAGAATTTCATCAGTTCATGACAGAGTTAAACTCACATCATCCTTCCATTAAGCTAAAGTCAGAAATTAATAGTCATATAATAAACTTTTTGGATGTCACCATTTTTAAACCAGATAACTTCCAAGAGGGTGACAGACTGGAAACAAAAGTGTACTTTAAACCCACAGATTCTCACGCCCTCCTACACTATGGAAGTTTTCATCCCAAACACACATACAGGGGCTTAATTAAATCACAACTGCTTAGATTCAAACGGATTTGCACCCGGGACAGTGACCGCATTCAGGCAACCCAAATACTGTTCAAAGTCCTGAGACACAACAGGGGCTACCCTAGGAGGCTTCTGAAAGAAGTAAACAAGGATGTATTCAAAAAGGATAGTTTAACTACTACCCCCACAGCACATCCTGATCCTTCTAAAAGGCTGATTCCCTTTGTGGTTAAATACTCTTCTTACACGGCACGCGCAGGCCATGCGGCGATCACACGTTTCAAAAAAGCCTTAGCTCACCATGGCCTATTTCCTAGTCTGAAAGTCATTATGGCCTTCAGACGAAATAGTAATCTCCAAAATTGGCTAGTTAGAGCAGCCATGGTGAACTTTGACCCCAAATACAAGAACTGGGAACAGGCAAAATATATCAGAGGCCCTACGCCAGGAAGCAGGATTAAATTAGATCAGAACATTCGATTATTCCATACAAACTGTGTGTTCATGATTGAATGTCGGTCCTGCTTCTGGCGTTTTATAGACGAGACAGAATACTCTATAAAGCATAACTTGGACGGCTATAGACAGGAAGTCTTAGCAGATGCACCATCATTGTCTCAGGTGGCCAAACACTTTAAACTGCATGGTTTAACAAACATTAGGGTCAAGGGACTTGAGAGAAACAGAATTTGGTCAGATGCTGCCAGGCATCAAACGCAGATCAAATGGATTAATAGATTAAAAACCTCACAAGGGATCCCCTTACTTAGGCTCACCATTTAGGATTTGTGCTTCCCAAAGAGAGAGGGGGGCCCTGGCTGTTTCACAGGAGAAAGTGCACGAGGGATGTATATGACAGATATATAGGATATTTTTCATCCTTTCTCATGGTTGTACTGTCTCATCTAATACGTGTCTGATATTTGGCTTTGCGGAAAACCGTACCAGAAAAAACATTTCAGACAACTCCACTTGTAAATATCATTCTACCTTTCAGGATACACCCAGATAAAGGGCACATACATGTATATATTTTACTAATATACATTATTATTATTATTATTATTATTCTCTCTTATTATTATTACTATTTTTTATTATTATTATTATTATCATTCCTACTATTATTACTATTATTGTCATCATTTTACTTTTTTTTACTTAGTTTTCTTACATCTCATCGGTCCAGTGACCTTCTTGACCCCGAGTGACATCGGGCTGGCCTTGAGACTACTGACACTGGACTTAAGCTCTCTTTAGTCCCCCTTTTAGAAGTGGCTCTTATAGAGCAGGGGTAAAATACTTGCCTCACAAATAGGGGATAACAGGTTCGTATCCCAGAGCAGGCACCAAGTTAACTGGTCCCAATTTAGCCTCTCATTCAAAGTGTCATTTGATATTATTATTATTATTACTACTACTATTATTATTATTATTATTATTACTTACATTCTATTTTAATTCCATTTCTATTTCTACTTTTTATTGTCTTTTGGCCTACAGACCTGTAGTACCCCGGTGTGATATTAGGCCCACACCAGATTTAAGCTCTTTATGTGGCCCCTCTCAAGAGTGGCTCGATGGAGCAGGGGTAAAATATTGGTCTCACAAACAAGGGATAGCAGGTTCGTATCCCAGAGCAGGCACCAGGTTAACTGCGTCCTAATTTAGCCTTCTCATTCAAAGTGTCATTATTGATATTATTACAATTATTATTACTATTATTATTATTATTACTACTACTATTATTATTATTACTTATATTCTATTTAATTCTACTTTTTCTACTTCTTATTGATATTATCTTTTGGCCTACAGACCTGGAGGACCCCGGTGTGATATTAGGCCGACACCAGATTTAAGCTCTTTAGGTGGCCCCTCTTGAGAGTGGCTCGATGGAGCAGGGGCAAAATGCATATTTTGGAGGTCTTGTTACAATTGTACAAATCCCCTCCTTTTTGAATGTCTTTTAGACATGGTCCGGTGGAACAGGGGTAAAGTATTGATCTCATAACCGGGAGATAGTAAGTTCAAACCCTGAAGGGGGAGCAAAACTTGACAAGTTTTTCTTTTCCCCTTTTTATTCCTTACCTGCCCTGGGTGTATCTAGGTAGATTTTACTGATTGTTCATATTTAGACTAAAGTTTTCTCATTTTATTCAGCTCAGGTCCCAGAGTGTATAGACCGTGAGACTTATTTGATCTGTTTGATTTATTTTATTCTATTTTATTTCAATTTATCCTTTTTTTTCCCCAGACATTTGGGAGGAGTTTATTTTATTTTAATTGATTCTATCTTATGTTACTCTATGTTATACCACAAATCCTACTACTATTTCTGCAAATATGCCATTGGTGGGTTGCATATTAAGATTGTTAAAACATTTTGTTGGTGTCACTGTATCATTGGAATTTTGTACACAATTAAAATTTAAATGTGAATGTTATACCACTTTGTCATACGACTGTCATTTTCCTGACTATTTCATGTATAATATAACATAATAAATAAATAAATAAAACTTGGGAGAAAAATATAAGCCAATGATAACAAAATTGTGTCTTTCCACTGAGTGGGAACCATAACAAGATACTTTGAGGCTTATCGTTTTCCCAAGTTAATATCCAGACAGGTGACACCAGACATTAAATAAAATAAAGACTCAAGGGGTTGGTATAAAACAGAGAAACCAATAGGTTTTTCTATACACCTCTATGGACTAGAGGTAGGGACGCGGTCTCGTCAACCGGAGATTGTGGGTTCGAATCCAGCCCAGGGAGGATAACAATGTATACACATTCATAATATGTAATTTATAATTCTTGAATTTCTTAATCAAGAAAGACTATTTCATGTGAAAAAGGATTTATTTAGTTATTATTTTTACAAATGACTCAGCTGCCAATTTCTGGGGCATGTGTGGGTTTCCCCACAACCTACAGGGCGCAGCAGAGAGTAATTTGCATAAAGGGGTGTGAATCTTTCTTTCAAATCTGCATACATGACCCAGCATGCATCTGGGATCATAGAAGTAGGTCTTATATAGTTAAATAACTTGGTTTAAATTTTTCTGCCAAAGTTTTGAATTACATATTTGGAATCTCCGTTTGGAGTAGCTTCCGATTTACAGATAAAATGGTATGTTCATTTTGTTACATAACATCACCGGTAGTCATACTGTTACTTGTTGGGATGACTCCGCCACAAAATCCTTTCAAAACTCAGTCTCAGCATCAAGTGTGATAGGACTCTAGGGCTTGACCCTCGGATGATCCGCTTGCTGTCAAGAATAGGACAAATTGCCATTCGTGGTAAGTCTTACTTGGGAGACGCTCTTGTCTAATCAAAAGCCCTTGTTGGCTTTATGGTTTGGCTTGTGGCTGAATGCTTGACCTCTGACGAGGTAAGCTTCAGCTGCAACTCATATACCATAATTATTTTATTATTATTTTAAATTTAAATTTTTATTTTTATTTTTTTATTTTTTATTTTTTATTTTTGGTAAAAAAGGCTGATTTTAGCCTCTGGTCTTTTTTGAGTCTGGTTTCAGAGACTGTAACTGGAGGCCTCTTACGAGGCCTAACCCAGGTTTGAAACTTAGACTTGAAGGGTCCAGAAATACCAAGTTTTAATATTTTGGCAGAAAAGGCTGAGTTTAGCCTCTGGTTTTTTCGTAGTCTGGTTTCAGAGACTGTAAATGGAGGCCTCTTACGAGGACTAACCCAGCTTTGAAACTAAGACTTGAGATTATCAGAATTACAAAACTATTATAATTAATATTTTTGGCACCAAAATTAGATTGTTTTCCCTCCAACATCTCTCCATGAGGTTCTTATAAACCCGTCTACATAGACATTTCTCAGTCTCCTGGTTGGCGAGTTCCGGTTCCTGGTTCCTGGTTCCTGTGAGTTCTCTCTCCCGTTGTTTGGATTGCATGATCATTTTCGCCCTCTGACGAGGGGGAAATGATTATGCATCCTTCGGACGGTCAACTTTAGGATTTGGTGGAAAGACCTTTTGGTAGCCATTTCCGGGTTGAAAAGGGGTAAGCATTTCGGCCTATCTGGGTTCCACTCGGAACAGCACGCAGATGGGCTGACCGCCTTTTGGTTTATGGCGGTCTTAAAAGAAAACCAAAGTCTTCTTTTGAAGATTAGCTTCAAACACTACAACAGCCCATTTTCACCACAACACATGGCATCAATTTGACGATCCCCTGAAAAGCTTCTGCAGAGTCTTAAATGGGAGAATGTAGCATCTTGGTAGCCTCTGGATTGTATCAGAGATGCGTTATTGGACGCTTTCTCAGATGCATAAACAGACCAGCCAGGCTATCGACCTCCCCTAGAGATCATCTGTGAGAAGTGATATGATTGGGCTTGCTTCTAATTCTATAATTCCCCCCAAATTCTGACAAAATTGTGTAATTTTTATAGTCTATTTTTACCACAACATATGGCATCAATTTGACTATCCCCCTGAAAAGCTTCTGCGGAGTCTTAAATGGGAGAATGTAGCATCTTGGTAGCCTCTGGATTGTATCAGAGATGCGTTATTAGACGCTTTCTCAGATGCATAAACAGACCAGCCAGGCTATCGACCTCCCCTAGAGATCATCTGTGAGAAGTGATACGATTGGGCTTGCTTCTAATTTTATAACTCCCCCCAAATCCTGGCAAAATTGTGTAATTTTTATAGTCTATTTTTACCACAACATATGGCATCAATTTGACTATCCCCCTGAAAAGCTTCTGCGGAGTCTTGAATGGGAGAATGTGGAGTCACGGTGGCCTCTGGAGTGTATCAGAGATGCGTTATTAGACGCTTTCTCAGATGCATAAACAGAGCTACTGGGCTACCAACCTCCCATAGGGAGCCTCTGTGAAGGGTGCAACAAAGTAGATTCTATGACTTCCCCCAAAATCCTGGTAAAATTGTGTAAATCTCTGTAATTCAATATCTCCATTCGAGCAACCTTTGACACTGTATCGGGCTAAGTTGTATAACCTCTTAGAATCAACATGTGTACTCTTGAAACCCTTTGATGCATTTGATACACTTAGAGCGGGGGGTTTTAATCTGATGTTTTTATTTATTTTTTTAGATATAACTTTTCTTTTTTCATTCTAATGCTTCCCCTGAACCCTGTCTCCTCCCATTGAGTATAGCTCAATGGTTAAACCATGGTCTGACATGTGGGAAAGCCGGGTTCGCTCCCGGGCTGTGACCACTGAATGAAGAACAAATTATATTTTAGATTTTTCTCATTTATAAAAAGTCTAATTTCAACACATACTGGTTTGACACTATTTGGATCCAATCCCACTTAGTGGGGAGGGAAACATGTGGTGTGCATAAGGAGAAAATAACACAATTTTAACCTTTTTTATCTTTTCGGGGGGGATTTGGGGGCGGGGATAACCGTTGGATCATGTGACATATAACCAAGCAGGAAGCACACCTGGCTTCCTGCTGCTTACTCACTCCTGTGTGGAACCACTCCACAAGGAAAAAACATTAAAAAATAAGACACCATCTTTTCATTACTTGCAGGTAAAACCCTCTGCTTTTACATAACAACCAGATGCATCTTCTTTTGGGGCACTCTATATGTTACTAGGATATTGTGGCTTTGTGATCCAGGTGCATGGACCAGCTTTGGGCCCAGCACATGACAACACTGAGTTACAATGTCAATTTACACTCTCTTCGGGAGAATAAGACCCAGAGTAGTTTGGGACTGCTTCATGTGGGACAGAGTGTCACATCACATACTTTCAATTTCTCCTTTTAATGCCTTGGTTTCACTCAATATCATAATGTTTCCAGTACTGACAGTCAGGCTTTTGTGGGCCTACACTGGGACACATTTTTCTTTAGGATTATGTAACATATAATCAAGCAGGAAGCACACCTGGCTTCCTGCTGCTTACTCACTTCTGTATGAAATCATTCCACAAAAGGAAATATATATGTTACCATGATATTGTGGCTTTGTGATCCAAGTGCATGGGCCGGCTTTGGGCCTAGCACATGACAACACTGAGTTACAATGTCAACTTGCACTCTCTTCCGAAAGAATAAGACCCGGACTAGTCTGGGACTGTCTCGTATGGGATAGAATGTCACATTACATAATTTCAACTTCTCCTTTCAGTGTCTTGGTTACACTCAATACTGTAAGGTTGTCAGTGCTGGCAGTCAGGCTTTTGAAGGCCTATACTGGGAGACATTTTTCTTTCACACTGCCTGGTTTGTAATGGGAGCAGATAGCTCTTTTTATATATACACTATTAGATGTTTAGTCTCATGGTCTACATACTTGCTCATGACCTCTGAGCACCTTAATAGGGCTTAGGCTGACCTTTTAGAAGCATTATTTGGGCATGGGGCAGGCCATCTTGTTTGATCAACTTGATGGGCCTGGTGTGTTTGAGTCTGTCTTGTGATTTAAAGGCAGAAACAGACAATGAAAACACGCCAGTATCACAACTGAGGAACCTGCTCTAAAATCTTAGACACATTAGACAGTATATGTTTGAGACAATAACCTGAGGGTGACATTGTGGATTAGTTTAGCTTAACACAATAGTATAGGGTTGGTTTATGGGGTCTCACTGTGAGTCTTTTGTGGCCTGGGTGCGGTCTCATTCCTCGCTTCTCTCTTCCTCTCTTTCTTTCATATTTACAGTTGGAATCAACACTTTCTGACATGCATTTAGTCATTCTTTTTATGACACGGGCTTCTGACCTCTGACCTTTCTGTTTTGGCCTTTTTGGGTGTGTCGGTGTATGCTCTGTCACATTGGGTGTCAGAGGCTGTTGTTGTTATTATTATTATTATTATTATTTTTATTACTATTTGATTGACCTTGGGGTCTAACTCCGGCTTCTTGTCCCTCATCTTAGGATGTCCCAACCAGCAGGGGTACCATTACCCCAGACCCCGTTTGCGCGGCTGGTTAAACTCTTGACCAGATACGTGCAAATGGAGAGACAGAACATTCAGTCTAGAATAAAAGAGGGAAAAGAGGATGCTCTGGCCCTGAGAACACTCAGGGCCTTGGAGGAAAGTATCCTGAGGGGGGATAACAACAGATGGCCGGAGGCCAAACAGGTTGCCTTAAAAAGGCTAACCAAACGCTACAAGGATGGCGTGGCCCGAGCGGCCTTATCAGCCTTCAATAGGCTGGAACAACTCAGAGCTCAGCCTGCCACTCCCCCTCCACAAATTGATTTTAACGCTATTTTTGAAGGACAACAACAATAAGCAGCAGGACAATATCACCTCGACGCTTACATAAAAGTGTCCTTATAGACGTGCCCAATTGGGATTTTCTTATACAGAGTGCCCACTTGGGATTTTTGTTATACACATCCTTATCCCCTTTTCCCTTGTTTTAGTATTTTTTTATAAAAGTGTGCTCCGTTTAGGAGATATATAAAAAAGAATAAATATTCTGTACTGGTAAACATTGTTTGGGACCTTTTCTGGGAGGGGGGGCTTGACTCCGGAGTTTCAGATATATTATCTTTTTTATTCTTTTAGATTAATTAATACACAAACCCATAGGTACGGGATTTGCACTGACATGCTCATGGGAACCATTATGGAGACTTGGGGGACTGACTGCAGTCCTTTTGCTGACGCCCGCCTACGGCGGGCGTCTTAACTAGGGTTGTGGCATGGGGACCTTTGATAACAATGCATATGTAGGTGTACATAAGTTTCTCTTTCTTCCTTTCTCTTTTTTCTTTATCTTCATATATTCAAAAAAACTTTTTTACTCAGAAGCAGTGCAATGGCATAGCGGTAAGAACTTGGTCTCATCTACGGAAGATCACAAGTTCTAATCCCGGTCATGAAGGAGAAAATTATTCCTTTTTCTCTTTTCTTTAGTTTCATAACAAAAATTATTTCTACTCATGACAAATTTAGGCACATATATGTTTTAATAAAATAACAGTTATGTGCATATATGACAAGAGTTCAATTCTACCTTTCTCTTTCTTCTTTCCTCCTTTTTCTTTATCTTCACATACTTAAAAAAAACTTTTTTACTCATAAGCAGTGCAATGGCATAGCGGTAGGAACTTGGTCTCATCTACAGAAGATCACAAGTTCTAATCCCGGTCATGCAGGAGAAAATTTTCACTTTTTCTCTTTTCTTTAGTTTCATAACAAAAACTATTTCTACTCATGACAAATTGAGGCACATATACGTTTTAATAAAAGAACAGTCATGTGCATATATTATAATAGTCTAATTCTACTTTTCTCTTTCTTCTTTCCTCTTTTTTCTTTATCTTCATATATTCAAAAAAAACTTTTTTTACTCAAAAGCAGTTCAATGGCATAGCGGTAAGAACTTGGTCTCATCCACAGAAGATCACAAGTTCAAATCCCGGACATGCAGGAGGAAATTATTCCCTTTTCTCTTTTTTCTAGTTTCATAACAATAACCTTTTTACTTATGATATCCTTTAGGCGAATTTGAGGAGACTGATTACGATCCTCCTGCGGACGCCCGCCGAAGGCGGGCGTCTTAATTAGGGTCGTGAGAGAGGAACCTTTGAACTATTTCTACTCATGATATATTTAGGCACATATACGTTTTAATAGAAGAACAGTTATGTGCATATATTATAACAGTCCAATTCTACTTTTCTCCTTCTCCTTTCTGTATCTTCATAAATTAAACAAAACCTTTTTTACTCAGAAACATTTCAATGGCATAGTGGTAAGAACTTGGTCTCATCTACAGAAGATCACAAGTTCTAATCCCGGTCATGAAGAAAAAATTATTCCTTTTTCTCCTTTCTTTAGTTTCATAACAATAATTATTTCTACTCATGACAAATTTAGGCACATATACGTTTTAAGAAAAGAACAGTTATGTGCATATATTACAATAGTCTAAATTCTACCTTTTTTTTCTCTCTCTTCCTCCTTTTTTTTCTCTCTCTTCTTTCTTTATCTTCATATATTCAAAAAAACTTTTTTACTTTGAAACAGTTCAATGGCATAGCGGTAAGAACTTGGTCTCATCTACAGAGGATCACAAGTTCTAATCCCGGTCATGCAGGATAAAATTATTCCCCCCCCCTTTTTTTTCTCTTTTCTCTAGTTTCACAACAATAACCCCTTTTTTACTTATGATATCCTTTGGGCGAGTTTGAGGAGACTGATTACGATCCTCCTGCGGACGCCCGCCTTCGGCGGGCGTTTTAAATAGGGTCGTGGGAGAGGGACCTTTGAGAACCTCCGGGAATCCGGAGGTGAAAAACTGCTATAATCCATTTTGATATATGGTAGAAAATAATCTTATATAAAAAATATTTGGTAACATAGGTTAAACTCAATAGTAGTATATAAGCATATAAGGACATGAATAATTCATGCATGCATAGATGTGAACAGTTTTTATCATCCTCCCTTCCTTTCTTTCTCTTTTCTTATCAGTTTTATTTTATTTTATTTTTAGTTTCAATTATCATTAATTATTTGATTAATGATATTGATTAAGGATAATTGTAATTTTTTTTAAAAGGATTAACTCATCAGAGGTCATTGGTACGGGAAATATGCGACGGCCCGTGTTTTCCGCTACTCACTGGAGAGGCATCTTGTACAGGGGTCTAAGCGTGGCGTAACTGTACGAACAGAAAAAGCCTGGAGTAGTTGAGTCTTAACCCAACCCTAACCAACCTGTGCCCCCGGATCGCCGAACCATTGTTCCGCATTACTGACGAGTTTCCTTCATAATTTATAATAAATTGTAAAATACAATCTTCTTTGGAGTATAATGGGAGAGTCTTCTTCCCATTCACCATTTTTTATCTGGATGAGAGGGATAGTTCAACCCTTTGGTATCGGTCCCTCAGACCAGTCCCTCAGACCAGTGGATTGTTAGTTCTCAACCCAAGGATATAAACAATTTTGGTATAAATGTCTTAGAAACGAGAATGTTGGAAGGATGAAATATGTTAGTGTTTGTTAACATCCTTTGAAGGTGTTCTTCGCATTAACACCCGTTAATGGTGCAGTGTCTCAAATCAGTTCTCCTCTTTTCTCTTTCTCTCCCTCTCTCTCTCTCTCTCTCTCTCTCTCTCTCTCTCTCTCTCTCTCTCTCTCTCTCTCTCTCTCTCTTCTCTCTCCTTTTCTTTACTCTTTTCTATAGACCTTGAGTCATCATGCAGGGAGTTGCAGATACCACCGGGATGAATCCCTTTCAGATGGCCATCAGGCATCTGTTCAACCTACTGAGGGCCACACACAACTTACAACAAATCCAAGAGGGAAAGAGGGGTGGCATCACGCCTAATTACCTTCAGAGGGTTAAGAGTTGGTTGACTACAGTAGTAAAACCAGCTAACCCCACGATGGACACAACTAACTCCTTGAAAGGAAATGCTAATGAGTGGCTAAAGGGCGCTCTAATAACTCTTGAAAGACATTATGAAACCATGAAGGCAGAATTAGAGGTGTGCATTTCCCTCATTATAGCCAAGGTAGATGATTGGCCCCGAGTTTGGGCCATATCCCTCAGATGGATAAGTAGGAAGTCCTATACGGTGGCACCAGAGGTTTATCAACGAGTGGTGGCCCGCCTGGATTCCCTGGGGATAACAGTAGTGGCCCCCACAGATGAGGAACTCAAGCTCGCCAAACAAGAACGATTCGCTTCAGAACCACAACAACGACAGATGGGTCCTTATGGCCCTCAACCCTGGGGAGCTCCTCCGGGTGGACCATTTCCACCGTATGGACCCCGATGGGGCACATCACCCCAACAAGGAGGCCCATTCTGGGACCCCCGTTGGGCCGGAGCACCGCCACGGCGAGGAGACAACCGTCCCCCACGTCGTGGAGGACAAACAAACAGGGGAGTGACGGGGGGACCGTCCCCTGGACAATTGGAGGGCACACAGACAGGACCCCGTGAACCTGAAAACCAACTTTCTAAAAGAAAGAAAAAACAACAACTGAGGAGAAACGCAAAAAAGACTAAACTAACTATTGCATCACTTCTCACTCTGGAGACGGGGGGAGGCGAACCCCCTTCAATTTCGGTGGACCAGATTACTGGCGGTGACACTCAAATAAAACCTTCCATGTTAGATGGGGGAACCCATACAGGAGTTAGACATGGTGAACAGCCAGGGCCCTCCGGGACCACTAGGATTCCACTGAGACATACACCGCCTTTGTCACCTCGGGTGAATTTACTTAGGAGAGAGATTTCCATAACAACGGTTAAACTCAACCCTGACCCCAATCCACAACCTAACCCTAACATTAACCCACAGCCTAACCCCAGCCTCGACCCCTACCCACAACCTAACCCTAACCTTAACCCAAACCCAAACCCTAGCTCTAACCCTAGTCCTAACCCTAACCCCAACCCTAACCCTAACCCCAACCCCAACCCCAACCCTAACCCTAACCCTTACCCAGGCCCTGACCTTAAACCTAGCTCGAACCCTAACCCTAACCCTATTTCAAACCCTAACCGGGGAAAGGAACCCCTGCCTAACCCCAAAACAGACCAGAGGGAGGGTTACAATCTTCGATCATCTCCGAAAACAATTATCACTAACCCAATAGTGAATACTGTGCGTCCAACCACCTCCACTCCGGAGATGATTATGCCAGTAATACTGCCAGAAATTTGGGCAGGTACAGTGCCACTACCCAAAAGAACAGAGACAGAGAGACGACCTCATAGGTCCCCCGTCTCAACTCCTCCTTTAATTCAAGACAATGAATGTGAAAGAGACATGGATCTGTTTACAAACATGAATCTTAGCACACAGGACGTTAATCTTACCACACAGGAGACAGACCAACTTTTGGAGCTCCTGACCCCTAATCAGTGGGGGGAGGGGAGTGCAGAGGCCAGAGTAGTTGTGGAACCAGAGATATCCACAATAGAAGGTCCGGATACAGCAATGGATGTGTCCACATTTTATATGTCAAATAGAAGTCATCGCACTTCACCCACATCCTCAATTAGATCCCCATCACCAGTAACACGCACACCGGGCCCTATGGCCCTTTACTCCAAACATCCACATTTGAATAATAAGTGGGATAATTGGAACCTTAACCCGGTCCGTAAAGTCGTGGTCATGGGCGATTCAAATGTGGGCAGACTCCCGGCTATTCGTGACCCCAGAATTCAGGTGGATTGCTTCCCGGGTGCAAAAATAAGTCATATGCGCCATATGATTCAACATAGAGTAACTGTTAATCATCAGGTGGAGAAAATTCTAATCTCCATAGGCATCAATGACAGAAAGAATATCAACAGAGGGATCCATTATTCAAACATGGATGACCTGATGTATTGGACACATATAAAATTTCCCTCGGCACAAATCTATATACCCATGATCAGTTTCTCAAAATCACTATCTGAAATTGAGAGAGAGGTGTTAACCGACATAAACGAATACATCTCCAATCTGGAGTATAAGATAGACCTGCTTCATGAAAGCAACCTGGCCACTACACCGGATAAGATTCACTGGACGGCCGTCACCGGTAAAAAGATGTGGGCCCACTGGCGCATTTTTTTGCGCATAGCCTCGATAGAAAAACCACCCCAGTTAACGTAGACAAATCGATTGTCAATCTATCTTCCTATATTTTAGATAAGGAAGAGACCTCTCTCCTAAAGAGAGGTTTATATTTCATTCCCACCCCTGACAGACATCCTCAAAGAAGCACATTTCACCTAAATATGGCAGCCTACCATAGGAGACTTAAGCTAGCGTTCCTCTTCCAGGGAGAGGGGAGTAAGAAGGGCGTTCCATTTCAATATCCATCCGATTTTGTTCCACATCCGGCATACATGCCGGGTGACTTACTTGATCTCATAGAACGAGATAAGTTAGAAAGTAGAGCGATTCCAGAACTCATAGAAAGAGAAAATATACCAGAGACAGAGCGAATAGCGCTTCAAGGTCTGATTGAGAATACGTCCCTGGTTATTAAACCAGCGGACAAAGGTTCTGCAGTAGTATTAATGGACAGAGTGGATTATGTAGCAGAGGCCAACCGCCAACTAGAAGACAATAATTTTTATAAACCCCTAGTTGATCCCATCTATTTAGACTCAGTCCCAGTTATAAACAACATTTTGGACACATTGAGAAAAAAGAAATTCATCACTCCCAAACAAAGAATATATCTTAATTCATCCATACAAGCCAGAGAGCGTAGATTTTATCTTCTACCTAAGATCCATAAGCCCAGGATTCAATGGCCACCACCGGGCAGAGTCCCACAGGGCCGCCCTATAGTGAGCGATTGTGAATCAGAATCATATCACATCGCAGAATATATAGATCATTTTCTCAACCCTCTGTCAATTCTACACAGCAGTTACCTAAAGGACACATATGATTTTCTGGACAAGGTTAGACTTATTGAGGTGGAAAAAGGCTCCTTTCTCTTCTCCCTGGACGTGGACAGTCTCTACACAAACATTGAAACAAATCGCGGCATGAGAGCGGTCAAGTCCATCTTTGACAAATATCCAGATCCTAAAAGACCGGATATAGAATTATTGAAACTACTGGAGATTAGTTTGACTCAGAATGACTTTCTCTTTGATGGCCATTATTATTTACAAATAAAAGGAACAGCGATGGGCAAAAAGTTTGCACCTTCGTATGCAGATATCTATATGGCGGACTGGGAAGAGGAAGCACTGATGAAGTGCACCAAGCTCCCAGTGTGCTACTTTAGATATCTGGATGACATTTTTGGAATTTGGTCCCATTCAATAGAAGAATTTCATCAGTTCATGACAGAGTTAAACTCACATCATCCTTCCATTAAGCTAAAGTCAGAAATTAATAGTCATATAATAAACTTTTTGGATGTCACCATTTTTAAACCAGATAACTTCCAAGAGGGTGACAGACTGGAAACAAAAGTGTACTTTAAACCCACAGATTCTCACGCCCTCCTACACTATGGAAGTTTTCATCCCAAACACACATACAGGGGCTTAATTAAATCACAACTGCTTAGATTCAAACGGATTTGCACCCGGGACAGTGACCGCATTCAGGCAACCCAAATACTGTTCAAAGTCCTGAGACACAACAGGGGCTACCCTAGGAGGCTTCTGAAAGAAGTAAACAAGGATGTATTCAAAAAGGATAGTTTAACTACTACCCCCACAGCACATCCTGATCCTTCTAAAAGGCTGATTCCCTTTGTGGTTAAATACTCTTCTTACACGGCACGCGCAGGCCATGCGGCGATCACACGTTTCAAAAAAGCCTTAGCTCACCATGGCCTATTTCCTAGTCTGAAAGTCATTATGGCCTTCAGACGAAATAGTAATCTCCAAAATTGGCTAGTTAGAGCAGCCATGGTGAACTTTGACCCCAAATACAAGAACTGGGAACAGGCAAAATATATCAGAGGCCCTACGCCAGGAAGCAGGATTAAATTAGATCAGAACATTCGATTATTCCATACAAACTGTGTGTTCATGATTGAATGTCGGTCCTGCTTCTGGCGTTTTATAGACGAGACAGAATACTCTATAAAGCATAACTTGGACGGCTATAGACAGGAAGTCTTAGCAGATGCACCATCATTGTCTCAGGTGGCCAAACACTTTAAACTGCATGGTTTAACAAACATTAGGGTCAAGGGACTTGAGAGAAACAGAATTTGGTCAGATGCTGCCAGGCATCAAACGCAGATCAAATGGATTAATAGATTAAAAACCTCACAAGGGATCCCCTTACTTAGGCTCACCATTTAGGATTTGTGCTTCCCAAAGAGAGAGGGGGGCCCTGGCTGTTTCACAGGAGAAAGTGCACGAGGGATGTATATGACAGATATATAGGATATTTTTCATCCTTTCTCATGGTTGTACTGTCTCATCTAATACGTGTCTGATATTTGGCTTTGCGGAAAACCGTACCAGAAAAAACATTTCAGACAACTCCACTTGTAAATATCATTCTACCTTTCAGGATACACCCAGATAAAGGGCACATACATGTATATATTTTACTAATATACATTATTATTATTATTATTATTATTCTCTCTTATTATTATTACTATTTTTTATTATTATTATTATTATCATTCCTACTATTATTACTATTATTGTCATCATTTTACTTTTTTTTACTTAGTTTTCTTACATCTCATCGGTCCAGTGACCTTCTTGACCCCGAGTGACATCGGGCTGGCCTTGAGACTACTGACACTGGACTTAAGCTCTCTTTAGTCCCCCTTTTAGAAGTGGCTCTTATAGAGCAGGGGTAAAATACTTGCCTCACAAATAGGGGATAACAGGTTCGTATCCCAGAGCAGGCACCAAGTTAACTGGTCCCAATTTAGCCTCTCATTCAAAGTGTCATTTGATATTATTATTATTATTACTACTACTATTATTATTATTATTATTATTACTTACATTCTATTTTAATTCCATTTCTATTTCTACTTTTTATTGTCTTTTGGCCTACAGACCTGTAGTACCCCGGTGTGATATTAGGCCCACACCAGATTTAAGCTCTTTATGTGGCCCCTCTCAAGAGTGGCTCGATGGAGCAGGGGTAAAATATTGGTCTCACAAACAAGGGATAGCAGGTTCGTATCCCAGAGCAGGCACCAGGTTAACTGCGTCCTAATTTAGCCTTCTCATTCAAAGTGTCATTATTGATATTATTACAATTATTATTACTATTATTATTATTATTACTACTACTATTATTATTATTACTTATATTCTATTTAATTCTACTTTTTCTACTTCTTATTGATATTATCTTTTGGCCTACAGACCTGGAGGACCCCGGTGTGATATTAGGCCGACACCAGATTTAAGCTCTTTAGGTGGCCCCTCTTGAGAGTGGCTCGATGGAGCAGGGGCAAAATGCATATTTTGGAGGTCTTGTTACAATTGTACAAATCCCCTCCTTTTTGAATGTCTTTTAGACATGGTCCGGTGGAACAGGGGTAAAGTATTGATCTCATAACCGGGAGATAGTAAGTTCAAACCCTGAAGGGGGAGCAAAACTTGACAAGTTTTTCTTTTCCCCTTTTTATTCCTTACCTGCCCTGGGTGTATCTAGGTAGATTTTACTGATTGTTCATATTTAGACTAAAGTTTTCTCATTTTATTCAGCTCAGGTCCCAGAGTGTATAGACCGTGAGACTTATTTGATCTGTTTGATTTATTTTATTCTATTTTATTTCAATTTATCCTTTTTTTTCCCCAGACATTTGGGAGGAGTTTATTTTATTTTAATTGATTCTATCTTATGTTACTCTATGTTATACCACAAATCCTACTACTATTTCTGCAAATATGCCATTGGTGGGTTGCATATTAAGATTGTTAAAACATTTTGTTGGTGTCACTGTATCATTGGAATTTTGTACACAATTAAAATTTAAATGTGAATGTTATACCACTTTGTCATACGACTGTCATTTTCCTGACTATTTCATGTATAATATAACATAATAAATAAATAAATAAAACTTGGGAGAAAAATATAAGCCAATGATAACAAAATTGTGTCTTTCCACTGAGTGGGAACCATAACAAGATACTTTGAGGCTTATCGTTTTCCCAAGTTAATATCCAGACAGGTGACACCAGACATTAAATAAAATAAAGACTCAAGGGGTTGGTATAAAACAGAGAAACCAATAGGTTTTTCTATACACCTCTATGGACTAGAGGTAGGGACGCGGTCTCGTCAACCGGAGATTGTGGGTTCGAATCCAGCCCAGGGAGGATAACAATGTATACACATTCATAATATGTAATTTATAATTCTTGAATTTCTTAATCAAGAAAGACTATTTCATGTGAAAAAGGATTTATTTAGTTATTATTTTTACAAATGACTCAGCTGCCAATTTCTGGGGCATGTGTGGGTTTCCCCACAACCTACAGGGCGCAGCAGAGAGTAATTTGCATAAAGGGGTGTGAATCTTTCTTTCAAATCTGCATACATGACCCAGCATGCATCTGGGATCATAGAAGTAGGTCTTATATAGTTAAATAACTTGGTTTAAATTTTTCTGCCAAAGTTTTGAATTACATATTTGGAATCTCCGTTTGGAGTAGCTTCCGATTTACAGATAAAATGGTATGTTCATTTTGTTACATAACATCACCGGTAGTCATACTGTTACTTGTTGGGATGACTCCGCCACAAAATCCTTTCAAAACTCAGTCTCAGCATCAAGTGTGATAGGACTCTAGGGCTTGACCCTCGGATGATCCGCTTGCTGTCAAGAATAGGACAAATTGCCATTCGTGGTAAGTCTTACTTGGGAGACGCTCTTGTCTAATCAAAAGCCCTTGTTGGCTTTATGGTTTGGCTTGTGGCTGAATGCTTGACCTCTGACGAGGTAAGCTTCAGCTGCAACTCATATACCATAATTATTTTATTATTATTTTAAATTTAAATTTTTATTTTTATTTTTTTATTTTTTATTTTTTATTTTTGGTAAAAAAGGCTGATTTTAGCCTCTGGTCTTTTTTGAGTCTGGTTTCAGAGACTGTAACTGGAGGCCTCTTACGAGGCCTAACCCAGGTTTGAAACTTAGACTTGAAGGGTCCAGAAATACCAAGTTTTAATATTTTGGCAGAAAAGGCTGAGTTTAGCCTCTGGTTTTTTCGTAGTCTGGTTTCAGAGACTGTAAATGGAGGCCTCTTACGAGGACTAACCCAGCTTTGAAACTAAGACTTGAGATTATCAGAATTACAAAACTATTATAATTAATATTTTTGGCACCAAAATTAGATTGTTTTCCCTCCAACATCTCTCCATGAGGTTCTTATAAACCCGTCTACATAGACATTTCTCAGTCTCCTGGTTGGCGAGTTCCGGTTCCTGGTTCCTGGTTCCTGTGAGTTCTCTCTCCCGTTGTTTGGATTGCATGATCATTTTCGCCCTCTGACGAGGGGGAAATGATTATGCATCCTTCGGACGGTCAACTTTAGGATTTGGTGGAAAGACCTTTTGGTAGCCATTTCCGGGTTGAAAAGGGGTAAGCATTTCGGCCTATCTGGGTTCCACTCGGAACAGCACGCAGATGGGCTGACCGCCTTTTGGTTTATGGCGGTCTTAAAAGAAAACCAAAGTCTTCTTTTGAAGATTAGCTTCAAACACTACAACAGCCCATTTTCACCACAACACATGGCATCAATTTGACGATCCCCTGAAAAGCTTCTGCAGAGTCTTAAATGGGAGAATGTAGCATCTTGGTAGCCTCTGGATTGTATCAGAGATGCGTTATTGGACGCTTTCTCAGATGCATAAACAGACCAGCCAGGCTATCGACCTCCCCTAGAGATCATCTGTGAGAAGTGATATGATTGGGCTTGCTTCTAATTCTATAATTCCCCCCAAATTCTGACAAAATTGTGTAATTTTTATAGTCTATTTTTACCACAACATATGGCATCAATTTGACTATCCCCCTGAAAAGCTTCTGCGGAGTCTTAAATGGGAGAATGTAGCATCTTGGTAGCCTCTGGATTGTATCAGAGATGCGTTATTAGACGCTTTCTCAGATGCATAAACAGACCAGCCAGGCTATCGACCTCCCCTAGAGATCATCTGTGAGAAGTGATACGATTGGGCTTGCTTCTAATTTTATAACTCCCCCCAAATCCTGGCAAAATTGTGTAATTTTTATAGTCTATTTTTACCACAACATATGGCATCAATTTGACTATCCCCCTGAAAAGCTTCTGCGGAGTCTTGAATGGGAGAATGTGGAGTCACGGTGGCCTCTGGAGTGTATCAGAGATGCGTTATTAGACGCTTTCTCAGATGCATAAACAGAGCTACTGGGCTACCAACCTCCCATAGGGAGCCTCTGTGAAGGGTGCAACAAAGTAGATTCTATGACTTCCCCCAAAATCCTGGTAAAATTGTGTAAATCTCTGTAATTCAATATCTCCATTCGAGCAACCTTTGACACTGTATCGGGCTAAGTTGTATAACCTCTTAGAATCAACATGTGTACTCTTGAAACCCTTTGATGCATTTGATACACTTAGAGCGGGGGGTTTTAATCTGATGTTTTTATTTATTTTTTTAGATATAACTTTTCTTTTTTCATTCTAATGCTTCCCCTGAACCCTGTCTCCTCCCATTGAGTATAGCTCAATGGTTAAACCATGGTCTGACATGTGGGAAAGCCGGGTTCGCTCCCGGGCTGTGACCACTGAATGAAGAACAAATTATATTTTAGATTTTTCTCATTTATAAAAAGTCTAATTTCAACACATACTGGTTTGACACTATTTGGATCCAATCCCACTTAGTGGGGAGGGAAACATGTGGTGTGCATAAGGAGAAAATAACACAATTTTAACCTTTTTTATCTTTTCGGGGGGGATTTGGGGGCGGGGATAACCGTTGGATCATGTGACATATAACCAAGCAGGAAGCACACCTGGCTTCCTGCTGCTTACTCACTCCTGTGTGGAACCACTCCACAAGGAAAAAACATTAAAAAATAAGACACCATCTTTTCATTACTTGCAGGTAAAACCCTCTGCTTTTACATAACAACCAGATGCATCTTCTTTTGGGGCACTCTATATGTTACTAGGATATTGTGGCTTTGTGATCCAGGTGCATGGACCAGCTTTGGGCCCAGCACATGACAACACTGAGTTACAATGTCAATTTACACTCTCTTCGGGAGAATAAGACCCAGAGTAGTTTGGGACTGCTTCATGTGGGACAGAGTGTCACATCACATACTTTCAATTTCTCCTTTTAATGCCTTGGTTTCACTCAATATCATAATGTTTCCAGTACTGACAGTCAGGCTTTTGTGGGCCTACACTGGGACACATTTTTCTTTAGGATTATGTAACATATAATCAAGCAGGAAGCACACCTGGCTTCCTGCTGCTTACTCACTTCTGTATGAAATCATTCCACAAAAGGAAATATATATGTTACCATGATATTGTGGCTTTGTGATCCAAGTGCATGGGCCGGCTTTGGGCCTAGCACATGACAACACTGAGTTACAATGTCAACTTGCACTCTCTTCCGAAAGAATAAGACCCGGACTAGTCTGGGACTGTCTCGTATGGGATAGAATGTCACATTACATAATTTCAACTTCTCCTTTCAGTGTCTTGGTTACACTCAATACTGTAAGGTTGTCAGTGCTGGCAGTCAGGCTTTTGAAGGCCTATACTGGGAGACATTTTTCTTTCACACTGCCTGGTTTGTAATGGGAGCAGATAGCTCTTTTTATATATACACTATTAGATGTTTAGTCTCATGGTCTACATACTTGCTCATGACCTCTGAGCACCTTAATAGGGCTTAGGCTGACCTTTTAGAAGCATTATTTGGGCATGGGGCAGGCCATCTTGTTTGATCAACTTGATGGGCCTGGTGTGTTTGAGTCTGTCTTGTGATTTAAAGGCAGAAACAGACAATGAAAACACGCCAGTATCACAACTGAGGAACCTGCTCTAAAATCTTAGACACATTAGACAGTATATGTTTGAGACAATAACCTGAGGGTGACATTGTGGATTAGTTTAGCTTAACACAATAGTATAGGGTTGGTTTATGGGGTCTCACTGTGAGTCTTTTGTGGCCTGGGTGCGGTCTCATTCCTCGCTTCTCTCTTCCTCTCTTTCTTTCATATTTACAGTTGGAATCAACACTTTCTGACATGCATTTAGTCATTCTTTTTATGACACGGGCTTCTGACCTCTGACCTTTCTGTTTTGGCCTTTTTGGGTGTGTCGGTGTATGCTCTGTCACATTGGGTGTCAGAGGCTGTTGTTGTTATTATTATTATTATTATTATTTTTATTACTATTTGATTGACCTTGGGGTCTAACTCCGGCTTCTTGTCCCTCATCTTAGGATGTCCCAACCAGCAGGGGTACCATTACCCCAGACCCCGTTTGCGCGGCTGGTTAAACTCTTGACCAGATACGTGCAAATGGAGAGACAGAACATTCAGTCTAGAATAAAAGAGGGAAAAGAGGATGCTCTGGCCCTGAGAACACTCAGGGCCTTGGAGGAAAGTATCCTGAGGGGGGATAACAACAGATGGCCGGAGGCCAAACAGGTTGCCTTAAAAAGGCTAACCAAACGCTACAAGGATGGCGTGGCCCGAGCGGCCTTATCAGCCTTCAATAGGCTGGAACAACTCAGAGCTCAGCCTGCCACTCCCCCTCCACAAATTGATTTTAACGCTATTTTTGAAGGACAACAACAATAAGCAGCAGGACAATATCACCTCGACGCTTACATAAAAGTGTCCTTATAGACGTGCCCAATTGGGATTTTCTTATACAGAGTGCCCACTTGGGATTTTTGTTATACACATCCTTATCCCCTTTTCCCTTGTTTTAGTATTTTTTTATAAAAGTGTGCTCCGTTTAGGAGATATATAAAAAAGAATAAATATTCTGTACTGGTAAACATTGTTTGGGACCTTTTCTGGGAGGGGGGGCTTGACTCCGGAGTTTCAGATATATTATCTTTTTTATTCTTTTAGATTAATTAATACACAAACCCATAGGTACGGGATTTGCACTGACATGCTCATGGGAACCATTATGGAGACTTGGGGGACTGACTGCAGTCCTTTTGCTGACGCCCGCCTACGGCGGGCGTCTTAACTAGGGTTGTGGCATGGGGACCTTTGATAACAATGCATATGTAGGTGTACATAAGTTTCTCTTTCTTCCTTTCTCTTTTTTCTTTATCTTCATATATTCAAAAAAACTTTTTTACTCAGAAGCAGTGCAATGGCATAGCGGTAAGAACTTGGTCTCATCTACGGAAGATCACAAGTTCTAATCCCGGTCATGAAGGAGAAAATTATTCCTTTTTCTCTTTTCTTTAGTTTCATAACAAAAATTATTTCTACTCATGACAAATTTAGGCACATATATGTTTTAATAAAATAACAGTTATGTGCATATATGACAAGAGTTCAATTCTACCTTTCTCTTTCTTCTTTCCTCCTTTTTCTTTATCTTCACATACTTAAAAAAAACTTTTTTACTCATAAGCAGTGCAATGGCATAGCGGTAGGAACTTGGTCTCATCTACAGAAGATCACAAGTTCTAATCCCGGTCATGCAGGAGAAAATTTTCACTTTTTCTCTTTTCTTTAGTTTCATAACAAAAACTATTTCTACTCATGACAAATTGAGGCACATATACGTTTTAATAAAAGAACAGTCATGTGCATATATTATAATAGTCTAATTCTACTTTTCTCTTTCTTCTTTCCTCTTTTTTCTTTATCTTCATATATTCAAAAAAAACTTTTTTTACTCAAAAGCAGTTCAATGGCATAGCGGTAAGAACTTGGTCTCATCCACAGAAGATCACAAGTTCAAATCCCGGACATGCAGGAGGAAATTATTCCCTTTTCTCTTTTTTCTAGTTTCATAACAATAACCTTTTTACTTATGATATCCTTTAGGCGAATTTGAGGAGACTGATTACGATCCTCCTGCGGACGCCCGCCGAAGGCGGGCGTCTTAATTAGGGTCGTGAGAGAGGAACCTTTGAACTATTTCTACTCATGATATATTTAGGCACATATACGTTTTAATAGAAGAACAGTTATGTGCATATATTATAACAGTCCAATTCTACTTTTCTCCTTCTCCTTTCTGTATCTTCATAAATTAAACAAAACCTTTTTTACTCAGAAACATTTCAATGGCATAGTGGTAAGAACTTGGTCTCATCTACAGAAGATCACAAGTTCTAATCCCGGTCATGAAGAAAAAATTATTCCTTTTTCTCCTTTCTTTAGTTTCATAACAATAATTATTTCTACTCATGACAAATTTAGGCACATATACGTTTTAAGAAAAGAACAGTTATGTGCATATATTACAATAGTCTAAATTCTACTTTTTTTTCTCTCTCTTCCTCCTTTTTTTTCTCTCTCTTCTTTCTTTATCTTCATATATTCAAAAAAACTTTTTTACTTTGAAACAGTTCAATGGCATAGCGGTAAGAACTTGGTCTCATCTACAGAGGATCACAAGTTCTAATCCCGGTCATGCAGGATAAAATTATTCCCCCCCCCTTTTTTTTCTCTTTTCTCTAGTTTCACAACAATAACCCCTTTTTTACTTATGATATCCTTTGGGCGAGTTTGAGGAGACT
>NC_139630.1:57981783-58014283 GCF_964638095.1 Poromitra crassiceps | reverse complement strand
TTCTTTCCCCCTTCTCACCTCTTTTCTCCCTCTCTTCTCCTTTTCACCTCTCTTTCCCTCTTCTCCCCCTCTCCTCCTCCTCTCTTCTCCTCTCCCCCTCTCTTTTCCTCCCCTCTCTTCTTCTCCCTACCCCAAACCTAAACCCCCCCCCCCCCTCTTTTATTTTTCTCCTCTCTATTATTTTCCTCCTCTTTTTCACACCTCTTTTTTCCTTCTCCTTTCCTCTTATTCTCCTCCCTTTCCTCTCTCCTCCTCACCTTTCTCCCCCCTCTCCCCCTCTTCTCTCCTTTTTCATCTCTCTCCTCTTCTCTCCTTAAACACATGGAGTGAAAACTGGCCTTCTTTTCCATACAACTCGGTGGCATGACGGTAGGAATCTGGTCTTGTCTACAGAGGATCACAGGTTCAATCCCCCGTCATGGTACATTAAATTAAATTATTTTTTCTTAGAATAACCCTACCTTAGCCCTATATACGGGTTAAAAAACCTATTTTCCACTTATCAATACAACAATTGGACACTTTAAACTTATTAAACCATTCTAACATTCTTAATGGGATGGTATGTAATGGAGAAACCAATAGGTTTTTCTATACAGCTCCATGGAGCAGTGGTAAGAATGTGGTCTCATCAACCGGGGATTGTGAGTTCGAATCCGGGTCACGGGAGAAGAATTATATTGGCCATTATTTTCCTCTTTTTTCCTCTTCTTCTTCCCACCTCTTTTTCCTTCTCCTCTCCTCTTCTCCTCCTCCCTCTCCTTTTTCCTCCTCACCTCTCTCCCCCCTCTCCCCTTCTCCTCTCCCTTTCATCTCTCTCCTCTTCTTTCCCCCTTCTCACCTCTTTTCTCCCTCTCTTCTCCTTTTCACCTCTCTTTCCCTCTTCTCCCCCTCTCCTTCTCCTCTCTTCTCCTCTCCCCCTCTCTTTTCCTCCCCTCTCTTCTTCTCCTCTTCTCCCCCCTCCTCCTCTCCTCACAATGCTTCACCCTAAAAAGACTATAGTTTAGTGGTAAGATTCCCGGTTGATGATCTAGGGGTCGTGGGTTCGCGTCCCTGTCATGGAAGGAAAATTAAATTATTTTTTCTTAACAGAATAACCCTAATTTCAGCGCTATATGCGGTTTAAAAACCTATTTTCTACTTCTCAATATAACATTTGGGTCACTTTAAACTTTTTAAACTATTTAAACATTCTCAATGGGATGAGATATAACAAAGAAACCAACATGTTTTTCTATACAGATCAATGGAGCAGGGGTAAGAGTGTGGTCTCATCAACTGGGGATTGTGAGTTCGAATCCGGGTCACGGGGGCGAAAAATTATATTTGCATAAAGGGAGTTACCTTTTCTTCCGAATTTGCATAGATGTCCCATGATGCACTTGGGACTACAGGAGAGGTTTTAATATTGTTAATAACTTGGTAATAATTATTCTGCCAATCTTTTAAAATACATATTTGGAATCAGCTATTGGAGCAGCTTCCGAATCATATATAATATGACATATTCATTTATTACATAACAACACCTGCAGTCATACTGTCTGTTTCATTCATGACTCCGATGGAAAAACCCATGTTAAATCAAATCCGATCTCATGCAAACTGGCAGTAGAGACTTGTCTTTGACTTGTCTTGAAGTTCCCGGCAGCAGGAAGAAAACTAACCATTGTTCAATGGTGGGTTTTACTTCTGAGATCTTGTCTAATCAAAAATAATTTGGAAAATTGTAATTCTAATAGAATTATATGTTTTTCAAGTTTGTTAAGTCCTAGTTGACTTATGGCTGCATTTTGGCCTGGATAGGTTGACCTCTGACGAGGTAATCTCCTGGCACAAATGTAAGACCATATTATTATTATTTTAAATTTAATTCTAATTTTAATTTATATTTTTTTATTTTTTTATTTTTTATTTTTTTATTTTTTTATTTAAATATTTTTTTTATTAGAAAAGGCTGAGTTCAGCCTCTGGTTTTTCTCGAGTCTGATTCCAGAGTTGGTACAAAGGGAGGCTCTGACGAGCCTCAACCCCGGTCGGAATTATGACTCAGAATTATCAGATTTACCAAATTATTAATTAATTTTGTGGCAGAAAAGGCTGATTTTAGCCTCTGGTTCTTCTCGAGTCGGATTCCAGAGTTGGTACAAGGAAGGCTCTGACGAGCCTTAACCCCGGTTTGGAATTATGACTCAGAATTATCAGATTAACATAATTTATACAATATTGTATTATTTTAGCCATATTTGACCTTTCTCCCCATGCATTATGTGGCTCTCATAAGTCCATATATCTCTCATGAAGCTCTCATAAGCTCTTCTCTAGCTGCTCTCAGGCTCCTGTGGGCGTTCCCGGATCCGGCTGTCGACTTCCTGTTCCTGCCTGTTGCGACCGAAGCTGTTACCCCGTGGTTTAGACTGCAAAATCATCTGTTCGCTCTCTGACGAGAGGAAAAATGATTTTGCATCTTTTCAATCGGCCAATTCTGGATTTGGTGGAAAGATCTTTAACAGATAGCCAGATCCGGTTTGGGATATTGTAAGTATATCTGCCATTTGGGTCTCAGTTGGGACAGCACGCAAATGGTGATTGCTATTGGTTTATACAATCTTAAAAGGAACCAAAAGTCTTTTACTGGAGGTTAGCTTCAAACATTACAACATACACATTGCATCCATTCCTTTTTCCTTTGAAAAGTTTCTGCAGATCCTTAAATAGGGAGTGTGGCATCTCGTGAGCTCACTGACAGTGCGTCAGACAGCGTTATTTGACGCTTTTCAGACGCATAACTCAGGACAAACGGGCCATCGACCCCTACATAGTCTTTCTGTATGAAATGATTTAATTGGGAGAACTGTGGAAGGCTCAAACATTACAACATGCTATATTGCATCTATTCCTTTTTCCTTTGAAAAGTTTCTACAGATCCTTAAATAGGGAGTGTGGCTCATTTGAGAGTGTGTCAGACAGCGTTATTTGACGCTTTTCAGACGCATAAATCAAGACACATGGGCCATTGACCCCTACAGAGTTCTTTCTGTATGAGATGATTTAATTGGGAGAACTGTGGCAACTTTGGCAAACTTTGTAAACAATAGTACAGGATAGCAACTTGCTTTCTTCTTGGTGTGTGGAACGGCTCATGACCCCTGAGCATAAAATAAGTTATCAAAGCCGAATCTTAGAGGCACTTTAATTGGACATAGAGCAAGGCATCCTGGGGTTGATCTCCCAGGATGGCCTAGCATGTGGGAGTCCGTCTTGTGTTATGGAGGCAGAAACGGACGATGAACACATGTTTAACACAACTGACGACCTTGCTCTAACATTTTAGACTTATTTGACAGTCTATATCAGAACTAATAACCTATGGTGGCATTTTGTTGATAGCTTATTAGGAGGTTGAGTGCAGGGCTGGCTTTAGAGGGGCTTCTCTGGTTGTTTTTTCAAGTTCTGGGTGGGCATTCCTCCATCCTTGGCAACTTGAGTCAAGAAATGACCTCTGACCTAGTTGTGTATTTCACTTCAAACCACTTGGCATTTAGTTGGGATATATTTCCACTTTTCAACAGAGAGAGGAGATCTGAGAATGTCCTGGTGTACGTAGCTCCGATCCATATGTGGCGCGTGCCTGCGGCACGCGCTTGAGATTGGGCTAAGGCAAAAATAGTAATAGTATTATTGCTATTATTATTATTATTATTATTATTATTATCATCATCATTATTAATAATATTATTATTATGATTATAAGAACTCTCAAATTCTAATTTGAATTTGTCAAGTTTCTTTTTTGGTAAATTGTAATTTTAAAGGGGATTAACTCATCAGAGGTCAATGGTCGGGAAATATGCGACGGCCCGTGTTTTCCGCTACTCACTGGAGAGGCATCTTGTACAGGGGTCTATGCGTGGCGTAACTGTACGAACAGAAAAAGCCTGGAGTAGTTGAGTCTTAACCCAACCCTAACCAACCTGTGCCCCGGATCGCCGAACCATTGTTCCGCATTACTGACGAGTTTCCTCATAGTCTATAAGATATTGCCACTTCATCTGGTTTCCTCCTTTTTCCTCTCTCTTCAGAAAATAAGTATTAAATTCACTTTTGTTGGTTTTCTAGCCAACCTAGGCTGATCCCCGTCCCCAACCTTAGCTCCTGGAGCTGGCCCTAAACCTAACCATAATCCTGATGATGAGCTTAAACATAAAGCTCAACTTCACTCTAATATAAAGCCTAGCCCTGTTTAAAGAGCTCTAACCCTAACCATTCCTTATTAAAAAAATATTTCCTAACCCTAACCCTAACCCTAAAACCCCAAACCCCCCCCCCCCCCCCCCCCCCCCCTCCTAACCTTAACCCTAACCCTAACCCCTAACCCTAACTCTAACCCCTAACCCTAACTCTAACCCCTAACCCTAACCCTAAACCCTACCCTAACCCTACCTTAAACCTTAACCCTACCCCAAACCTAAACCCCCCCCCCCCCCCCCCCTTTTATTTTTCTCCTCTCTATTATTTTCCTCCTCTTCTTCACACCTCTTTTTTCCTTCTCCTCTCCTCTTATTCTCCTCCCTTTCCTCTCTCCTCCTCACCTTTCTCCCCCCTCTCCCCCTCTTCTCTCCTTTTTCATCTCTCTCCTCTTCTCTCCTTAACACATGGAGTGAAAACTGGCCTTCTTTTCCATACAACTCGGTGGCATGACGGTAGGAATCTGGTCTTGTCTACAGAGGATCACAGGTTCAATCCCCCGTCATGGAACATTAAATTAAATTATTTTTTCTTAACAGAATAACCCTACCTTAGCCCTATATACGGGTTAAAAAACCTATTTTCCACTTATCAATACAACAATTGGACACTTTAGACTTATTAAACCATTCTAACATTCTTAATGGGATGGTATGTAATGGAGAAACCAATAGGTTTTTCTATACAGCTCCATGGAGCAGTGGTAAGAATGTGGTCTCATCAACCGGGGATTGTGAGTTCGAATCCGGGTCACGGGAGAAGAATTATATTGGCCATTATTTTCCTCTTTTTTCCTCTTCTTCTTCCCACCTCTTTTTCCTTCTCCTCTCCTCTTCTCCTCCTCCCTCTCCTTTTTCCTCCTCACCTCTCTTCCCCCTCTCCCCTTCTCCTCTCCCTTTCATCTCTCTCCTCTTCTTTCCCCCTTCTCACCTCTTTTCTCCCTCTCTTCTCCTTTTCACCTCTCTTTCCCTCTTCTCCCCCTCTCCTCCTCCTCTCTTCTCCTCTCCCCCTCTCTTTTCCTCCCCTCTCTTCTTCTCCCTACCCCAAACCTAAACCCCCCCCCCCCCCTCTTTTATTTTTCTCCTCTCTATTATTTTCCTCCTCTTTTTCACACCTCTTTTTTCCTTCTCCTTTCCTCTTATTCTCCTCCCTTTCCTCTCTCCTCCTCACCTTTCTCCCCCCTCTCCCCCTCTTCTCTCCTTTTTCATCTCTCTCCTCTTCTCTCCTTAAACACATGGAGTGAAAACTGGCCTTCTTTTCCATACAACTCGGTGGCATGACGGTAGGAATCTGGTCTTGTCTACAGAGGATCACAGGTTCAATCCCCCGTCATGGTACATTAAATTAAATTATTTTTTCTTAGAATAACCCTACCTTAGCCCTATATACGGGTTAAAAAACCTATTTTCCACTTATCAATACAACAATTGGACACTTTAAACTTATTAAACCATTCTAACATTCTTAATGGGATGGTATGTAATGGAGAAACCAATAGGTTTTTCTATACAGCTCCATGGAGCAGTGGTAAGAATGTGGTCTCATCAACCGGGGATTGTGAGTTCGAATCCGGGTCACGGGAGAAGAATTATATTGGCCATTATTTTCCTCTTTTTTCCTCTTCTTCTTCCCACCTCTTTTTCCTTCTCCTCTCCTCTTCTCCTCCTCCCTCTCCTTTTTCCTCCTCACCTCTCTCCCCCCTCTCCCCTTCTCCTCTCCCTTTCATCTCTCTCCTCTTCTTTCCCCCTTCTCACCTCTTTTCTCCCTCTCTTCTCCTTTTCACCTCTCTTTCCCTCTTCTCCCCCTCTCCTTCTCCTCTCTTCTCCTCTCCCCCTCTCTTTTCCTCCCCTCTCTTCTTCTCCTCTTCTCCCCCCTCCTCCTCTCCTCACAATGCTTCACCCTAAAAAGACTATAGTTTAGTGGTAAGATTCCCGGTTGATGATCTAGGGGTCGTGGGTTCGCGTCCCTGTCATGGAAGGAAAATTAAATTATTTTTTCTTAACAGAATAACCCTAATTTCAGCGCTATATGCGGTTTAAAAACCTATTTTCTACTTCTCAATATAACATTTGGGTCACTTTAAACTTTTTAAACTATTTAAACATTCTCAATGGGATGAGATATAACAAAGAAACCAACATGTTTTTCTATACAGATCAATGGAGCAGGGGTAAGAGTGTGGTCTCATCAACTGGGGATTGTGAGTTCGAATCCGGGTCACGGGGGCGAAAAATTATATTTGCATAAAGGGAGTTACCTTTTCTTCCGAATTTGCATAGATGTCCCATGATGCACTTGGGACTACAGGAGAGGTTTTAATATTGTTAATAACTTGGTAATAATTATTCTGCCAATCTTTTAAAATACATATTTGGAATCAGCTATTGGAGCAGCTTCCGAATCATATATAATATGACATATTCATTTATTACATAACAACACCTGCAGTCATACTGTCTGTTTCATTCATGACTCCGATGGAAAAACCCATGTTAAATCAAATCCGATCTCATGCAAACTGGCAGTAGAGACTTGTCTTTGACTTGTCTTGAAGTTCCCGGCAGCAGGAAGAAAACTAACCATTGTTCAATGGTGGGTTTTACTTCTGAGATCTTGTCTAATCAAAAATAATTTGGAAAATTGTAATTCTAATAGAATTATATGTTTTTCAAGTTTGTTAAGTCCTAGTTGACTTATGGCTGCATTTTGGCCTGGATAGGTTGACCTCTGACGAGGTAATCTCCTGGCACAAATGTAAGACCATATTATTATTATTTTAAATTTAATTCTAATTTTAATTTATATTTTTTTATTTTTTTATTTTTTATTTTTTTATTTTTTTATTTAAATATTTTTTTTATTAGAAAAGGCTGAGTTCAGCCTCTGGTTTTTCTCGAGTCTGATTCCAGAGTTGGTACAAAGGGAGGCTCTGACGAGCCTCAACCCCGGTCGGAATTATGACTCAGAATTATCAGATTTACCAAATTATTAATTAATTTTGTGGCAGAAAAGGCTGATTTTAGCCTCTGGTTCTTCTCGAGTCGGATTCCAGAGTTGGTACAAGGAAGGCTCTGACGAGCCTTAACCCCGGTTTGGAATTATGACTCAGAATTATCAGATTAACATAATTTATACAATATTGTATTATTTTAGCCATATTTGACCTTTCTCCCCATGCATTATGTGGCTCTCATAAGTCCATATATCTCTCATGAAGCTCTCATAAGCTCTTCTCTAGCTGCTCTCAGGCTCCTGTGGGCGTTCCCGGATCCGGCTGTCGACTTCCTGTTCCTGCCTGTTGCGACCGAAGCTGTTACCCCGTGGTTTAGACTGCAAAATCATCTGTTCGCTCTCTGACGAGAGGAAAAATGATTTTGCATCTTTTCAATCGGCCAATTCTGGATTTGGTGGAAAGATCTTTAACAGATAGCCAGATCCGGTTTGGGATATTGTAAGTATATCTGCCATTTGGGTCTCAGTTGGGACAGCACGCAAATGGTGATTGCTATTGGTTTATACAATCTTAAAAGGAACCAAAAGTCTTTTACTGGAGGTTAGCTTCAAACATTACAACATACACATTGCATCCATTCCTTTTTCCTTTGAAAAGTTTCTGCAGATCCTTAAATAGGGAGTGTGGCATCTCGTGAGCTCACTGACAGTGCGTCAGACAGCGTTATTTGACGCTTTTCAGACGCATAACTCAGGACAAACGGGCCATCGACCCCTACATAGTCTTTCTGTATGAAATGATTTAATTGGGAGAACTGTGGAAGGCTCAAACATTACAACATGCTATATTGCATCTATTCCTTTTTCCTTTGAAAAGTTTCTACAGATCCTTAAATAGGGAGTGTGGCTCATTTGAGAGTGTGTCAGACAGCGTTATTTGACGCTTTTCAGACGCATAAATCAAGACACATGGGCCATTGACCCCTACAGAGTTCTTTCTGTATGAGATGATTTAATTGGGAGAACTGTGGCAACTTTGGCAAACTTTGTAAACAATAGTACAGGATAGCAACTTGCTTTCTTCTTGGTGTGTGGAACGGCTCATGACCCCTGAGCATAAAATAAGTTATCAAAGCCGAATCTTAGAGGCACTTTAATTGGACATAGAGCAAGGCATCCTGGGGTTGATCTCCCAGGATGGCCTAGCATGTGGGAGTCCGTCTTGTGTTATGGAGGCAGAAACGGACGATGAACACATGTTTAACACAACTGACGACCTTGCTCTAACATTTTAGACTTATTTGACAGTCTATATCAGAACTAATAACCTATGGTGGCATTTTGTTGATAGCTTATTAGGAGGTTGAGTGCAGGGCTGGCTTTAGAGGGGCTTCTCTGGTTGTTTTTTCAAGTTCTGGGTGGGCATTCCTCCATCCTTGGCAACTTGAGTCAAGAAATGACCTCTGACCTAGTTGTGTATTTCACTTCAAACCACTTGGCATTTAGTTGGGATATATTTCCACTTTTCAACAGAGAGAGGAGATCTGAGAATGTCCTGGTGTACGTAGCTCCGATCCATATGTGGCGCGTGCCTGCGGCACGCGCTTGAGATTGGGCTAAGGCAAAAATAGTAATAGTATTATTGCTATTATTATTATTATTATTATTATTATTATCATCATCATTATTAATAATATTATTATTATGATTATAAGAACTCTCAAATTCTAATTTGAATTTGTCAAGTTTCTTTTTTGGTAAATTGTAATTTTAAAGGGGATTAACTCATCAGAGGTCAATGGTCGGGAAATATGCGACGGCCCGTGTTTTCCGCTACTCACTGGAGAGGCATCTTGTACAGGGGTCTATGCGTGGCGTAACTGTACGAACAGAAAAAGCCTGGAGTAGTTGAGTCTTAACCCAACCCTAACCAACCTGTGCCCCGGATCGCCGAACCATTGTTCCGCATTACTGACGAGTTTCCTCATAGTCTATAAGATATTGCCACTTCATCTGGTTTCCTCCTTTTTCCTCTCTCTTCAGAAAATAAGTATTAAATTCACTTTTGTTGGTTTTCTAGCCAACCTAGGCTGATCCCCGTCCCCAACCTTAGCTCCTGGAGCTGGCCCTAAACCTAACCATAATCCTGATGATGAGCTTAAACATAAAGCTCAACTTCACTCTAATATAAAGCCTAGCCCTGTTTAAAGAGCTCTAACCCTAACCATTCCTTATTAAAAAAATATTTCCTAACCCTAACCCTAACCCTAAAACCCCAAACCCCCCCCCCCCCCCCCCCCCCCCCCTCCTAACCTTAACCCTAACCCTAACCCCTAACCCTAACTCTAACCCCTAACCCTAACTCTAACCCCTAACCCTAACCCTAAACCCTACCCTAACCCTACCTTAAACCTTAACCCTACCCCAAACCTAAACCCCCCCCCCCCCCCCCCCTTTTATTTTTCTCCTCTCTATTATTTTCCTCCTCTTCTTCACACCTCTTTTTTCCTTCTCCTCTCCTCTTATTCTCCTCCCTTTCCTCTCTCCTCCTCACCTTTCTCCCCCCTCTCCCCCTCTTCTCTCCTTTTTCATCTCTCTCCTCTTCTCTCCTTAACACATGGAGTGAAAACTGGCCTTCTTTTCCATACAACTCGGTGGCATGACGGTAGGAATCTGGTCTTGTCTACAGAGGATCACAGGTTCAATCCCCCGTCATGGAACATTAAATTAAATTATTTTTTCTTAACAGAATAACCCTACCTTAGCCCTATATACGGGTTAAAAAACCTATTTTCCACTTATCAATACAACAATTGGACACTTTAGACTTATTAAACCATTCTAACATTCTTAATGGGATGGTATGTAATGGAGAAACCAATAGGTTTTTCTATACAGCTCCATGGAGCAGTGGTAAGAATGTGGTCTCATCAACCGGGGATTGTGAGTTCGAATCCGGGTCACGGGAGAAGAATTATATTGGCCATTATTTTCCTCTTTTTTCCTCTTCTTCTTCCCACCTCTTTTTCCTTCTCCTCTCCTCTTCTCCTCCTCCCTCTCCTTTTTCCTCCTCACCTCTCTTCCCCCTCTCCCCTTCTCCTCTCCCTTTCATCTCTCTCCTCTTCTTTCCCCCTTCTCACCTCTTTTCTCCCTCTCTTCTCCTTTTCACCTCTCTTTCCCTCTTCTCCCCCTCTCCTCCTCCTCTCTTCTCCTCTCCCCCTCTCTTTTCCTCCCCTCTCTTCTTCTCCCTACCCCAAACCTAAACCCCCCCCCCCCCCTCTTTTATTTTTCTCCTCTCTATTATTTTCCTCCTCTTTTTCACACCTCTTTTTTCCTTCTCCTTTCCTCTTATTCTCCTCCCTTTCCTCTCTCCTCCTCACCTTTCTCCCCCCTCTCCCCCTCTTCTCTCCTTTTTCATCTCTCTCCTCTTCTCTCCTTAAACACATGGAGTGAAAACTGGCCTTCTTTTCCATACAACTCGGTGGCATGACGGTAGGAATCTGGTCTTGTCTACAGAGGATCACAGGTTCAATCCCCCGTCATGGTACATTAAATTAAATTATTTTTTCTTAGAATAACCCTACCTTAGCCCTATATACGGGTTAAAAAACCTATTTTCCACTTATCAATACAACAATTGGACACTTTAAACTTATTAAACCATTCTAACATTCTTAATGGGATGGTATGTAATGGAGAAACCAATAGGTTTTTCTATACAGCTCCATGGAGCAGTGGTAAGAATGTGGTCTCATCAACCGGGGATTGTGAGTTCGAATCCGGGTCACGGGAGAAGAATTATATTGGCCATTATTTTCCTCTTTTTTCCTCTTCTTCTTCCCACCTCTTTTTCCTTCTCCTCTCCTCTTCTCCTCCTCCCTCTCCTTTTTCCTCCTCACCTCTCTCCCCCCTCTCCCCTTCTCCTCTCCCTTTCATCTCTCTCCTCTTCTTTCCCCCTTCTCACCTCTTTTCTCCCTCTCTTCTCCTTTTCACCTCTCTTTCCCTCTTCTCCCCCTCTCCTTCTCCTCTCTTCTCCTCTCCCCCTCTCTTTTCCTCCCCTCTCTTCTTCTCCTCTTCTCCCCCCTCCTCCTCTCCTCACAATGCTTCACCCTAAAAAGACTATAGTTTAGTGGTAAGATTCCCGGTTGATGATCTAGGGGTCGTGGGTTCGCGTCCCTGTCATGGAAGGAAAATTAAATTATTTTTTCTTAACAGAATAACCCTAATTTCAGCGCTATATGCGGTTTAAAAACCTATTTTCTACTTCTCAATATAACATTTGGGTCACTTTAAACTTTTTAAACTATTTAAACATTCTCAATGGGATGAGATATAACAAAGAAACCAACATGTTTTTCTATACAGATCAATGGAGCAGGGGTAAGAGTGTGGTCTCATCAACTGGGGATTGTGAGTTCGAATCCGGGTCACGGGGGCGAAAAATTATATTTGCATAAAGGGAGTTACCTTTTCTTCCGAATTTGCATAGATGTCCCATGATGCACTTGGGACTACAGGAGAGGTTTTAATATTGTTAATAACTTGGTAATAATTATTCTGCCAATCTTTTAAAATACATATTTGGAATCAGCTATTGGAGCAGCTTCCGAATCATATATAATATGACATATTCATTTATTACATAACAACACCTGCAGTCATACTGTCTGTTTCATTCATGACTCCGATGGAAAAACCCATGTTAAATCAAATCCGATCTCATGCAAACTGGCAGTAGAGACTTGTCTTTGACTTGTCTTGAAGTTCCCGGCAGCAGGAAGAAAACTAACCATTGTTCAATGGTGGGTTTTACTTCTGAGATCTTGTCTAATCAAAAATAATTTGGAAAATTGTAATTCTAATAGAATTATATGTTTTTCAAGTTTGTTAAGTCCTAGTTGACTTATGGCTGCATTTTGGCCTGGATAGGTTGACCTCTGACGAGGTAATCTCCTGGCACAAATGTAAGACCATATTATTATTATTTTAAATTTAATTCTAATTTTAATTTATATTTTTTTATTTTTTTATTTTTTATTTTTTTATTTTTTTATTTAAATATTTTTTTTATTAGAAAAGGCTGAGTTCAGCCTCTGGTTTTTCTCGAGTCTGATTCCAGAGTTGGTACAAAGGGAGGCTCTGACGAGCCTCAACCCCGGTCGGAATTATGACTCAGAATTATCAGATTTACCAAATTATTAATTAATTTTGTGGCAGAAAAGGCTGATTTTAGCCTCTGGTTCTTCTCGAGTCGGATTCCAGAGTTGGTACAAGGAAGGCTCTGACGAGCCTTAACCCCGGTTTGGAATTATGACTCAGAATTATCAGATTAACATAATTTATACAATATTGTATTATTTTAGCCATATTTGACCTTTCTCCCCATGCATTATGTGGCTCTCATAAGTCCATATATCTCTCATGAAGCTCTCATAAGCTCTTCTCTAGCTGCTCTCAGGCTCCTGTGGGCGTTCCCGGATCCGGCTGTCGACTTCCTGTTCCTGCCTGTTGCGACCGAAGCTGTTACCCCGTGGTTTAGACTGCAAAATCATCTGTTCGCTCTCTGACGAGAGGAAAAATGATTTTGCATCTTTTCAATCGGCCAATTCTGGATTTGGTGGAAAGATCTTTAACAGATAGCCAGATCCGGTTTGGGATATTGTAAGTATATCTGCCATTTGGGTCTCAGTTGGGACAGCACGCAAATGGTGATTGCTATTGGTTTATACAATCTTAAAAGGAACCAAAAGTCTTTTACTGGAGGTTAGCTTCAAACATTACAACATACACATTGCATCCATTCCTTTTTCCTTTGAAAAGTTTCTGCAGATCCTTAAATAGGGAGTGTGGCATCTCGTGAGCTCACTGACAGTGCGTCAGACAGCGTTATTTGACGCTTTTCAGACGCATAACTCAGGACAAACGGGCCATCGACCCCTACATAGTCTTTCTGTATGAAATGATTTAATTGGGAGAACTGTGGAAGGCTCAAACATTACAACATGCTATATTGCATCTATTCCTTTTTCCTTTGAAAAGTTTCTACAGATCCTTAAATAGGGAGTGTGGCTCATTTGAGAGTGTGTCAGACAGCGTTATTTGACGCTTTTCAGACGCATAAATCAAGACACATGGGCCATTGACCCCTACAGAGTTCTTTCTGTATGAGATGATTTAATTGGGAGAACTGTGGCAACTTTGGCAAACTTTGTAAACAATAGTACAGGATAGCAACTTGCTTTCTTCTTGGTGTGTGGAACGGCTCATGACCCCTGAGCATAAAATAAGTTATCAAAGCCGAATCTTAGAGGCACTTTAATTGGACATAGAGCAAGGCATCCTGGGGTTGATCTCCCAGGATGGCCTAGCATGTGGGAGTCCGTCTTGTGTTATGGAGGCAGAAACGGACGATGAACACATGTTTAACACAACTGACGACCTTGCTCTAACATTTTAGACTTATTTGACAGTCTATATCAGAACTAATAACCTATGGTGGCATTTTGTTGATAGCTTATTAGGAGGTTGAGTGCAGGGCTGGCTTTAGAGGGGCTTCTCTGGTTGTTTTTTCAAGTTCTGGGTGGGCATTCCTCCATCCTTGGCAACTTGAGTCAAGAAATGACCTCTGACCTAGTTGTGTATTTCACTTCAAACCACTTGGCATTTAGTTGGGATATATTTCCACTTTTCAACAGAGAGAGGAGATCTGAGAATGTCCTGGTGTACGTAGCTCCGATCCATATGTGGCGCGTGCCTGCGGCACGCGCTTGAGATTGGGCTAAGGCAAAAATAGTAATAGTATTATTGCTATTATTATTATTATTATTATTATTATTATCATCATCATTATTAATAATATTATTATTATGATTATAAGAACTCTCAAATTCTAATTTGAATTTGTCAAGTTTCTTTTTTGGTAAATTGTAATTTTAAAGGGGATTAACTCATCAGAGGTCAATGGTCGGGAAATATGCGACGGCCCGTGTTTTCCGCTACTCACTGGAGAGGCATCTTGTACAGGGGTCTATGCGTGGCGTAACTGTACGAACAGAAAAAGCCTGGAGTAGTTGAGTCTTAACCCAGCTCTAACCCTAACCATTCCTTATTAAAAAAATATTTCCTAACCCTAACCCTAACCCTAAAACCCCAAACCCCCCCCCCCCCCCCCCCCCCCCCCCTCCTAACCTTAACCCTAACCCTAACCCCTAACCCTAACTCTAACCCCTAACCCTAACTCTAACCCCTAACCCTAACCCTAAACCCTACCCTAACCCTACCTTAAACCTTAACCCTACCCCAAACCTAAACCCCCCCCCCCCCCCCCCCCCCTTTTATTTTTCTCCTCTCTATTATTTTCCTCCTCTTCTTCACACCTCTTTTTTCCTTCTCCTCTCCTCTTATTCTCCTCCCTTTCCTCTCTCCTCCTCACCTTTCTCCCCCCTCTCCCCCTCTTCTCTCCTTTTTCATCTCTCTCCTCTTCTCTCCTTAACACATGGAGTGAAAACTGGCCTTCTTTTCCATACAACTCGGTGGCATGACGGTAGGAATCTGGTCTTGTCTACAGAGGATCACAGGTTCAATCCCCCGTCATGGAACATTAAATTAAATTATTTTTTCTTAACAGAATAACCCTACCTTAGCCCTATATACGGGTTAAAAAACCTATTTTCCACTTATCAATACAACAATTGGACACTTTAGACTTATTAAACCATTCTAACATTCTTAATGGGATGGTATGTAATGGAGAAACCAATAGGTTTTTCTATACAGCTCCATGGAGCAGTGGTAAGAATGTGGTCTCATCAACCGGGGATTGTGAGTTCGAATCCGGGTCACGGGAGAAGAATTATATTGGCCATTATTTTCCTCTTTTTTCCTCTTCTTCTTCCCACCTCTTTTTCCTTCTCCTCTCCTCTTCTCCTCCTCCCTCTCCTTTTTCCTCCTCACCTCTCTTCCCCCTCTCCCCTTCTCCTCTCCCTTTCATCTCTCTCCTCTTCTTTCCCCCTTCTCACCTCTTTTCTCCCTCTCTTCTCCTTTTCACCTCTCTTTCCCTCTTCTCCCCCTCTCCTCCTCCTCTCTTCTCCTCTCCCCCTCTCTTTTCCTCCCCTCTCTTCTTCTCCCTACCCCAAACCTAAACCCCCCCCCCCCCCCTCTTTTATTTTTCTCCTCTCTATTATTTTCCTCCTCTTTTTCACACCTCTTTTTTCCTTCTCCTTTCCTCTTATTCTCCTCCCTTTCCTCTCTCCTCCTCACCTTTCTCCCCCCTCTCCCCCTCTTCTCTCCTTTTTCATCTCTCTCCTCTTCTCTCCTTAAACACATGGAGTGAAAACTGGCCTTCTTTTCCATACAACTCGGTGGCATGACGGTAGGAATCTGGTCTTGTCTACAGAGGATCACAGGTTCAATCCCCCGTCATGGTACATTAAATTAAATTATTTTTTCTTAGAATAACCCTACCTTAGCCCTATATACGGGTTAAAAAACCTATTTTCCACTTATCAATACAACAATTGGACACTTTAAACTTATTAAACCATTCTAACATTCTTAATGGGATGGTATGTAATGGAGAAACCAATAGGTTTTTCTATACAGCTCCATGGAGCAGTGGTAAGAATGTGGTCTCATCAACCGGGGATTGTGAGTTCGAATCCGGGTCACGGGAGAAGAATTATATTGGCCATTATTTTCCTCTTTTTTCCTCTTCTTCTTCCCACCTCTTTTTCCTTCTCCTCTCCTCTTCTCCTCCTCCCTCTCCTTTTTCCTCCTCACCTCTCTCCCCCCTCTCCCCTTCTCCTCTCCCTTTCATCTCTCTCCTCTTCTTAACCATTGTTCAATGGTGGGTTTTACTTCTGAGATCTTGTCTAATCAAAAATAATTTGGAAAATTGTAATTCTAATAGAATTATATGTTTTTCAAGTTTGTTAAGTCCTAGTTGACTTATGGCTGCATTTTGGCCTGGATAGGTTGACCTCTGACGAGGTAATCTCCTGGCACAAATGTAAGACCATATTATTATTATTTTAAATTTAATTCTAATTTTAATTTATTTTTATTTTTTATTTTTTTATTATTTTTTTATTATTTTTTTATTTTTTTATTAGAAAAGGCTGATTTCAGCCTCTGGTTTTTCTCGAGTCTGATTCCAGAGTTGGTACAAAGGGAGGCTCTGACGAGCCTCAACCCCGGTCGGAATTATGACTCAGAATTATCAGATTTACCAAATTATTAATTAATTTTGTGGCAGAAAAGGCTGATTTTAGCCTCTGGTTTTTCTCGAGTCTGATTCCAGAGTTGGTACAAGGAAGGCTCTGACGAGCCTTAACCCCGGTTTGGAGTTATGACTCAGAATTATCAGATTAACATAATTTATACAATATTGTATTATTTTAGCCATATTTGACCTTTCTCCCCATGCATTATGTGGCTCTCATAAGTCCATATATCTCTCATGAAGCTCTCATAAGCTCTTCTCTAGCTGCTCTCAGGCTCCTGTGGGCGTTTCCGGATCCGGCTGTCGACTTCCTGTTCCTGCCTGTTGCGACCGAAGCTGTTACCCCGTGGTTTAGACTGCAGAATCATCTGTTCGCTCTCTGACGAGAGGAAAAATGATTTTGCATCTTTTCAATCGGCCAATTCTGGATTTGGTGGAAAGATCTTTAACAGATAGCCAGATCCGGGTTGGAATATTGTAAGTATATCTGCCATTTGGGTCTCAGTTGAGACAGCACGCAAATGGTGATTGCTATTGGTTTATGCAATCTTAAAAGGAACCAAAAGTCTTTTACTGGAGGTTAGCTTCAAACATTACAACATACACATTGCATCCATTCCTTTTTCCTTTGAAAAGTTTCTGCAGATCCTTAAATAGGGAGTGTGGCATCTCGTGAGCTCACTGACAGTGCGTCAGACAGCGTTATTTGACGCTTTTCAGACGCATAACTCAGGACAAACGGGCCATCGACCCCTACATAGTCTTTCTGTATGAAATGATTTAATTGGGAGAACTGTGGAAGGCTCAAACATTACGACATGCTATATTGCATCTATTCCTTTTTCCTTTGAAAAGTTTCTACAGATCCTTAAATAGGGAGTGTGGCTCATTTGAGAGTGTGTCAGACAGCGTTATTTGACGCTTTTCAGACGCATAAATCAAGACACATGCGCCATTGACCCCTACAGAGTTCTTTCTGTATGAGATGATTTAATTGGGAGAACTGTGGCAACTTTGGCAAACTTTGTAAACAATAGTACAGGATAGCAACTTGCTTTCTTCTTGGTGTGTGGAACGGCTCATGACCCCTGAGCATAAAATAAGTTATCAAAGCCGAATCTTAGAGGCACTTTAATTGGACATAGAGCAAGGCATCCTGGGGTTGATCTCCCAGGATGGCCTAGCATGTTGCGAGTCCGTCTTGTGTTATGGAGGCAGAAACGGACGATGAACACATGTTTAACACAACTGACGACCTTGCTCTAACATTTTAGACTTATTTGACAGTCTATATCAGAACTAATAACCTATGGTGGCATTTTGTTGATAGCTTATTAGGAGGTTGAGTGCAGGGCTGGCTTTAGAGGGGCTTCTCTGGTTGTTTTTTCAAGTTCTGGGTGGGCATTCCTCCATCCTTGGCAACTTGAGTCAAGAAATGACCTCTGACCTAGTTGTGTATTTCACTTCAAACCACTTGGCATTTAGTTGGGATATATTTCCACTTTTCAACAGAGAGAGGAGATCTGAGAATGTCCTGGTGTACGTAGCTCCGATCCATATGTGGCGCGTGCCTGCGGCACGCGCTTGAGATTGGGCTAAGGCAAAAATAGTAATAGTATTATTGCTATTATTATTATTATTATTATTATTATTATCATCATCATTATTAATAATATTATTATTATGATTATAAGAACTCTCAAATTCTAATTTGAATTTGTCAAGTTTCTTTTTTGGTAAATTGTAATTTTAAAGGGGATTAACTCATCAGAGGTCAATGGTCGGGAAATATGCGACGGCCCGTGTTTTCCGCTACTCACTGGAGAGGCATCTTGTACAGGGGTCTATGCGTGGCGTAACTGTACGAACAGAAAAAGCCTGGAGTAGTTGAGTCTTAACCCAACCCTAACCAACCTGTGCCCCGGATCGCCGAACCATTGTTCCGCATTACTGACGAGTTTCCTCATAGTCTATAAGATATTGCCACTTCATCTGGTTTCCTCCTTTTTCCTCTCTCTTCAGAAAATAAGTATTAAATTCACTTTTGTTGGTTTTCTAGCCAACCTAGGCTGATCCCCGTCCCCAACCTTAGCTCCTGGAGCTGGCCCTAAACCTAACCATAATCCTGATGATGAGCTTAAACATAAAGCTCAACTTCACTCTAATATAAAGCCTAGCCCTGTTTAAAGAGCTCTAACCCTAACCATTCCTTATTAAAAAAATATTTCCTAACCCTAACCCTAACCCTAAAACCCCAAACCCCCCCCCCCCCCCCCCCCCCCCCCTCCTAACCTTAACCCTAACCCTAACCCCTAACCCTAACTCTAACCCCTAACCCTAACTCTAACCCCTAACCCTAACCCTAAACCCTACCCTAACCCTACCTTAAACCTTAACCCTACCCCAAACCTAAACCCCCCCCCCCCCCCCCCCTTTTATTTTTCTCCTCTCTATTATTTTCCTCCTCTTCTTCACACCTCTTTTTTCCTTCTCCTCTCCTCTTATTCTCCTCCCTTTCCTCTCTCCTCCTCACCTTTCTCCCCCCTCTCCCCCTCTTCTCTCCTTTTTCATCTCTCTCCTCTTCTCTCCTTAACACATGGAGTGAAAACTGGCCTTCTTTTCCATACAACTCGGTGGCATGACGGTAGGAATCTGGTCTTGTCTACAGAGGATCACAGGTTCAATCCCCCGTCATGGAACATTAAATTAAATTATTTTTTCTTAACAGAATAACCCTACCTTAGCCCTATATACGGGTTAAAAAACCTATTTTCCACTTATCAATACAACAATTGGACACTTTAGACTTATTAAACCATTCTAACATTCTTAATGGGATGGTATGTAATGGAGAAACCAATAGGTTTTTCTATACAGCTCCATGGAGCAGTGGTAAGAATGTGGTCTCATCAACCGGGGATTGTGAGTTCGAATCCGGGTCACGGGAGAAGAATTATATTGGCCATTATTTTCCTCTTTTTTCCTCTTCTTCTTCCCACCTCTTTTTCCTTCTCCTCTCCTCTTCTCCTCCTCCCTCTCCTTTTTCCTCCTCACCTCTCTTCCCCCTCTCCCCTTCTCCTCTCCCTTTCATCTCTCTCCTCTTCTTTCCCCCTTCTCACCTCTTTTCTCCCTCTCTTCTCCTTTTCACCTCTCTTTCCCTCTTCTCCCCCTCTCCTCCTCCTCTCTTCTCCTCTCCCCCTCTCTTTTCCTCCCCTCTCTTCTTCTCCCTACCCCAAACCTAAACCCCCCCCCCCCCTCTTTTATTTTTCTCCTCTCTATTATTTTCCTCCTCTTTTTCACACCTCTTTTTTCCTTCTCCTTTCCTCTTATTCTCCTCCCTTTCCTCTCTCCTCCTCACCTTTCTCCCCCCTCTCCCCCTCTTCTCTCCTTTTTCATCTCTCTCCTCTTCTCTCCTTAAACACATGGAGTGAAAACTGGCCTTCTTTTCCATACAACTCGGTGGCATGACGGTAGGAATCTGGTCTTGTCTACAGAGGATCACAGGTTCAATCCCCCGTCATGGTACATTAAATTAAATTATTTTTTCTTAGAATAACCCTACCTTAGCCCTATATACGGGTTAAAAAACCTATTTTCCACTTATCAATACAACAATTGGACACTTTAAACTTATTAAACCATTCTAACATTCTTAATGGGATGGTATGTAATGGAGAAACCAATAGGTTTTTCTATACAGCTCCATGGAGCAGTGGTAAGAATGTGGTCTCATCAACCGGGGATTGTGAGTTCGAATCCGGGTCACGGGAGAAGAATTATATTGGCCATTATTTTCCTCTTTTTTCCTCTTCTTCTTCCCACCTCTTTTTCCTTCTCCTCTCCTCTTCTCCTCCTCCCTCTCCTTTTTCCTCCTCACCTCTCTCCCCCCTCTCCCCTTCTCCTCTCCCTTTCATCTCTCTCCTCTTCTTTCCCCCTTCTCACCTCTTTTCTCCCTCTCTTCTCCTTTTCACCTCTCTTTCCCTCTTCTCCCCCTCTCCTTCTCCTCTCTTCTCCTCTCCCCCTCTCTTTTCCTCCCCTCTCTTCTTCTCCTCTTCTCCCCCCTCCTCCTCTCCTCACAATGCTTCACCCTAAAAAGACTATAGTTTAGTGGTAAGATTCCCGGTTGATGATCTAGGGGTCGTGGGTTCGCGTCCCTGTCATGGAAGGAAAATTAAATTATTTTTTCTTAACAGAATAACCCTAATTTCAGCGCTATATGCGGTTTAAAAACCTATTTTCTACTTCTCAATATAACATTTGGGTCACTTTAAACTTTTTAAACTATTTAAACATTCTCAATGGGATGAGATATAACAAAGAAACCAACATGTTTTTCTATACAGATCAATGGAGCAGGGGTAAGAGTGTGGTCTCATCAACTGGGGATTGTGAGTTCGAATCCGGGTCACGGGGGCGAAAAATTATATTTGCATAAAGGGAGTTACCTTTTCTTCCGAATTTGCATAGATGTCCCATGATGCACTTGGGACTACAGGAGAGGTTTTAATATTGTTAATAACTTGGTAATAATTATTCTGCCAATCTTTTAAAATACATATTTGGAATCAGCTATTGGAGCAGCTTCCGAATCATATATAATATGACATATTCATTTATTACATAACAACACCTGCAGTCATACTGTCTGTTTCATTCATGACTCCGATGGAAAAACCCATGTTAAATCAAATCCGATCTCATGCAAACTGGCAGTAGAGACTTGTCTTTGACTTGTCTTGAAGTTCCCGGCAGCAGGAAGAAAACTAACCATTGTTCAATGGTGGGTTTTACTTCTGAGATCTTGTCTAATCAAAAATAATTTGGAAAATTGTAATTCTAATAGAATTATATGTTTTTCAAGTTTGTTAAGTCCTAGTTGACTTATGGCTGCATTTTGGCCTGGATAGGTTGACCTCTGACGAGGTAATCTCCTGGCACAAATGTAAGACCATATTATTATTATTTTAAATTTAATTCTAATTTTAATTTATATTTTTTTATTTTTTTATTTTTTATTTTTTTATTTTTTTATTTAAATATTTTTTTTATTAGAAAAGGCTGAGTTCAGCCTCTGGTTTTTCTCGAGTCTGATTCCAGAGTTGGTACAAAGGGAGGCTCTGACGAGCCTCAACCCCGGTCGGAATTATGACTCAGAATTATCAGATTTACCAAATTATTAATTAATTTTGTGGCAGAAAAGGCTGATTTTAGCCTCTGGTTCTTCTCGAGTCGGATTCCAGAGTTGGTACAAGGAAGGCTCTGACGAGCCTTAACCCCGGTTTGGAATTATGACTCAGAATTATCAGATTAACATAATTTATACAATATTGTATTATTTTAGCCATATTTGACCTTTCTCCCCATGCATTATGTGGCTCTCATAAGTCCATATATCTCTCATGAAGCTCTCATAAGCTCTTCTCTAGCTGCTCTCAGGCTCCTGTGGGCGTTCCCGGATCCGGCTGTCGACTTCCTGTTCCTGCCTGTTGCGACCGAAGCTGTTACCCCGTGGTTTAGACTGCAAAATCATCTGTTCGCTCTCTGACGAGAGGAAAAATGATTTTGCATCTTTTCAATCGGCCAATTCTGGATTTGGTGGAAAGATCTTTAACAGATAGCCAGATCCGGTTTGGGATATTGTAAGTATATCTGCCATTTGGGTCTCAGTTGGGACAGCACGCAAATGGTGATTGCTATTGGTTTATGCAATCTTAAAAGGAACCAAAAGTCTTTTACTGGAGGTTAGCTTCAAACATTACAACATACACATTGCATCCATTCCTTTTTCCTTTGAAAAGTTTCTGCAGATCCTTAAATAGGGAGTGTGGCATCTCGTGAGCTCACTGACAGTGCGTCAGACAGCGTTATTTGACGCTTTTCAGACGCATAACTCAGGACAAACGGGCCATCGACCCCTACATAGTCTTTCTGTATGAAATGATTTAATTGGGAGAACTGTGGAAGGCTCAAACATTACAACATGCTATATTGCATCTATTCCTTTTTCCTTTGAAAAGTTTCTACAGATCCTTAAATAGGGAGTGTGGCTCATTTGAGAGTGTGTCAGACAGCGTTATTTGACGCTTTTCAGACGCATAAATCAAGACACATGGGCCATTGACCCCTACAGAGTTCTTTCTGTATGAGATGATTTAATTGGGAGAACTGTGGCAACTTTGGCAAACTTTGTAAACAATAGTACAGGATAGCAACTTGCTTTCTTCTTGGTGTGTGGAACGGCTCATGACCCCTGAGCATAAAATAAGTTATCAAAGCCGAATCTTAGAGGCACTTTAATTGGACATAGAGCAAGGCATCCTGGGGTTGATCTCCCAGGATGGCCTAGCATGTGGGAGTCCGTCTTGTGTTATGGAGGCAGAAACGGACGATGAACACATGTTTAACACAACTGACGACCTTGCTCTAACATTTTAGACTTATTTGACAGTCTATATCAGAACTAATAACCTATGGTGGCATTTTGTTGATAGCTTATTAGGAGGTTGAGTGCAGGGCTGGCTTTAGAGGGGCTTCTCTGGTTGTTTTTTCAAGTTCTGGGTGGGCATTCCTCCATCCTTGGCAACTTGAGTCAAGAAATGACCTCTGACCTAGTTGTGTATTTCACTTCAAACCACTTGGCATTTAGTTGGGATATATTTCCACTTTTCAACAGAGAGAGGAGATCTGAGAATGTCCTGGTGTACGTAGCTCCGATCCATATGTGGCGCGTGCCTGCGGCACGCGCTTGAGATTGGGCTAAGGCAAAAATAGTAATAGTATTATTGCTATTATTATTATTATTATTATTATTATTATCATCATCATTATTAATAATATTATTATTATGATTATAAGAACTCTCAAATTCTAATTTGAATTTGTCAAGTTTCTTTTTTGGTAAATTGTAATTTTAAAGGGGATTAACTCATCAGAGGTCAATGGTCGGGAAATATGCGACGGCCCGTGTTTTCCGCTACTCACTGGAGAGGCATCTTGTACAGGGGTCTATGCGTGGCGTAACTGTACGAACAGAAAAAGCCTGGAGTAGTTGAGTCTTAACCCAACCCTAACCAACCTGTGCCCCGGATCGCCGAACCATTGTTCCGCATTACTGACGAGTTTCCTCATAGTCTATAAGATATTGCCACTTCATCTGGTTTCCTCCTTTTTCCTCTCTCTTCAGAAAATAAGTATTAAATTCACTTTTGTTGGTTTTCTAGCCAACCTAGGCTGATCCCCGTCCCCAACCTTAGCTCCTGGAGCTGGCCCTAAACCTAACCATAATCCTGATGATGAGCTTAAACATAAAGCTCAACTTCACTCTAATATAAAGCCTAGCCCTGTTTAAAGAGCTCTAACCCTAACCATTCCTTATTAAAAAAATATTTCCTAACCCTAACCCTAACCCTAAAACCCCAAACCCCCCCCCCCCCCCCCCCCCCCCCCCCCTCCTAACCTTAACCCTAACCCTAACCCCTAACCCTAACTCTAACCCCTAACCCTAACTCTAACCCCTAACCCTAACCCTAAACCCTACCCTAACCCTACCTTAAACCTTAACCCTACCCCAAACCTAAACCCCCCCCCCCCCCCCCCCCCCTTTTATTTTTCTCCTCTCTATTATTTTCCTCCTCTTCTTCACACCTCTTTTTTCCTTCTCCTCTCCTCTTATTCTCCTCCCTTTCCTCTCTCCTCCTCACCTTTCTCCCCCCTCTCCCCCTCTTCTCTCCTTTTTCATCTCTCTCCTCTTCTCTCCTTAACACATGGAGTGAAAACTGGCCTTCTTTTCCATACAACTCGGTGGCATGACGGTAGGAATCTGGTCTTGTCTACAGAGGATCACAGGTTCAATCCCCCGTCATGGAACATTAAATTAAATTATTTTTTCTTAACAGAATAACCCTACCTTAGCCCTATATACGGGTTAAAAAACCTATTTTCCACTTATCAATACAACAATTGGACACTTTAGACTTATTAAACCATTCTAACATTCTTAATGGGATGGTATGTAATGGAGAAACCAATAGGTTTTTCTATACAGCTCCATGGAGCAGTGGTAAGAATGTGGTCTCATCAACCGGGGATTGTGAGTTCGAATCCGGGTCACGGGAGAAGAATTATATTGGCCATTATTTTCCTCTTTTTTCCTCTTCTTCTTCCCACCTCTTTTTCCTTCTCCTCTCCTCTTCTCCTCCTCCCTCTCCTTTTTCCTCCTCACCTCTCTTCCCCCTCTCCCCTTCTCCTCTCCCTTTCATCTCTCTCCTCTTCTTTCCCCCTTCTCACCTCTTTTCTCCCTCTCTTCTCCTTTTCACCTCTCTTTCCCTCTTCTCCCCCTCTCCTCCTCCTCTCTTCTCCTCTCCCCCTCTCTTTTCCTCCCCTCTCTTCTTCTCCCTACCCCAAACCTAAACCCCCCCCCCCCCCTCTTTTATTTTTCTCCTCTCTATTATTTTCCTCCTCTTTTTCACACCTCTTTTTTCCTTCTCCTTTCCTCTTATTCTCCTCCCTTTCCTCTCTCCTCCTCACCTTTCTCCCCCCTCTCCCCCTCTTCTCTCCTTTTTCATCTCTCTCCTCTTCTCTCCTTAAACACATGGAGTGAAAACTGGCCTTCTTTTCCATACAACTCGGTGGCATGACGGTAGGAATCTGGTCTTGTCTACAGAGGATCACAGGTTCAATCCCCCGTCATGGTACATTAAATTAAATTATTTTTTCTTAGAATAACCCTACCTTAGCCCTATATACGGGTTAAAAAACCTATTTTCCACTTATCAATACAACAATTGGACACTTTAAACTTATTAAACCATTCTAACATTCTTAATGGGATGGTATGTAATGGAGAAACCAATAGGTTTTTCTATACAGCTCCATGGAGCAGTGGTAAGAATGTGGTCTCATCAACCGGGGATTGTGAGTTCGAATCCGGGTCACGGGAGAAGAATTATATTGGCCATTATTTTCCTCTTTTTTCCTCTTCTTCTTCCCACCTCTTTTTCCTTCTCCTCTCCTCTTCTCCTCCTCCCTCTCCTTTTTCCTCCTCACCTCTCTCCCCCCTCTCCCCTTCTCCTCTCCCTTTCATCTCTCTCCTCTTCTTAACCATTGTTCAATGGTGGGTTTTACTTCTGAGATCTTGTCTAATCAAAAATAATTTGGAAAATTGTAATTCTAATAGAATTATATGTTTTTCAAGTTTGTTAAGTCCTAGTTGACTTATGGCTGCATTTTGGCCTGGATAGGTTGACCTCTGACGAGGTAATCTCCTGGCACAAATGTAAGACCATATTATTATTATTTTAAATTTAATTCTAATTTTAATTTATTTTTATTTTTTATTTTTTTATTATTTTTTTATTATTTTTTTATTTTTTTATTAGAAAAGGCTGATTTCAGCCTCTGGTTTTTCTCGAGTCTGATTCCAGAGTTGGTACAAAGGGAGGCTCTGACGAGCCTCAACCCCGGTCGGAATTATGACTCAGAATTATCAGATTTACCAAATTATTAATTAATTTTGTGGCAGAAAAGGCTGATTTTAGCCTCTGGTTTTTCTCGAGTCTGATTCCAGAGTTGGTACAAGGAAGGCTCTGACGAGCCTTAACCCCGGTTTGGAGTTATGACTCAGAATTATCAGATTAACATAATTTATACAATATTGTATTATTTTAGCCATATTTGACCTTTCTCCCCATGCATTATGTGGCTCTCATAAGTCCATATATCTCTCATGAAGCTCTCATAAGCTCTTCTCTAGCTGCTCTCAGGCTCCTGTGGGCGTTTCCGGATCCGGCTGTCGACTTCCTGTTCCTGCCTGTTGCGACCGAAGCTGTTACCCCGTGGTTTAGACTGCAGAATCATCTGTTCGCTCTCTGACGAGAGGAAAAATGATTTTGCATCTTTTCAATCGGCCAATTCTGGATTTGGTGGAAAGATCTTTAACAGATAGCCAGATCCGGGTTGGAATATTGTAAGTATATCTGCCATTTGGGTCTCAGTTGAGACAGCACGCAAATGGTGATTGCTATTGGTTTATGCAATCTTAAAAGGAACCAAAAGTCTTTTACTGGAGGTTAGCTTCAAACATTACAACATACACATTGCATCCATTCCTTTTTCCTTTGAAAAGTTTCTGCAGATCCTTAAATAGGGAGTGTGGCATCTCGTGAGCTCACTGACAGTGCGTCAGACAGCGTTATTTGACGCTTTTCAGACGCATAACTCAGGACAAACGGGCCATCGACCCCTACATAGTCTTTCTGTATGAAATGATTTAATTGGGAGAACTGTGGAAGGCTCAAACATTACGACATGCTATATTGCATCTATTCCTTTTTCCTTTGAAAAGTTTCTACAGATCCTTAAATAGGGAGTGTGGCTCATTTGAGAGTGTGTCAGACAGCGTTATTTGACGCTTTTCAGACGCATAAATCAAGACACATGCGCCATTGACCCCTACAGAGTTCTTTCTGTATGAGATGATTTAATTGGGAGAACTGTGGCAACTTTGGCAAACTTTGTAAACAATAGTACAGGATAGCAACTTGCTTTCTTCTTGGTGTGTGGAACGGCTCATGACCCCTGAGCATAAAATAAGTTATCAAAGCCGAATCTTAGAGGCACTTTAATTGGACATAGAGCAAGGCATCCTGGGGTTGATCTCCCAGGATGGCCTAGCATGTTGCGAGTCCGTCTTGTGTTATGGAGGCAGAAACGGACGATGAACACATGTTTAACACAACTGACGACCTTGCTCTAACATTTTAGACTTATTTGACAGTCTATATCAGAACTAATAACCTATGGTGGCATTTTGTTGATAGCTTATTAGGAGGTTGAGTGCAGGGCTGGCTTTAGAGGGGCTTCTCTGGTTGTTTTTTCAAGTTCTGGGTGGGCATTCCTCCATCCTTGGCAACTTGAGTCAAGAAATGACCTCTGACCTAGTTGTGTATTTCACTTCAAACCACTTGGCATTTAGTTGGGATATATTTCCACTTTTCAACAGAGAGAGGAGATCTGAGAATGTCCTGGTGTACGTAGCTCCGATCCATATGTGGCGCGTGCCTGCGGCACGCGCTTGAGATTGGGCTAAGGCAAAAATAGTAATAGTATTATTGCTATTATTATTATTATTATTATTATTATTATCATCATCATTATTAATAATATTATTATTATGATTATAAGAACTCTCAAATTCTAATTTGAATTTGTCAAGTTTCTTTTTTGGTAAATTGTAATTTTAAAGGGGATTAACTCATCAGAGGTCAATGGTCGGGAAATATGCGACGGCCCGTGTTTTCCGCTACTCACTGGAGAGGCATCTTGTACAGGGGTCTATGCGTGGCGTAACTGTACGAACAGAAAAAGCCTGGAGTAGTTGAGTCTTAACCCAACCCTAACCAACCTGTGCCCCGGATCGCCGAACCATTGTTCCGCATTACTGACGAGTTTCCTCATAGTCTATAAGATATTGCCACTTCATCTGGTTTCCTCCTTTTTCCTCTCTCTTCAGAAAATAAGTATTAAATTCACTTTTGTTGGTTTTCTAGCCAACCTAGGCTGATCCCCGTCCCCAACCTTAGCTCCTGGAGCTGGCCCTAAACCTAACCATAATCCTGATGATGAGCTTAAACATAAAGCTCAACTTCACTCTAATATAAAGCCTAGCCCTGTTTAAAGAGCTCTAACCCTAACCATTCCTTATTAAAAAAATATTTCCTAACCCTAACCCTAACCCTAAAACCCCAAACCCCCCCCCCCCCCCCCCCCCCCCCCCCCCCCCCCCCCCCCCCCCCTCCTAACCTTAACCCTAACCCTAACCCCTAACCCTAACTCTAACCCCTAACCCTAACTCTAACCCCTAACCCTAACCCTAAACCCTACCCTAACCCTACCTTAAACCTTAACCCTACCCCAAACCTAAACCCCCCCCCCCCCCCCCCCCTTTTATTTTTCTCCTCTCTATTATTTTCCTCCTCTTCTTCACACCTCTTTTTTCCTTCTCCTCTCCTCTTATTCTCCTCCCTTTCCTCTCTCCTCCTCACCTTTCTCCCCCCTCTCCCCCTCTTCTCTCCTTTTTCATCTCTCTCCTCTTCTCTCCTTAACACATGGAGTGAAAACTGGCCTTCTTTTCCATACAACTCGGTGGCATGACGGTAGGAATCTGGTCTTGTCTACAGAGGATCACAGGTTCAATCCCCCGTCATGGAACATTAAATTAAATTATTTTTTCTTAACAGAATAACCCTACCTTAGCCCTATATACGGGTTAAAAAACCTATTTTCCACTTATCAATACAACAATTGGACACTTTAGACTTATTAAACCATTCTAACATTCTTAATGGGATGGTATGTAATGGAGAAACCAATAGGTTTTTCTATACAGCTCCATGGAGCAGTGGTAAGAATGTGGTCTCATCAACCGGGGATTGTGAGTTCGAATCCGGGTCACGGGAGAAGAATTATATTGGCCATTATTTTCCTCTTTTTTCCTCTTCTTCTTCCCACCTCTTTTTCCTTCTCCTCTCCTCTTCTCCTCCTCCCTCTCCTTTTTCCTCCTCACCTCTCTTCCCCCTCTCCCCTTCTCCTCTCCCTTTCATCTCTCTCCTCTTCTTTCCCCCTTCTCACCTCTTTTCTCCCTCTCTTCTCCTTTTCACCTCTCTTTCCCTCTTCTCCCCCTCTCCTCCTCCTCTCTTCTCCTCTCCCCCTCTCTTTTCCTCCCCTCTCTTCTTCTCCCTACCCCAAACCTAAACCCCCCCCCCCCCTCTTTTATTTTTCTCCTCTCTATTATTTTCCTCCTCTTTTTCACACCTCTTTTTTCCTTCTCCTTTCCTCTTATTCTCCTCCCTTTCCTCTCTCCTCCTCACCTTTCTCCCCCCTCTCCCCCTCTTCTCTCCTTTTTCATCTCTCTCCTCTTCTCTCCTTAAACACATGGAGTGAAAACTGGCCTTCTTTTCCATACAACTCGGTGGCATGACGGTAGGAATCTGGTCTTGTCTACAGAGGATCACAGGTTCAATCCCCCGTCATGGTACATTAAATTAAATTATTTTTTCTTAGAATAACCCTACCTTAGCCCTATATACGGGTTAAAAAACCTATTTTCCACTTATCAATACAACAATTGGACACTTTAAACTTATTAAACCATTCTAACATTCTTAATGGGATGGTATGTAATGGAGAAACCAATAGGTTTTTCTATACAGCTCCATGGAGCAGTGGTAAGAATGTGGTCTCATCAACCGGGGATTGTGAGTTCGAATCCGGGTCACGGGAGAAGAATTATATTGGCCATTATTTTCCTCTTTTTTCCTCTTCTTCTTCCCACCTCTTTTTCCTTCTCCTCTCCTCTTCTCCTCCTCCCTCTCCTTTTTCCTCCTCACCTCTCTCCCCCCTCTCCCCTTCTCCTCTCCCTTTCATCTCTCTCCTCTTCTTTCCCCCTTCTCACCTCTTTTCTCCCTCTCTTCTCCTTTTCACCTCTCTTTCCCTCTTCTCCCCCTCTCCTTCTCCTCTCTTCTCCTCTCCCCCTCTCTTTTCCTCCCCTCTCTTCTTCTCCTCTTCTCCCCCCTCCTCCTCTCCTCACAATGCTTCACCCTAAAAAGACTATAGTTTAGTGGTAAGATTCCCGGTTGATGATCTAGGGGTCGTGGGTTCGCGTCCCTGTCATGGAAGGAAAATTAAATTATTTTTTCTTAACAGAATAACCCTAATTTCAGCGCTATATGCGGTTTAAAAACCTATTTTCTACTTCTCAATATAACATTTGGGTCACTTTAAACTTTTTAAACTATTTAAACATTCTCAATGGGATGAGATATAACAAAGAAACCAACATGTTTTTCTATACAGATCAATGGAGCAGGGGTAAGAGTGTGGTCTCATCAACTGGGGATTGTGAGTTCGAATCCGGGTCACGGGGGCGAAAAATTATATTTGCATAAAGGGAGTTACCTTTTCTTCCGAATTTGCATAGATGTCCCATGATGCACTTGGGACTACAGGAGAGGTTTTAATATTGTTAATAACTTGGTAATAATTATTCTGCCAATCTTTTAAAATACATATTTGGAATCAGATATTGGAGCAGCTTCCGAATCATATATAATATGACATATTCATTTATTACATAACAACACCTGCAGTCATACTGTCTGTTTCATTCATGACTCCGATGGAAAAACCCATGTTAAATCAAATCCGATCTCATGCAAACTGGCAGTAGAGACTTGTCTTTGACTTGTCTTGAAGTTCCCGGCAGCAGGAAGAAAACTAACCATTGTTCAATGGTGGGTTTTACTTCTGAGATCTTGTCTAATCAAAAATAATTTGGAAAATTGTAATTCTAATAGAATTATATGTTTTTCAAGTTTGTTAAGTCCTAGTTGACTTATGGCTGCATTTTGGCCTGGATAGGTTGACCTCTGACGAGGTAATCTCCTGGCACAAATGTAAGACCATATTATTATTATTTTAAATTTAATTCTAATTTTAATTTATATTTTTTTATTTTTTTATTTTTTATTTTTTTATTTTTTTATTTAAATATTTTTTTTATTAGAAAAGGCTGAGTTCAGCCTCTGGTTTTTCTCGAGTCTGATTCCAGAGTTGGTACAAAGGGAGGCTCTGACGAGCCTCAACCCCGGTCGGAATTATGACTCAGAATTATCAGATTTACCAAATTATTAATTAATTTTGTGGCAGAAAAGGCTGATTTTAGCCTCTGGTTCTTCTCGAGTCGGATTCCAGAGTTGGTACAAGGAAGGCTCTGACGAGCCTTAACCCCGGTTTGGAATTATGACTCAGAATTATCAGATTAACATAATTTATACAATATTGTATTATTTTAGCCATATTTGACCTTTCTCCCCATGCATTATGTGGCTCTCATAAGTCCATATATCTCTCATGAAGCTCTCATAAGCTCTTCTCTAGCTGCTCTCAGGCTCCTGTGGGCGTTCCCGGATCCGGCTGTCGACTTCCTGTTCCTGCCTGTTGCGACCGAAGCTGTTACCCCGTGGTTTAGACTGCAAAATCATCTGTTCGCTCTCTGACGAGAGGAAAAATGATTTTGCATCTTTTCAATCGGCCAATTCTGGATTTGGTGGAAAGATCTTTAACAGATAGCCAGATCCGGTTTGGGATATTGTAAGTATATCTGCCATTTGGGTCTCAGTTGGGACAGCACGCAAATGGTGATTGCTATTGGTTTATACAATCTTAAAAGGAACCAAAAGTCTTTTACTGGAGGTTAGCTTCAAACATTACAACATACACATTGCATCCATTCCTTTTTCCTTTGAAAAGTTTCTGCAGATCCTTAAATAGGGAGTGTGGCATCTCGTGAGCTCACTGACAGTGCGTCAGACAGCGTTATTTGACGCTTTTCAGACGCATAACTCAGGACAAACGGGCCATCGACCCCTACATAGTCTTTCTGTATGAAATGATTTAATTGGGAGAACTGTGGAAGGCTCAAACATTACAACATGCTATATTGCATCTATTCCTTTTTCCTTTGAAAAGTTTCTACAGATCCTTAAATAGGGAGTGTGGCTCATTTGAGAGTGTGTCAGACAGCGTTATTTGACGCTTTTCAGACGCATAAATCAAGACACATGGGCCATTGACCCCTACAGAGTTCTTTCTGTATGAGATGATTTAATTGGGAGAACTGTGGCAACTTTGGCAAACTTTGTAAACAATAGTACAGGATAGCAACTTGCTTTCTTCTTGGTGTGTGGAACGGCTCATGACCCCTGAGCATAAAATAAGTTATCAAAGCCGAATCTTAGAGGCACTTTAATTGGACATAGAGCAAGGCATCCTGGGGTTGATCTCCCAGGATGGCCTAGCATGTGGGAGTCCGTCTTGTGTTATGGAGGCAGAAACGGACGATGAACACATGTTTAACACAACTGACGACCTTGCTCTAACATTTTAGACTTATTTGACAGTCTATATCAGAACTAATAACCTATGGTGGCATTTTGTTGATAGCTTATTAGGAGGTTGAGTGCAGGGCTGGCTTTAGAGGGGCTTCTCTGGTTGTTTTTTCAAGTTCTGGGTGGGCATTCCTCC
>NC_139630.1:57864283-57979283 GCF_964638095.1 Poromitra crassiceps | reverse complement strand
AAAGGGAGCAGAAAACGTATGGGGCATTTTTCGCTCAGGAGTTTCGTTGCCGAGCAATTGTCTAACCCCGACTAGCACCTAGGGTTAGGGTTACGAAAATTAGGTTTTTTACGGTGCCCGGAGAGGCCCGCGCATGGCGCAGTTGGATTCCTGGTCCAAAAGGGAGCAGAAAACGTATGGGGCATTTTTCGCTCAGGAGTTTCGTTGCCGAGCAATTGTCTAACCCCGACTAGCACCTAGGGTTAGGGTTACGAAAATGAGGTTTTTTACGGTGCCCGGAGAGGCCCGCGCATGGCGCAGTTGGATTCCTGGTCCAAAAGGGAGCAGAAAACGTATGGGGCCCTTTTCGCTCAGGAGTTTCGTTGCCGAACCATTGCAAATTGCCATACCCACATCTAGGGTTAGGGTTACGAAAATGAGGTTTTTTACGGTGCCCGGAGAGGCCCGCGCATGGCGCAGTTGGATTCCTGGTCCAAAAGGGACCAGAAAACGTATGGGGCCCTTTTCGCTCAGGAGTTTCGTTGCCGAGCAATTGTCTAACCCCGACTAGCACCTAGGGTTAGGGTTACGAAAATGAGTTTTTTTACGGTGCCCGGAGAGGCCCGCGCATGGCGCAGTTGGATTCCTGGTCCAAAAGGGAGCAGAAAACGTATGGGGCCCTTTTCGCTCAGGAGTTTCGTTGCCGAACCATTGCAAATTGCCATACCCACATCTAGGGTTAGGGTTACGAAAATGAGTTTTTTTACGGTGCCCGGAGAGGCCCGCGCATGGCGCAGTTGGATTCCTGGTCCAAAAGGGAGCAGAAAACGTATGGGGCCCTTTTCGCTCAGGAGTTTCGTTGCCGAACCATTGCAAATTGCCATACCCACATCTACGGTTAGGGTTACGAAAATGAGGTTTTTTACGGTGCCCGGAGAGGCCCGCGCATGGCGCAGTTGGATTCCTGGTCCAAAAGGGACCAGAAAACGTATGGGGCCCTTTTCGCTCAGGAGTTTCGTTGCCGAGCAATTGTCTAACCCCGACTAGCACCTAGGGTTAGGGTTACGAAAATGAGTTTTTTTACGGTGCCCGGAGAGGCCCGCGCATGGCGCAGTTGGATTCCTGGTCCAAAAGGGAGCAGAAAACGTATGGGGCCCTTTTCGCTCAGGAGTTTCGTTGCCGAACCATTGCAAATTGCCATACCCACATCTAGGGTTAGGGTTACGAAAATGAGGTTTTTTACGGTGCCCGGAGAGGCCCGCGCATGGCGCAGTTGGATTCCTGGTCCAAAAGGGAGCAGAAAACGTATGGGGCCCTTTTCGCTCAGGAGTTTCGTTGCCGAGCAATTGTCTAACCCCGACTAGCACCTAGGGTTAGGGTTACGAAAATGAGGTTTTTTACGGTGCCCGGAGAGGCCCGCGCATGGCGCAGTTGGATTCCTGGTCCAAAAGGGAGCAGAAAACGTATGGGGCCCTTTTCGCTCAGGAGTTTCGTTGCCGAACCATTGCAAATTGCCATACCCACATCTAGGGTTAGGGTTACGAAAATGAGGTTTTTTATGGTGCCCGGAGAGGCCCGCGCATGGCGCAGTTGGATTCCTGGTCCAAAAGGGAGCAGAAAACGTATGGGGCATTTTTCGCTCAGGAGTTTCGTTGCCGAGCAATTGTCTAACCCCGACTAGCACCTAGGGTTAGGGTTACGAAAATGAGTTTTTTTACGGTGCCCGGAGAGGCCCGCGCATGGCGCAGTTGGATTCCTGGTCCAAAAGGGAGCAGAAAACGTATGGGGCCCTTTTCGCTCAGGAGTTTCGTTGCCGAACCATTGCAAATTGCCATACCCACATCTAGGGTTAGGGTTACGAAAATGAGTTTTTTTACGGTGCCCGGAGAGGCCCGCGCATGGCGCAGTTGGATTCCTGGTCCAAAAGGGACCAGAAAACGTATGGGGCCCTTTTCGCTCAGGAGTTTCGTTGCCGAGCAATTGTCTAACCCCGACTAGCACCTAGGGTTAGGGTTACGAAAATGAGTTTTTTTACGGTGCCCGGAGAGGCCCGCGCATGGCGCAGTTGGATTCCTGGTCCAAAAGGGAGCAGAAAACGTATGGGGCCCTTTTCGCTCAGGAGTTTCGTTGCCGAACCATTGCAAATTGCCATACCCACATCTAGGGTTAGGGTTACGAAAATGAGTTTTTTTACGGTGCCCGGAGAGGCCCGCGCATGGCGCAGTTGGATTCCTGGTCCAAAAGGGACCAGAAAACGTATGGGGCCCTTTTCGCTCAGGAGTTTCGTTGCCGAGCAATTGTCTAACCCCGACTAGCACCTAGGGTTAGGGTTACGAAAATGAGTTTTTTTACGGTGCCCGGAGAGGCCCGCGCATGGCGCAGTTGGATTCCTGGTCCAAAAGGGAGCAGAAAACGTATGGGGCCCTTTTCGCTCAGGAGTTTCGTTGCCGAACCATTGCAAATTGCCATACCCACATCTAGGGTTAGGGTTACGAAAATGAGTTTTTTTACGGTGCCCGGAGAGGCCCGCGCATGGCGCAGTTGGATTCCTGGTGCAAAAGGGAGCAGAAAACGTATGGGGCCCTTTTCGCTCAGGAGTTTCGTTGCCGAGCAATTGTCTAACCCCGACTAGCACCTAGGGTTAGGGTTACGAAAATGAGTTTTTTTACGGTGCCCGGAGAGGCCCGCGCATGGCGCAGTTGGATTCCTGGTCCAAAAGGGAGCAGAAAACGTATGGGGCCCTTTTCGCTCAGGAGTTTCGTTGCCGAACCATTGCAAATTGCCATACCCACATCTAGGGTTAGGGTTACGAAAATGAGGTTTTTTACGGTGCCCGGAGAGGCCCGCGCATGGCGCAGTTGGATTCCTGGTCCAAAAGGGAGCAGAAAACATATGGGGCCCTTTTCGCTCAGGAGTTTCGTTGCCGAGCAATTGTCTAACCCCGACTAGCACCTAGGGTTAGGGTTACGAAAATTAGGTTTTTTACGGTGCCCGGAGAGGCCCGCGCATGGCGCAGTTGGATTCCTGGTCCAAAAGGGACCAGAAAACGTATGGGGCCCTTTTCGCTCAGGAGTTTCGTTGCCGAGCAATTGTCTAACCCCGACTAGCACCTAGGGTTAGGGTTACGAAAATGAGTTTTTTTACGGTGCCCGGAGAGGCCCGCGCATGGCGCAGTTGGATTCCTGGTCCAAAAGGGAGCAGAAAACGTATGGGGCCCTTTTCGCTCAGGAGTTTCGTTGCCGAACCATTGCAAATTGCCATACCCACATCTAGGGTTAGGGTTACGAAAATGAGGTTTTTTACGGTGCCCGGAGAGGCCCGCGCATGGCGCAGTTGGATTCCTGGTCCAAAAGGGACCAGAAAACGTATGGGGCCCTTTTCGCTCAGGAGTTTCGTTGCCGAGCAATTGTCTAACCCCGACTAGCACCTAGGGTTAGGGTTACGAAAATGAGTTTTTTTACGGTGCCCGGAGAGGCCCGCGCATGGCGCAGTTGGATTCCTGGTCCAAAAGGGAGCAGAAAACGTATGGGGCCCTTTTCGCTCAGGAGTTTCGTTGCCGAACCATTGCAAATTGCCATACCCACATCTAGGGTTAGGGTTACGAAAATGAGTTTTTTTACGGTGCCCGGAGAGGCCCGCGCATGGCGCAGTTGGATTCCTGGTCCAAAAGGGAGCAGAAAACGTATGGGGCCCTTTTCGCTCAGGAGTTTCGTTGCCGAACCATTGCAAATTGCCATACCCACATCTACGGTTAGGGTTACGAAAATGAGGTTTTTTACGGTGCCCGGAGAGGCCCGCGCATGGCGCAGTTGGATTCCTGGTCCAAAAGGGACCAGAAAACGTATGGGGCCCTTTTCGCTCAGGAGTTTCGTTGCCGAGCAATTGTCTAACCCCGACTAGCACCTAGGGTTAGGGTTACGAAAATGAGTTTTTTTACGGTGCCCGGAGAGGCCCGCGCATGGCGCAGTTGGATTCCTGGTCCAAAAGGGAGCAGAAAACGTATGGGGCCCTTTTCGCTCAGGAGTTTCGTTGCCGAACCATTGCAAATTGCCATACCCACATCTAGGGTTAGGGTTACGAAAATGAGGTTTTTTACGGTGCCCGGAGAGGCCCGCGCATGGCGCAGTTGGATTCCTGGTCCAAAAGGGAGCAGAAAACGTATGGGGCCCTTTTCGCTCAGGAGTTTCGTTGCCGAGCAATTGTCTAACCCCGACTAGCACCTAGGGTTAGGGTTACGAAAATGAGGTTTTTTACGGTGCCCGGAGAGGCCCGCGCATGGCGCAGTTGGATTCCTGGTCCAAAAGGGAGCAGAAAACGTATGGGGCCCTTTTCGCTCAGGAGTTTCGTTGCCGAACCATTGCAAATTGCCATACCCACATCTAGGGTTAGGGTTACGAAAATGAGGTTTTTTATGGTGCCCGGAGAGGCCCGCGCATGGCGCAGTTGGATTCCTGGTCCAAAAGGGAGCAGAAAACGTATGGGGCATTTTTCGCTCAGGAGTTTCGTTGCCGAGCAATTGTCTAACCCCGACTAGCACCTAGGGTTAGGGTTACGAAAATGAGTTTTTTTACGGTGCCCGGAGAGGCCCGCGCATGGCGCAGTTGGATTCCTGGTCCAAAAGGGAGCAGAAAACGTATGGGGCCCTTTTCGCTCAGGAGTTTCGTTGCCGAACCATTGCAAATTGCCATACCCACATCTAGGGTTAGGGTTACGAAAATGAGTTTTTTTACGGTGCCCGGAGAGGCCCGCGCATGGCGCAGTTGGATTCCTGGTGCAAAAGGGAGCAGAAAACGTATGGGGCCCTTTTCGCTCAGGAGTTTCGTTGCCGAGCAATTGTCTAACCCCGACTAGCACCTAGGGTTAGGGTTACGAAAATGAGTTTTTTTACGGTGCCCGGAGAGGCCCGCGCATGGCGCAGTTGGATTCCTGGTCCAAAAGGGAGCAGAAAACGTATGGGGCCCTTTTCGCTCAGGAGTTTCGTTGCCGAACCATTGCAAATTGCCATACCCACATCTAGGGTTAGGGTTACGAAAATGAGGTTTTTTACGGTGCCCGGAGAGGCCCGCGCATGGCGCAGTTGGATTCCTGGTCCAAAAGGGAGCAGAAAACATATGGGGCCCTTTTCGCTCAGGAGTTTCGTTGCCGAGCAATTGTCTAACCCCGACTAGCACCTAGGGTTAGGGTTACGAAAATTAGGTTTTTTACGGTGCCCGGAGAGGCCCGCGCATGGCGCAGTTGGATTCCTGGTCCAAAAGGGAGCAGAAAACGTATGGGGCCCTTTTCGCTCAGGAGTTTCGTTGCCGAGCAATTGTCTAACCCCGACTAGCACCTAGGGTTAGGGTTACGAAAATGAGTTTTTTTACGGTGCCCGGAGAGGCCCGCGCATGGCGCAGTTGGATTCCTGGTCCAAAAGGGAGCAGAAAACGTATGGGGCCCTTTTCGCTCAGGAGTTTCGTTGCCGAACCATTGCAAATTGCCATACCCACATCTAGGGTTAGGGTTACGAAAATGAGGTTTTTTACGGTGCCCGGAGAGGCCCGCGCATGGCGCAGTTGGATTCCTGGTCCAAAAGGGACCAGAAAACGTATGGGGCCCTTTTCGCTCAGGAGTTTCGTTGCCGAGCAATTGTCTAACCCCGACTAGCACCTAGGGTTAGGGTTACGAAAATGAGTTTTTTTACGGTGCCCGGAGAGGCCCGCGCATGGCGCAGTTGGATTCCTGGTCCAAAAGGGAGCAGAAAACGTATGGGGCCCTTTTCGCTCAGGAGTTTCGTTGCCGAACCATTGCAAATTGCCATACCCACATCTAGGGTTAGGGTTACGAAAATGAGTTTTTTTACGGTGCCCGGAGAGGCCCGCGCATGGCGCAGTTGGATTCCTGGTCCAAAAGGGAGCAGAAAACGTATGGGGCCCTTTTCGCTCAGGAGTTTCGTTGCCGAACCATTGCAAATTGCCATACCCACATCTACGGTTAGGGTTACGAAAATGAGGTTTTTTACGGTGCCCGGAGAGGCCCGCGCATGGCGCAGTTGGATTCCTGGTCCAAAAGGGACCAGAAAACGTATGGGGCCCTTTTCGCTCAGGAGTTTCGTTGCCGAGCAATTGTCTAACCCCGACTAGCACCTAGGGTTAGGGTTACGAAAATGAGTTTTTTTACGGTGCCCGGAGAGGCCCGCGCATGGCGCAGTTGGATTCCTGGTCCAAAAGGGAGCAGAAAACGTATGGGGCCCTTTTCGCTCAGGAGTTTCGTTGCCGAACCATTGCAAATTGCCATACCCACATCTAGGGTTAGGGTTACGAAAATGAGGTTTTTTACGGTGCCCGGAGAGGCCCGCGCATGGCGCAGTTGGATTCCTGGTCCAAAAGGGAGCAGAAAACGTATGGGGCCCTTTTCGCTCAGGAGTTTCGTTGCCGAGCAATTGTCTAACCCCGACTAGCACCTAGGGTTAGGGTTACGAAAATGAGGTTTTTTACGGTGCCCGGAGAGGCCCGCGCATGGCGCAGTTGGATTCCTGGTCCAAAAGGGAGCAGAAAACGTATGGGGCCCTTTTCGCTCAGGAGTTTCGTTGCCGAACCATTGCAAATTGCCATACCCACATCTAGGGTTAGGGTTACGAAAATGAGGTTTTTTACGGTGCCCGGAGAGGCCCGCGCATGGCGCAGTTGGATTCCTGGTCCAAAAGGGACCAGAAAACGTATGGGGCCCTTTTCGCTCAGGAGTTTCGTTGCCGAGCAATTGTCTAACCCCGACTAGCACCTAGGGTTAGGGTTACGAAAATGAGTTTTTTTACGGTGCCCGGAGAGGCCCGCGCATGGCGCAGTTGGATTCCTGGTCCAAAAGGGAGCAGAAAACGTATGGGGCCCTTTTCGCTCAGGAGTTTCGTTGCCGAACCATTGCAAATTGCCATACCCACATCTAGGGTTAGGGTTACGAAAATGAGTTTTTTTACGGTGCCCGGAGAGGCCCGCGCATGGCGCAGTTGGATTCCTGGTCCAAAAGGGAGCAGAAAACGTATGGGGCCCTTTTCGCTCAGGAGTTTCGTTGCCGAACCATTGCAAATTGCCATACCCACATCTACGGTTAGGGTTACGAAAATGAGGTTTTTTACGGTGCCCGGAGAGGCCCGCGCATGGCGCAGTTGGATTCCTGGTCCAAAAGGGACCAGAAAACGTATGGGGCCCTTTTCGCTCAGGAGTTTCGTTGCCGAGCAATTGTCTAACCCCGACTAGCACCTAGGGTTAGGGTTACGAAAATGAGTTTTTTTACGGTGCCCGGAGAGGCCCGCGCATGGCGCAGTTGGATTCCTGGTCCAAAAGGGAGCAGAAAACGTATGGGGCCCTTTTCGCTCAGGAGTTTCGTTGCCGAACCATTGCAAATTGCCATACCCACATCTAGGGTTAGGGTTACGAAAATGAGGTTTTTTACGGTGCCCGGAGAGGCCCGCGCATGGCGCAGTTGGATTCCTGGTCCAAAAGGGAGCAGAAAACGTATGGGGCCCTTTTCGCTCAGGAGTTTCGTTGCCGAGCAATTGTCTAACCCCGACTAGCACCTAGGGTTAGGGTTACGAAAATGAGGTTTTTTACGGTGCCCGGAGAGGCCCGCGCATGGCGCAGTTGGATTCCTGGTCCAAAAGGGAGCAGAAAACGTATGGGGCCCTTTTCGCTCAGGAGTTTCGTTGCCGAACCATTGCAAATTGCCATACCCACATCTAGGGTTAGGGTTACGAAAATGAGGTTTTTTATGGTGCCCGGAGAGGCCCGCGCATGGCGCAGTTGGATTCCTGGTCCAAAAGGGAGCAGAAAACGTATGGGGCATTTTTCGCTCAGGAGTTTCGTTGCCGAGCAATTGTCTAACCCCGACTAGCACCTAGGGTTAGGGTTACGAAAATGAGTTTTTTTACGGTGCCCGGAGAGGCCCGCGCATGGCGCAGTTGGATTCCTGGTCCAAAAGGGAGCAGAAAACGTATGGGGCCCTTTTCGCTCAGGAGTTTCGTTGCCGAACCATTGCAAATTGCCATACCCACATCTAGGGTTAGGGTTACGAAAATGAGTTTTTTTACGGTGCCCGGAGAGGCCCGCGCATGGCGCAGTTGGATTCCTGGTGCAAAAGGGAGCAGAAAACGTATGGGGCCCTTTTCGCTCAGGAGTTTCGTTGCCGAGCAATTGTCTAACCCCGACTAGCACCTAGGGTTAGGGTTACGAAAATGAGTTTTTTTACGGTGCCCGGAGAGGCCCGCGCATGGCGCAGTTGGATTCCTGGTCCAAAAGGGAGCAGAAAACGTATGGGGCCCTTTTCGCTCAGGAGTTTCGTTGCCGAACCATTGCAAATTGCCATACCCACATCTAGGGTTAGGGTTACGAAAATGAGGTTTTTTACGGTGCCCGGAGAGGCCCGCGCATGGCGCAGTTGGATTCCTGGTCCAAAAGGGAGCAGAAAACATATGGGGCCCTTTTCGCTCAGGAGTTTCGTTGCCGAGCAATTGTCTAACCCCGACTAGCACCTAGGGTTAGGGTTACGAAAATTAGGTTTTTTACGGTGCCCGGAGAGGCCCGCGCATGGCGCAGTTGGATTCCTGGTCCAAAAGGGAGCAGAAAACGTATGGGGCCCTTTTCGCTCAGGAGTTTCGTTGCCGAGCAATTGTCTAACCCCGACTAGCACCTAGGGTTAGGGTTACGAAAATGAGTTTTTTTACGGTGCCCGGAGAGGCCCGCGCATGGCGCAGTTGGATTCCTGGTCCAAAAGGGAGCAGAAAACGTATGGGGCCCTTTTCGCTCAGGAGTTTCGTTGCCGAACCATTGCAAATTGCCATACCCACATCTAGGGTTAGGGTTACGAAAATGAGGTTTTTTACGGTGCCCGGAGAGGCCCGCGCATGGCGCAGTTGGATTCCTGGTCCAAAAGGGACCAGAAAACGTATGGGGCCCTTTTCGCTCAGGAGTTTCGTTGCCGAGCAATTGTCTAACCCCGACTAGCACCTAGGGTTAGGGTTACGAAAATGAGTTTTTTTACGGTGCCCGGAGAGGCCCGCGCATGGCGCAGTTGGATTCCTGGTCCAAAAGGGAGCAGAAAACGTATGGGGCCCTTTTCGCTCAGGAGTTTCGTTGCCGAACCATTGCAAATTGCCATACCCACATCTAGGGTTAGGGTTACGAAAATGAGTTTTTTTACGGTGCCCGGAGAGGCCCGCGCATGGCGCAGTTGGATTCCTGGTCCAAAAGGGAGCAGAAAACGTATGGGGCCCTTTTCGCTCAGGAGTTTCGTTGCCGAACCATTGCAAATTGCCATACCCACATCTACGGTTAGGGTTACGAAAATGAGGTTTTTTACGGTGCCCGGAGAGGCCCGCGCATGGCGCAGTTGGATTCCTGGTCCAAAAGGGACCAGAAAACGTATGGGGCCCTTTTCGCTCAGGAGTTTCGTTGCCGAGCAATTGTCTAACCCCGACTAGCACCTAGGGTTAGGGTTACGAAAATGAGTTTTTTTACGGTGCCCGGAGAGGCCCGCGCATGGCGCAGTTGGATTCCTGGTCCAAAAGGGAGCAGAAAACGTATGGGGCCCTTTTCGCTCAGGAGTTTCGTTGCCGAACCATTGCAAATTGCCATACCCACATCTAGGGTTAGGGTTACGAAAATGAGGTTTTTTACGGTGCCCGGAGAGGCCCGCGCATGGCGCAGTTGGATTCCTGGTCCAAAAGGGAGCAGAAAACGTATGGGGCCCTTTTCGCTCAGGAGTTTCGTTGCCGAGCAATTGTCTAACCCCGACTAGCACCTAGGGTTAGGGTTACGAAAATGAGGTTTTTTACGGTGCCCGGAGAGGCCCGCGCATGGCGCAGTTGGATTCCTGGTCCAAAAGGGAGCAGAAAACGTATGGGGCCCTTTTCGCTCAGGAGTTTCGTTGCCGAACCATTGCAAATTGCCATACCCACATCTAGGGTTAGGGTTACGAAAATGAGGTTTTTTATGGTGCCCGGAGAGGCCCGCGCATGGCGCAGTTGGATTCCTGGTCCAAAAGGGAGCAGAAAACGTATGGGGCATTTTTCGCTCAGGAGTTTCGTTGCCGAGCAATTGTCTAACCCCGACTAGCACCTAGGGTTAGGGTTACGAAAATGAGTTTTTTTACGGTGCCCGGAGAGGCCCGCGCATGGCGCAGTTGGATTCCTGGTCCAAAAGGGAGCAGAAAACGTATGGGGCCCTTTTCGCTCAGGAGTTTCGTTGCCGAACCATTGCAAATTGCCATACCCACATCTAGGGTTAGGGTTACGAAAATGAGTTTTTTTACGGTGCCCGGAGAGGCCCGCGCATGGCGCAGTTGGATTCCTGGTGCAAAAGGGAGCAGAAAACGTATGGGGCCCTTTTCGCTCAGGAGTTTCGTTGCCGAGCAATTGTCTAACCCCGACTAGCACCTAGGGTTAGGGTTACGAAAATGAGTTTTTTTACGGTGCCCGGAGAGGCCCGCGCATGGCGCAGTTGGATTCCTGGTCCAAAAGGGAGCAGAAAACGTATGGGGCCCTTTTCGCTCAGGAGTTTCGTTGCCGAACCATTGCAAATTGCCATACCCACATCTAGGGTTAGGGTTACGAAAATGAGGTTTTTTACGGTGCCCGGAGAGGCCCGCGCATGGCGCAGTTGGATTCCTGGTCCAAAAGGGACCAGAAAACGTATGGGGCCCTTTTCGCTCAGGAGTTTCGTTGCCGAGCAATTGTCTAACCCCGACTAGCACCTAGGGTTAGGGTTACGAAAATGAGTTTTTTTACGGTGCCCGGAGAGGCCCGCGCATGGCGCAGTTGGATTCCTGGTCCAAAAGGGAGCAGAAAACGTATGGGGCCCTTTTCGCTCAGGAGTTTCGTTGCCGAACCATTGCAAATTGCCATACCCACATCTAGGGTTAGGGTTACGAAAATGAGGTTTTTTACGGTGCCCGGAGAGGCCCGCGCATGGCGCAGTTGGATTCCTGGTCCAAAAGGGACCAGAAAACGTATGGGGCCCTTTTCGCTCAGGAGTTTCGTTGCCGAGCAATTGTCTAACCCCGACTAGCACCTAGGGTTAGGGTTACGAAAATGAGGTTTTTTACGGTGCCCGGAGAGGCCCGCGCATGGCGCAGTTGGATTCCTGGTCCAAAAGGGAGCAGAAAACGTATGGGGCCCTTTTCGCTCAGGAGTTTCGTTGCCGAACCATTGCAAATTGCCATACCCACATCTAGGGTTAGGGTTATGAAAATGAGGTTTTTTACGGTGCCCGGAGAGGCCCGCGCATGGCGCAGTTGGATTCCTGGTCCAAAAGGGAGCAGAAAACGTATGGGGCATTTTTCGCTCAGGAGTTTCGTTGCCGAGCAATTGTCTAACCCCGACTAGCACCTAGGGTTAGGGTTACGAAAATGAGGTTTTTTACGGTGCCCGGAGAGGCCCGCGCATGGCGCAGTTGGATTCCTGGTCCAAAAGGGAGCAGAAAACGTATGGGGCCCTTTTCGCTCAGGAGTTTCGTTGCCGAACCATTGCAAATTGCCATACCCACATCTAGGGTTAGGGTTACGAAAATGAGGTTTTTTACGGTGCCCGGAGAGGCCCGCGCATGGCGCAGTTGGATTCCTGGTCCAAAAGGGAGCAGAAAACGTATGGGGCATTTTTCGCTCAGTAATTTCGTTGCCGAGCAATTGTCTAACCCCGACTAGCACCTAGGGTTAGGGTTACGAAAATGAGGTTTTTTACGGTGCCCGGAGAGGCCCGCGCATGGCGCAGTTGGATTCCTGGTCCAAAAGGGAGCAGAAAACGTATGGGGCCCTTTTCGCTCAGGAGTTTCGTTGCCGAGCAATTGTCTAACCCCGACTAGCACCTAGGGTTAGGGTTACGAAAATGAGGTTTTTTACGGTGCCCGGAGAGGCCCGCGCATGGCGCAGTTGGATTCCTGGTCCAAAAGGGAGCAGAAAACGTATGGGGCCCTTTTCGCTCAGGAGTTTCGTTGCCGAGCAATTGTCTAACCCCGACTAGCACCTAGGGTTAGGGCGCCGGTGGCGCTGCTCAGCTGGCGACACGGACTCAGTGCTGCTGCTGCTACCGAACCCTTTTATGTTGTTTTAACTGTTTTATCGTCTCCTAATTCAGTGCGCAAGGACTGTGAGTGTGTTTTTAAATGTGTTTATACCGGTCTATACTAAACTCGTGGCCCTCTTGCCCTTGGTAGAAGCGACTGGGAGCGTAAACTGGCTTGGGACGCCAACAGATGCTAACCGGCTAGCCCAGCAGCTATTAGCTACTGCTAACTAGCTACTAGCTTTTGAAGCCGACCCCTCTCCACTCCAAGGAACTACGAGTGAATTTTGACTTTGCTATGATGACTCTTCTATACCTGCTACTACTCCTGCTGATGATGAGCGAACTTTGCACAGGTCTACTTACTCCCTCCACAGACGACGGACTACGCCGTGTCTACGCTAAGGAGTTCCTGCTCACTTTTCAGCACCGAGGGAACACGCTGCCGCCGGAGGGCCTGCTTTCGGAGGTGATTCGGAAGCCGTCTGTAAACGGGCCTCTACGGCGAAAAAGAGGTAGGCGCGGTGGCATCCGACAGCGTCAACGACGGAGGGCAAATAAGCCCCCACTTCCCTCCATTATTTTGAGTAATGTGAGATCTCTGAACAGTAAATTGGATGAGCTACGGCTAAACACACGTCATTGCCATGAATACAGAGAAGCGTGTATCATGGTCTTCACAGAGTCGTGGCTCCGTAAAGACATTCCTGACTCTTTGATCCAGCTGGACGGTTTCTCCTGCGTGCGGGCCGACAGGGACGCCTCCTCCGGGAAAACTAGAGGGGGTGGTATCTGTGTGTATGTTCGGGACAGTTGGTGCAGCCAACTAACCATTAGAGAAACAAGATGTGACCCGGACCTTGAATTGCTCTGCATATCTATGCGACCTTTTTATCTGCCCCGAGAATTTGGTAACATCGTCATTTGCGCAGTGTATGTACCCCCGAGTGGGAATGCTGCCAGAGCAGCAAATGGCATAGCTGAAAGTGTGCACAACCAACTCATGCGCACCCCTGGGGCTCCTGTTTTGGTCTTAGGGGATTTAAATCACTGTCGCCTTGAGTCAGCATTACCTGGGTTCTATCAATTTGTCAAATGCGGTACACGCAATGACATAGTTTTAGATAAATGTTACAGCAACATAAAGGAGGCTTTTAAAGCTAAAACTCTCCCCCCTCTTTCAAACTCTGACCACCTGACTGTCCACCTCATGCCCACTTATAAATCAGTGCTCAAATCCAGCAAGCCCCAACACAAGTCGGTGCTGCAATGGACAGAGGACAGTGTTGAGACATTGAGAGGCTGCCTCTCCTGTACTGACTGGAGCATTTTCCACCAACCGGACATAAATGAGTCTACCGAGACAACCACTGACTATATCAAGTTTTGCGTGGACAGTATTGTCCCAAAAAAAGACATTGTCCACTACCCGAACAATAAGCCACATATCACCAAGGAGGTCAAAGCCTGCATCAACAAAAAGAAGCTGGCCATTAGGAATAAGGACCGGGCGGGTGTGGCAAATGCACAAAGAGAACTGAACATGATGTTGAGGAAGGCCAGAGATAAACATCGAAGAGCGATTGAACAAAGTTTCAGTAAAATGGACAATAAAAAACTCTGGGACTCTATGAAAAAGATTACAAACATGACATCTAGTAAAAAGCACATTGTGACAATGAATGATCTTGATCATGCTAATAATCTTAATAATTTCTTTTTGAGACATGATTCTATGAACTCCTCTTCTTCAGCAATGAGTGATATGTCCAACTCTCTTGTTGATCCTTCAGATGGGCTGGAAATTGTCCCCCGACAGGTACAGTTAGCTTTTAAAAAGGTTCAGAATAAGCATTCTACAGGGCCTGATGGCTTACCTGCTTGCCTGTACAAATATTGTTCTGATGAATTGACTGACGCATGGTGCCCCATTTTCAATCTGTCTTTAGAGAGCCATATTGTTCCGGATCTTTGGAAGAAGTCCAAAATTATACCAGTTCCAAAGATATCCTGTCCCACCGAAAACAAGCACTTTAGACCAATAGCCTTAACTAGCTCTGTCATGAAGTGTTTTGAAAAGATTGTTGTAAGCATGGTAAAACCTATGGTTTCCTCCAGTCTTGATCCCCTCCAATTCGCCTATAAAGAGGGGCGTAGCACGGAAGATGCCATAATTAGTGTGTCACATCTGATCAGTAAGCACCTGGAAGACCCCAAGGCCTATGCCAGGGTCTTATTTGCAGATTTCAGTGCCGCATTCGACACAGTTTGCCCACTGCTGCTTGTCAAAAAGCTAACAAATTTAAATGTAAATCCCTCCATTGTAAAATGGTTCCACAGTCTTTTAACGAACAGGCCTCAGCAGGTTTGTATAAACGGGACACTGTCCGAAGTAAAACACTGTAGCACTGGAGTGCCTCAAGGTTCTGTGAGTTCCCCTTTTCTATTCACAGTTTACACAAATGAATGTCGAAGCAGTCAGCCCAACAATTTTGTCATCAAATTCTCTGACGACACTATTATTTTAAGCCTGTTGCGAGCTGGTGACTGCCCATCAGTGTATTCCAATGAGATTGACTCTTTCTGGGCCTGGTGTAAACAAAACCATCTCACTCTGAACATCTCCAAAACCAAAGAGATGATCTTTGACCCCCGTGGAGTGAGTGTACATGCCCCCATTATCATTGATGATATTGAAATTGAGCAGGTCGGTTCATATAAATATCTGGGAGTTCAATTTGATAACCAACTTAAATGGAGTATGCATGTTGATTTCCTGTGCGGAAAACTTGCTCAAAGGCTCCACTTCCTCCGCCGACTCCGATTGTTCGGAGTGAGCAGCACAAACATGCTAACTTTCTACAATGCCGTTCTCGGTAGCCTGATCAGATATGGCTTAGCTTCCTGGTTCGGCTCCCTCACCATCCAAAGTAAATCTAAGCTCGAAAGGATGGTGAAAGCCGCTATGAAGGTGATAGGAATAAAAAACTACCCGTCCCTTCAATCAATCTTTGAGGAAGCTGTGATCAAGCAGTCTTATCGCATTCTGGATGACTCCTCTCATATTCTATTCTCAGAATATGAACTCTTACCTTCCGGAAGGCGATACAGAGCATGTAGGTACAAGTCTAACCGCTACAAGCTCTCCTTCCTCCCAACATCAATCACACTCCTAAACAAACGACCTGCTTAATCTAAAAAACTCATGGGACCTGTTTTATAATTTTATAATTTTCTATTGAATCCTTTTATTATTTTATTATTTTATTCTATTATTATTCTAAATTTTTCATTTCAATAATGCACTTTACCATTTTTCTTTAAACGTGATCATGCTGTGGTCTTACTATTTTATTGGTTTTATTATCAATTGTTTTAATTTGTAAGCCACTTTTGCACAGTAGCATAGATCACTTTATCTAGTCTCCCGCCCATTTCTTTGCACATGTCATCTTTTTATCCTCAGTGCAATTCTTTATTATATGGGTTTTTTTCCTTCGACGGGTCAGTTTGCAATATAATTCCATGCACTTCATATGTAAGGAGCATTTCTTCACGAAAAAAATGTGTAGACCTTTGTTGTTGTTCCTGTTATGTTATTTTGTCATTTTGTGTTGTCTTCTTTTTTATGATGCAGCTGTATGTAGCACTGTTGTCCAAGACAAATTTCCTCTCGGGGACAATAAAGTATATCCTGATCCTGATCCTGAAAATGAGGTTTTTTACGGTGCCCGGAGAGGCCCGCGCATGGCGCAGTTGGATTCCTGGTCCAAAAGGGAGCAGAAAACGTATGGGGCCCTTTTCGCTCAGGAGTTTCGTTGCCGAACCATTGCAAATTGCCATACCCACATCTAGGGTTAGGGTTACGAAAATGAGGTTTTTTACGGTGCCCGGAGAGGCCCGCGCATGGCGCAGTTGGATTCCTGGTCCAAAAGGGAGCAGAAAACGTATGGGGCCCTTTTCGCTCAGGAGTTTCGTTGCCGAACCATTGCAAATTGCCATACCCACATCTAGGGTTAGGGTTACGAAAATGAGGTTTTTTACGGTGCCCGGAGAGGCCCGCGCATGGCGCAGTTGGATTCCTGGTCCAAAAGGGAGCAGAAAACGTATGGGGCATTTTTCGCTCAGGAGTTTCGTTGCCGAGCAATTGTCTAACCCCGACTAGCACCTAGGGTTAGGGTTACGAAAATGAGGTTTTTTACGGTGCCCGGAGAGGCCCGCGCATGGCGCAGTTGGATTCCTGGTCCAAAAGGGAGCAGAAAACGTATGGGGCCCTTTTCGCTCAGGAGTTTCGTTGCCGAACCATTGCAAATTGCCATACCCACATCTAGGGTTAGGGTTACGAAAATGAGGTTTTTTACGGTGCCCGGAGAGGCCCGCGCATGGCGCAGTTGGATTCCTGGTCCAAAAGGGAGCAGAAAACGTATGGGGCATTTTTCGCTCAGGAGTTTCGTTGCCGAGCAATTGTCTAACCCCGACTAGCACCTAGGGTTAGGGTTACGAAAATGAGGTTTTTTACGGTGCCCGGAGAGGCCCGCGCATGGCGCAGTTGGATTCCTGGTCCAAAAGGGAGCAGAAAACGTATGGGGCCCTTTTCGCTCAGGAGTTTCGTTGCCGAACCATTGCAAATTGCCATACCCACATCTAGGGTTAGGGTTACGAAAATGAGGTTTTTTACGGTGCCCGGAGAGGCCCGCGCATGGCGCAGTTGGATTCCTGGTCCAAAAGGGAGCAGAAAACGTATGGGGCATTTTTCGCTCAGGAGTTTCGTTGCCGAGCAATTGTCTAACCCCGACTAGCACCTAGGGTTAGGGTTACGAAAATGAGGTTTTTTACGGTGCCCGGAGAGGCCCGCGCATGGCGCAGTTGGATTCCTGGTCCAAAAGGGAGCAGAAAACGTATGGGGCCCTTTTCGCTCAGGAGTTTCGTTGCCGAACCATTGCAAATTGCCATACCCACATCTAGGGTTAGGGTTACGAAAATGAGGTTTTTTACGGTGCCCGGAGAGGCCCGCGCATGGCGCAGTTGGATTCCTGGTCCAAAAGGGAGCAGAAAACGTATGGGGCATTTTTCGCTCAGGAGTTTCGTTGCCGAGCAATTGTCTAACCCCGACTAGCACCTAGGGTTAGGGTTACGAAAATGAGTTTTTTTACGGTGCCCGGAGAGGCCCGCGCATGGCGCAGTTGGATTCCTGGTCCAAAAGGGAGCAGAAAACGTATGGGGCCCTTTTCGCTCAGGAGTTTCGTTGCCGAACCATTGCAAATTGCCATACCCACATCTAGGGTTAGGGTTACGAAAATGAGGTTTTTTACGGTGCCCGGAGAGGCCCGCGCATGGCGCAGTTGGATTCCTGGTCCAAAAGGGACCAGAAAACGTATGGGGCCCTTTTCGCTCAGGAGTTTCGTTGCCGAGCAATTGTCTAACCCCGACTAGCACCTAGGGTTAGGGTTACGAAAATGAGTTTTTTTACGGTGCCCGGAGAGGCCCGCGCATGGCGCAGTTGGATTCCTGGTCCAAAAGGGAGCAGAAAACGTATGGGGCCCTTTTCGCTCAGGAGTTTCGTTGCCGAACCATTGCAAATTGCCATACCCACATCTAGGGTTAGGGTTACGAAAATGAGGTTTTTTACGGTGCCCGGAGAGGCCCGCGCATGGCGCAGTTGGATTCCTGGTCCAAAAGGGACCAGAAAACGTATGGGGCCCTTTTCGCTCAGGAGTTTCGTTGCCGAGCAATTGTCTAACCCCGACTAGCACCTAGGGTTAGGGTTACGAAAATGAGTTTTTTTACGGTGCCCGGAGAGGCCCGCGCATGGCGCAGTTGGATTCCTGGTCCAAAAGGGAGCAGAAAACGTATGGGGCCCTTTTCGCTCAGGAGTTTCGTTGCCGAACCATTGCAAATTGCCATACCCACATCTAGGGTTAGGGTTACGAAAATGAGGTTTTTTACGGTGCCCGGAGAGGCCCGCGCATGGCGCAGTTGGATTCCTGGTCCAAAAGGGAGCAGAAAACGTATGGGGCCCTTTTCGCTCAGGAGTTTCGTTGCCGAGCAATTGTCTAACCCCGACTAGCACCTAGGGTTAGGGTTACGAAAATGAGGTTTTTTACGGTGCCCGGAGAGGCCCGCGCATGGCGCAGTTGGATTCCTGGTCCAAAAGGGAGCAGAAAACGTATGGGGCATTTTTCGCTCAGGAGTTTCGTTGCCGAGCAATTGTCTAACCCCGACTAGCACCTAGGGTTAGGGTTACGAAAATGAGTTTTTTTACGGTGCCCGGAGAGGCCCGCGCATGGCGCAGTTGGATTCCTGGTCCAAAAGGGAGCAGAAAACGTATGGGGCCCTTTTCGCTCAGGAGTTTCGTTGCCGAACCATTGCAAATTGCCATACCCACATCTAGGGTTAGGGTTACGAAAATGAGGTTTTTTACGGTGCCCGGAGAGGCCCGCGCATGGCGCAGTTGGATTCCTGGTCCAAAAGGGACCAGAAAACGTATGGGGCCCTTTTCGCTCAGGAGTTTTGTTGCCGAGCAATTGTCTAACCCCGACTAGCACCTAGGGTTAGGGTTACGAAAATGAGTTTTTTTACGGTGCCCGGAGAGGCCCGCGCATGGCGCAGTTGGATTCCTGGTCCAAAAGGGAGCAGAAAACGTATGGGGCCCTTTTCGCTCAGGAGTTTCGTTGCCGAACCATTGCAAATTGCCATACCCACATCTAGGGTTAGGGTTACGAAAATGAGGTTTTTTACGGTGCCCGGAGAGGCCCGCGCATGGCGCAGTTGGATTCCTGGTCCAAAAGGGACCAGAAAACGTATGGGGCCCTTTTCGCTCAGGAGTTTCGTTGCCGAGCAATTGTCTAACCCCGACTAGCACCTAGGGTTAGGGTTACGAAAATGAGGTTTTTTACGGTGCCCGGAGAGGCCCGCGCATGGCGCAGTTGGATTCCTGGTCCAAAAGGGAGCAGAAAACGTATGGGGCCCTTTTCGCTCAGGAGTTTCGTTGCCGAACCATTGCAAATTGCCATACCCACATCTAGGGTTAGGGTTATGAAAATGAGGTTTTTTACGGTGCCCGGAGAGGCCCGCGCATGGCGCAGTTGGATTCCTGGTCCAAAAGGGAGCAGAAAACGTATGGGGCATTTTTCGCTCAGGAGTTTCGTTGCCGAGCAATTGTCTAACCCCGACTAGCACCTAGGGTTAGGGTTACGAAAATGAGGTTTTTTACGGTGCCCGGAGAGGCCCGCGCATGGCGCAGTTGGATTCCTGGTCCAAAAGGGAGCAGAAAACGTATGGGGCCCTTTTCGCTCAGGAGTTTCGTTGCCGAACCATTGCAAATTGCCATACCCACATCTAGGGTTAGGGTTACGAAAATGAGGTTTTTTACGGTGCCCGGAGAGGCCCGCGCATGGCGCAGTTGGATTCCTGGTCCAAAAGGGAGCAGAAAACGTATGGGGCATTTTTCGCTCAGTAATTTCGTTGCCGAGCAATTGTCTAACCCCGACTAGCACCTAGGGTTAGGGTTACGAAAATTAGGTTTTTTACGGTGCCCGGAGAGGCCCGCGCATGGCGCAGTTGGATTCCTGGTCCAAAAGGGAGCAGAAAACGTATGGGGCCCTTTTCGCTCAGGAGTTTCGTTGCCGAGCAATTGTCTAACCCCGACTAGCACCTAGGGTTAGGGTTACGAAAATGAGGTTTTTTACGGTGCCCGGAGAGGCCCGCGCATGGCGCAGTTGGATTCCTGGTCCAAAAGGGAGCAGAAAACGTATGGGGCCCTTTTCGCTCAGGAGTTTCGTTGCCGAGCAATTGTCTAACCCCGACTAGCACCTAGGGTTAGGGTTACGAAAATGAGGTTTTTTACGGTGCCCGGAGAGGCCCGCGCATGGCGCAGTTGGATTCCTGGTCCAAAAGGGAGCAGAAAACGTATGGGGCCCTTTTCGCTCAGGAGTTTCGTTGCCGAACCATTGCAAATTGCCATACCCACATCTAGGGTTAGGGTTACGAAAATGAGGTTTTTTACGGTGCCCGGAGAGGCCCGCGCATGGCGCAGTTGGATTCCTGGTCCAAAAGGGAGCAGAAAACGTATGGGGCCCTTTTCGCTCAGGAGTTTCGTTGCCGAACCATTGCAAATTGCCATACCCACATCTAGGGTTAGGGTTACGAAAATGAGGTTTTTTACGGTGCCCGGAGAGGCCCGCGCATGGCGCAGTTGGATTCCTGGTCCAAAAGGGAGCAGAAAACGTATGGGGCATTTTTCGCTCAGGAGTTTCGTTGCCGAGCAATTGTCTAACCCCGACTAGCACCTAGGGTTAGGGTTACGAAAATGAGGTTTTTTACGGTGCCCGGAGAGGCCCGCGCATGGCGCAGTTGGATTCCTGGTCCAAAAGGGAGCAGAAAACGTATGGGGCCCTTTTCGCTCAGGAGTTTCGTTGCCGAACCATTGCAAATTGCCATACCCACATCTAGGGTTAGGGTTACGAAAATGAGGTTTTTTACGGTGCCCGGAGAGGCCCGCGCATGGCGCAGTTGGATTCCTGGTCCAAAAGGGAGCAGAAAACGTATGGGGCATTTTTCGCTCAGGAGTTTCGTTGCCGAGCAATTGTCTAACCCCGACTAGCACCTAGGGTTAGGGTTACGAAAATGAGGTTTTTTACGGTGCCCGGAGAGGCCCGCGCATGGCGCAGTTGGATTCCTGGTCCAAAAGGGAGCAGAAAACGTATGGGGCCCTTTTCGCTCAGGAGTTTCGTTGCCGAACCATTGCAAATTGCCATACCCACATCTAGGGTTAGGGTTACGAAAATGAGGTTTTTTACGGTGCCCGGAGAGGCCCGCGCATGGCGCAGTTGGATTCCTGGTCCAAAAGGGAGCAGAAAACGTATGGGGCATTTTTCGCTCAGGAGTTTCGTTGCCGAGCAATTGTCTAACCCCGACTAGCACCTAGGGTTAGGGTTACGAAAATGAGGTTTTTTACGGTGCCCGGAGAGGCCCGCGCATGGCGCAGTTGGATTCCTGGTCCAAAAGGGAGCAGAAAACGTATGGGGCCCTTTTCGCTCAGGAGTTTCGTTGCCGAACCATTGCAAATTGCCATACCCACATCTAGGGTTAGGGTTACGAAAATGAGGTTTTTTACGGTGCCCGGAGAGGCCCGCGCATGGCGCAGTTGGATTCCTGGTCCAAAAGGGAGCAGAAAACGTATGGGGCATTTTTCGCTCAGGAGTTTCGTTGCCGAGCAATTGTCTAACCCCGACTAGCACCTAGGGTTAGGGTTACGAAAATGAGTTTTTTTACGGTGCCCGGAGAGGCCCGCGCATGGCGCAGTTGGATTCCTGGTCCAAAAGGGAGCAGAAAACGTATGGGGCCCTTTTCGCTCAGGAGTTTCGTTGCCGAACCATTGCAAATTGCCATACCCACATCTAGGGTTAGGGTTACGAAAATGAGGTTTTTTACGGTGCCCGGAGAGGCCCGCGCATGGCGCAGTTGGATTCCTGGTCCAAAAGGGACCAGAAAACGTATGGGGCCCTTTTCGCTCAGGAGTTTCGTTGCCGAGCAATTGTCTAACCCCGACTAGCACCTAGGGTTAGGGTTACGAAAATGAGTTTTTTTACGGTGCCCGGAGAGGCCCGCGCATGGCGCAGTTGGATTCCTGGTCCAAAAGGGAGCAGAAAACGTATGGGGCCCTTTTCGCTCAGGAGTTTCGTTGCCGAACCATTGCAAATTGCCATACCCACATCTAGGGTTAGGGTTACGAAAATGAGGTTTTTTACGGTGCCCGGAGAGGCCCGCGCATGGCGCAGTTGGATTCCTGGTCCAAAAGGGACCAGAAAACGTATGGGGCCCTTTTCGCTCAGGAGTTTCGTTGCCGAGCAATTGTCTAACCCCGACTAGCACCTAGGGTTAGGGTTACGAAAATGAGTTTTTTTACGGTGCCCGGAGAGGCCCGCGCATGGCGCAGTTGGATTCCTGGTCCAAAAGGGAGCAGAAAACGTATGGGGCCCTTTTCGCTCAGGAGTTTCGTTGCCGAACCATTGCAAATTGCCATACCCACATCTAGGGTTAGGGTTACGAAAATGAGGTTTTTTACGGTGCCCGGAGAGGCCCGCGCATGGCGCAGTTGGATTCCTGGTCCAAAAGGGACCAGAAAACGTATGGGGCCCTTTTCGCTCAGGAGTTTCGTTGCCGAGCAATTGTCTAACCCCGACTAGCACCTAGGGTTAGGGTTACGAAAATGAGGTTTTTTACGGTGCCCGGAGAGGCCCGCGCATGGCGCAGTTGGATTCCTGGTCCAAAAGGGAGCAGAAAACGTATGGGGCCCTTTTCGCTCAGGAGTTTCGTTGCCGAACCATTGCAAATTGCCATACCCACATCTAGGGTTAGGGTTACGAAAATGAGGTTTTTTACGGTGCCCGGAGAGGCCCGCGCATGGCGCAGTTGGATTCCTGGTCCAAAAGGGACCAGAAAACGTATGGGGCCCTTTTCGCTCAGGAGTTTCGTTGCCGAGCAATTGTCTAACCCCGACTAGCACCTAGGGTTAGGGTTACGAAAATGAGGTTTTTTACGGTGCCCGGAGAGGCCCGCGCATGGCGCAGTTGGATTCCTGGTCCAAAAGGGAGCAGAAAACGTATGGGGCCCTTTTCGCTCAGGAGTTTCGTTGCCGAACCATTGCAAATTGCCATACCCACATCTAGGGTTAGGGTTACGAAAATGAGTTTTTTTACGGTGCCCGGAGAGGCCCGCGCATGGCGCAGTTGGATTCCTGGTCCAAAAGGGAGCAGAAAACGTATGGGGCCCTTTTCGCTCAGGAGTTTCGTTGCCGAACCATTGCAAATTGCCATACCCACATCTAGGGTTAGGGTTACGAAAATGAGGTTTTTTACGGTGCCCGGAGAGGCCCGCGCATGGCGCAGTTGGATTCCTGGTCCAAAAGGGACCAGAAAACGTATGGGGCCCTTTTCGCTCAGGAGTTTCGTTGCCGAGCAATTGTCTAACCCCGACTAGCACCTAGGGTTATGGTTACGAAAATGAGTTTTTTTACGGTGCCCGGAGAGGCCCGCGCATGGCGCAGTTGGATTCCTGGTCCAAAAGGGAGCAGAAAACGTATGGGGCCCTTTTCGCTCAGGAGTTTCGTTGCCGAACCATTGCAAATTGCCATACCCACATCTAGGGTTAGGGTTACGAAAATGAGGTTTTTTACGGTGCCCGGAGAGGCCCGCGCATGGCGCAGTTGGATTCCTGGTCCAAAAGGGAGCAGAAAACGTATGGGGCATTTTTCGCTCAGGAGTTTCGTTGCCGAGCAATTGTCTAACCCCGACTAGCACCTAGGGTTAGGGTTACGAAAATGAGGTTTTTTACGGTGCCCGGAGAGGCCCGCGCATGGCGCAGTTGGATTCCTGGTCCAAAAGGGAGCAGAAAACGTATGGGGCCCTTTTCGCTCAGGAGTTTCGTTGCCGAACCATTGCAAATTGCCATACCCACATCTAGGGTTAGGGTTACGAAAATGAGGTTTTTTACGGTGCCCGGAGAGGCCCGCGCATGGCGCAGTTGGATTCCTGGTCCAAAAGGGAGCAGAAAACGTATGGGGCATTTTTCGCTCAGGAGTTTCGTTGCCGAGCAATTGTCTAACCCCGACTAGCACCTAGGGTTAGGGTTACGAAAATGAGGTTTTTTACGGTGCCCGGAGAGGCCCGCGCATGGCGCAGTTGGATTCCTGGTCCAAAAGGGAGCAGAAAACGTATGGGGCCCTTTTCGCTCAGGAGTTTCGTTGCCGAACCATTGCAAATTGCCATACCCACATCTAGGGTTAGGGTTACGAAAATGAGGTTTTTTACGGTGCCCGGAGAGGCCCGCGCATGGCGCAGTTGGATTCCTGGTCCAAAAGGGAGCAGAAAACGTATGGGGCATTTTTCGCTCAGGAGTTTCGTTGCCGAGCAATTGTCTAACCCCGACTAGCACCTAGGGTTAGGGTTACGAAAATGAGGTTTTTTACGGTGCCCGGAGAGGCCCGCGCATGGCGCAGTTGGATTCCTGGTCCAAAAGGGAGCAGAAAACGTATGGGGCCCTTTTCGCTCAGGAGTTTCGTTGCCGAACCATTGCAAATTGCCATACCCACATCTAGGGTTAGGGTTACGAAAATGAGGTTTTTTACGGTGCCCGGAGAGGCCCGCGCATGGCGCAGTTGGATTCCTGGTCCAAAAGGGAGCAGAAAACGTATGGGGCATTTTTCGCTCAGGAGTTTCGTTGCCGAGCAATTGTCTAACCCCGACTAGCACCTAGGGTTAGGGTTACGAAAATGAGTTTTTTTACGGTGCCCGGAGAGGCCCGCGCATGGCGCAGTTGGATTCCTGGTCCAAAAGGGAGCAGAAAACGTATGGGGCCCTTTTCGCTCAGGAGTTTCGTTGCCGAACCATTGCAAATTGCCATACCCACATCTAGGGTTAGGGTTACGAAAATGAGGTTTTTTACGGTGCCCGGAGAGGCCCGCGCATGGCGCAGTTGGATTCCTGGTCCAAAAGGGACCAGAAAACGTATGGGGCCCTTTTCGCTCAGGAGTTTCGTTGCCGAGCAATTGTCTAACCCCGACTAGCACCTAGGGTTAGGGTTACGAAAATGAGTTTTTTTACGGTGCCCGGAGAGGCCCGCGCATGGCGCAGTTGGATTCCTGGTCCAAAAGGGAGCAGAAAACGTATGGGGCCCTTTTCGCTCAGGAGTTTCGTTGCCGAACCATTGCAAATTGCCATACCCACATCTAGGGTTAGGGTTACGAAAATGAGGTTTTTTACGGTGCCCGGAGAGGCCCGCGCATGGCGCAGTTGGATTCCTGGTCCAAAAGGGACCAGAAAACGTATGGGGCCCTTTTCGCTCAGGAGTTTCGTTGCCGAGCAATTGTCTAACCCCGACTAGCACCTAGGGTTAGGGTTACGAAAATGAGTTTTTTTACGGTGCCCGGAGAGGCCCGCGCATGGCGCAGTTGGATTCCTGGTCCAAAAGGGAGCAGAAAACGTATGGGGCCCTTTTCGCTCAGGAGTTTCGTTGCCGAACCATTGCAAATTGCCATACCCACATCTAGGGTTAGGGTTACGAAAATGAGGTTTTTTACGGTGCCCGGAGAGGCCCGCGCATGGCGCAGTTGGATTCCTGGTCCAAAAGGGACCAGAAAACGTATGGGGCCCTTTTCGCTCAGGAGTTTCGTTGCCGAGCAATTGTCTAACCCCGACTAGCACCTAGGGTTAGGGTTACGAAAATGAGGTTTTTTACGGTGCCCGGAGAGGCCCGCGCATGGCGCAGTTGGATTCCTGGTCCAAAAGGGAGCAGAAAACGTATGGGGCCCTTTTCGCTCAGGAGTTTCGTTGCCGAACCATTGCAAATTGCCATACCCACATCTAGGGTTAGGGTTACGAAAATGAGGTTTTTTACGGTGCCCGGAGAGGCCCGCGCATGGCGCAGTTGGATTCCTGGTCCAAAAGGGACCAGAAAACGTATGGGGCCCTTTTCGCTCAGGAGTTTCGTTGCCGAGCAATTGTCTAACCCCGACTAGCACCTAGGGTTAGGGTTACGAAAATGAGGTTTTTTACGGTGCCCGGAGAGGCCCGCGCATGGCGCAGTTGGATTCCTGGTCCAAAAGGGAGCAGAAAACGTATGGGGCCCTTTTCGCTCAGGAGTTTCGTTGCCGAACCATTGCAAATTGCCATACCCACATCTAGGGTTAGGGTTACGAAAATGAGTTTTTTTACGGTGCCCGGAGAGGCCCGCGCATGGCGCAGTTGGATTCCTGGTCCAAAAGGGAGCAGAAAACGTATGGGGCCCTTTTCGCTCAGGAGTTTCGTTGCCGAACCATTGCAAATTGCCATACCCACATCTAGGGTTAGGGTTACGAAAATGAGGTTTTTTACGGTGCCCGGAGAGGCCCGCGCATGGCGCAGTTGGATTCCTGGTCCAAAAGGGACCAGAAAACGTATGGGGCCCTTTTCGCTCAGGAGTTTCGTTGCCGAGCAATTGTCTAACCCCGACTAGCACCTAGGGTTATGGTTACGAAAATGAGTTTTTTTACGGTGCCCGGAGAGGCCCGCGCATGGCGCAGTTGGATTCCTGGTCCAAAAGGGAGCAGAAAACGTATGGGGCCCTTTTCGCTCAGGAGTTTCGTTGCCGAACCATTGCAAATTGCCATACCCACATCTAGGGTTAGGGTTACGAAAATGAGGTTTTTTACGGTGCCCGGAGAGGCCCGCGCATGGCGCAGTTGGATTCCTGGTCCAAAAGGGAGCAGAAAACGTATGGGGCATTTTTCGCTCAGGAGTTTCGTTGCCGAGCAATTGTCTAACCCCGACTAGCACCTAGGGTTAGGGTTACGAAAATGAGGTTTTTTACGGTGCCCGGAGAGGCCCGCGCATGGCGCAGTTGGATTCCTGGTCCAAAAGGGAGCAGAAAACGTATGGGGCCCTTTTCGCTCAGGAGTTTCGTTGCCGAACCATTGCAAATTGCCATACCCACATCTAGGGTTAGGGTTACGAAAATGAGGTTTTTTACGGTGCCCGGAGAGGCCCGCGCATGGCGCAGTTGGATTCCTGGTCCAAAAGGGAGCAGAAAACGTATGGGGCATTTTTCGCTCAGGAGTTTCGTTGCCGAGCAATTGTCTAACCCCGACTAGCACCTAGGGTTAGGGTTACGAAAATGAGGTTTTTTACGGTGCCCGGAGAGGCCCGCGCATGGCGCAGTTGGATTCCTGGTCCAAAAGGGAGCAGAAAACGTATGGGGCCCTTTTCGCTCAGGAGTTTCGTTGCCGAACCATTGCAAATTGCCATACCCACATCTAGGGTTAGGGTTACGAAAATGAGGTTTTTTACGGTGCCCGGAGAGGCCCGCGCATGGCGCAGTTGGATTCCTGGTCCAAAAGGGAGCAGAAAACGTATGGGGCATTTTTCGCTCAGGAGTTTCGTTGCCGAGCAATTGTCTAACCCCGACTAGCACCTAGGGTTAGGGTTACGAAAATGAGTTTTTTTACGGTGCCCGGAGAGGCCCGCGCATGGCGCAGTTGGATTCCTGGTCCAAAAGGGAGCAGAAAACGTATGGGGCCCTTTTCGCTCAGGAGTTTCGTTGCCGAACCATTGCAAATTGCCATACCCACATCTAGGGTTAGGGTTACGAAAATGAGGTTTTTTACGGTGCCCGGAGAGGCCCGCGCATGGCGCAGTTGGATTCCTGGTCCAAAAGGGACCAGAAAACGTATGGGGCCCTTTTCGCTCAGGAGTTTCGTTGCCGAGCAATTGTCTAACCCCGACTAGCACCTAGGGTTAGGGTTACGAAAATGAGTTTTTTTACGGTGCCCGGAGAGGCCCGCGCATGGCGCAGTTGGATTCCTGGTCCAAAAGGGAGCAGAAAACGTATGGGGCCCTTTTCGCTCAGGAGTTTCGTTGCCGAACCATTGCAAATTGCCATACCCACATCTAGGGTTAGGGTTACGAAAATGAGGTTTTTTACGGTGCCCGGAGAGGCCCGCGCATGGCGCAGTTGGATTCCTGGTCCAAAAGGGACCAGAAAACGTATGGGGCCCTTTTCGCTCAGGAGTTTCGTTGCCGAGCAATTGTCTAACCCCGACTAGCACCTAGGGTTAGGGTTACGAAAATGAGTTTTTTTACGGTGCCCGGAGAGGCCCGCGCATGGCGCAGTTGGATTCCTGGTCCAAAAGGGAGCAGAAAACGTATGGGGCCCTTTTCGCTCAGGAGTTTCGTTGCCGAGCAATTGTCTAACCCCGACTAGCACCTAGGGTTAGGGTTACGAAAATGAGTTTTTTTACGGTGCCCGGAGAGGCCCGCGCATGGCGCAGTTGGATTCCTGGTCCAAAAGGGAGCAGAAAACGTATGGGGCCCTTTTCGCTCAGGAGTTTCGTTGCCGAACCATTGCAAATTGCCATACCCACATCTAGGGTTAGGGTTACGAAAATGAGGTTTTTTACGGTGCCCGGAGAGGCCCGCGCATGGCGCAGTTGGATTCCTGGTCCAAAAGGGACCAGAAAACGTATGGGGCCCTTTTCGCTCAGGAGTTTCGTTGCCGAGCAATTGTCTAACCCCGACTAGCACCTAGGGTTAGGGTTACGAAAATGAGGTTTTTTACGGTGCCCGGAGAGGCCCGCGCATGGCGCAGTTGGATTCCTGGTCCAAAAGGGAGCAGAAAACGTATGGGGCCCTTTTCGCTCAGGAGTTTCGTTGCCGAACCATTGCAAATTGCCATACCCACATCTAGGGTTAGGGTTACGAAAATGAGGTTTTTTACGGTGCCCGGAGAGGCCCGCGCATGGCGCAGTTGGATTCCTGGTCCAAAAGGGACCAGAAAACGTATGGGGCCCTTTTCGCTCAGGAGTTTCGTTGCCGAGCAATTGTCTAACCCCGACTAGCACCTAGGGTTATGGTTACGAAAATGAGTTTTTTTACGGTGCCCGGAGAGGCCCGCGCATGGCGCAGTTGGATTCCTGGTCCAAAAGGGAGCAGAAAACGTATGGGGCCCTTTTCGCTCAGGAGTTTCGTTGCCGAACCATTGCAAATTGCCATACCCACATCTAGGGTTAGGGTTACGAAAATGAGGTTTTTTACGGTGCCCGGAGAGGCCCGCGCATGGCGCAGTTGGATTCCTGGTCCAAAAGGGAGCAGAAAACGTATGGGGCCCTTTTCGCTCAGGAGTTTCGTTGCCGAGCAATTGTCTAACCCCGACTAGCACCTAGGGTTAGGGTTACGAAAATGAGTTTTTTTACGGTGCCCGGAGAGGCCCGCGCATGGCGCAGTTGGATTCCTGGTCCAAAAGGGAGCAGAAAACGTATGGGGCCCTTTTCGCTCAGGAGTTTCGTTGCCGAACCATTGCAAATTGCCATACCCACATCTAGGGTTAGGGTTACGAAAATGAGGTTTTTTACGGTGCCCGGAGAGGCCCGCGCATGGCGCAGTTGGATTCCTGGTCCAAAAGGGAGCAGAAAACATATGGGGCCCTTTTCGCTCAGGAGTTTCGTTGCCGAGCAATTGTCTAACCCCGACTAGCACCTAGGGTTAGGGTTACGAAAATTAGGTTTTTTACGGTGCCCGGAGAGGCCCGCGCATGGCGCAGTTGGATTCCTGGTCCAAAAGGGAGCAGAAAACGTATGGGGCATTTTTCGCTCAGGAGTTTCGTTGCCGAGCAATTGTCTAACCCCGACTAGCACCTAGGGTTAGGGTTACGAAAATGAGGTTTTTTACGGTGCCCGGAGAGGCCCGCGCATGGCGCAGTTGGATTCCTGGTCCAAAAGGGAGCAGAAAACGTATGGGGCCCTTTTCGCTCAGGAGTTTCGTTGCCGAACCATTGCAAATTGCCATACCCACATCTAGGGTTAGGGTTACGAAAATGAGGTTTTTTACGGTGCCCGGAGAGGCCCGCGCATGGCGCAGTTGGATTCCTGGTCCAAAAGGGAGCAGAAAACGTATGGGGCCCTTTTCGCTCAGGAGTTTCGTTGCCGAACCATTGCAAATTGCCATACCCACATCTAGGGTTAGGGTTACGAAAATGAGTTTTTTTACGGTGCCCGGAGAGGCCCGCGCATGGCGCAGTTGGATTCCTGGTCCAAAAGGGAGCAGAAAACGTATGGGGCCCTTTTCGCTCAGGAGTTTCGTTGCCGAACCATTGCAAATTGCCATACCCACATCTACGGTTAGGGTTACGAAAATGAGGTTTTTTACGGTGCCCGGAGAGGCCCGCGCATGGCGCAGTTGGATTCCTGGTCCAAAAGGGACCAGAAAACGTATGGGGCCCTTTTCGCTCAGGAGTTTCGTTGCCGAGCAATTGTCTAACCCCGACTAGCACCTAGGGTTAGGGTTACGAAAATGAGTTTTTTTACGGTGCCCGGAGAGGCCCGCGCATGGCGCAGTTGGATTCCTGGTCCAAAAGGGAGCAGAAAACGTATGGGGCCCTTTTCGCTCAGGAGTTTCGTTGCCGAACCATTGCAAATTGCCATACCCACATCTAGGGTTAGGGTTACGAAAATGAGGTTTTTTACGGTGCCCGGAGAGGCCCGCGCATGGCGCAGTTGGATTCCTGGTCCAAAAGGGAGCAGAAAACGTATGGGGCCCTTTTCGCTCAGGAGTTTCGTTGCCGAGCAATTGTCTAACCCCGACTAGCACCTAGGGTTAGGGTTACGAAAATGAGGTTTTTTACGGTGCCCGGAGAGGCCCGCGCATGGCGCAGTTGGATTCCTGGTCCAAAAGGGAGCAGAAAACGTATGGGGCCCTTTTCGCTCAGGAGTTTCGTTGCCGAACCATTGCAAATTGCCATACCCACATCTAGGGTTAGGGTTACGAAAATGAGGTTTTTTACGGTGCCCGGAGAGGCCCGCGCATGGCGCAGTTGGATTCCTGGTCCAAAAGGGACCAGAAAACGTATGGGGCCCTTTTCGCTCAGGAGTTTCGTTGCCGAGCAATTGTCTAACCCCGACTAGCACCTAGGGTTAGGGTTACGAAAATGAGTTTTTTTACGGTGCCCGGAGAGGCCCGCGCATGGCGCAGTTGGATTCCTGGTCCAAAAGGGAGCAGAAAACGTATGGGGCCCTTTTCGCTCAGGAGTTTCGTTGCCGAACCATTGCAAATTGCCATACCCACATCTAGGGTTAGGGTTACGAAAATGAGTTTTTTTACGGTGCCCGGAGAGGCCCGCGCATGGCGCAGTTGGATTCCTGGTCCAAAAGGGAGCAGAAAACGTATGGGGCCCTTTTCGCTCAGGAGTTTCGTTGCCGAACCATTGCAAATTGCCATACCCACATCTACGGTTAGGGTTACGAAAATGAGGTTTTTTACGGTGCCCGGAGAGGCCCGCGCATGGCGCAGTTGGATTCCTGGTCCAAAAGGGACCAGAAAACGTATGGGGCCCTTTTCGCTCAGGAGTTTCGTTGCCGAGCAATTGTCTAACCCCGACTAGCACCTAGGGTTAGGGTTACGAAAATGAGTTTTTTTACGGTGCCCGGAGAGGCCCGCGCATGGCGCAGTTGGATTCCTGGTCCAAAAGGGAGCAGAAAACGTATGGGGCCCTTTTCGCTCAGGAGTTTCGTTGCCGAACCATTGCAAATTGCCATACCCACATCTAGGGTTAGGGTTACGAAAATGAGGTTTTTTACGGTGCCCGGAGAGGCCCGCGCATGGCGCAGTTGGATTCCTGGTCCAAAAGGGAGCAGAAAACGTATGGGGCCCTTTTCGCTCAGGAGTTTCGTTGCCGAGCAATTGTCTAACCCCGACTAGCACCTAGGGTTAGGGTTACGAAAATGAGGTTTTTTACGGTGCCCGGAGAGGCCCGCGCATGGCGCAGTTGGATTCCTGGTCCAAAAGGGAGCAGAAAACGTATGGGGCCCTTTTCGCTCAGGAGTTTCGTTGCCGAACCATTGCAAATTGCCATACCCACATCTAGGGTTAGGGTTACGAAAATGAGGTTTTTTATGGTGCCCGGAGAGGCCCGCGCATGGCGCAGTTGGATTCCTGGTCCAAAAGGGAGCAGAAAACGTATGGGGCATTTTTCGCTCAGGAGTTTCGTTGCCGAGCAATTGTCTAACCCCGACTAGCACCTAGGGTTAGGGTTACGAAAATGAGTTTTTTTACGGTGCCCGGAGAGGCCCGCGCATGGCGCAGTTGGATTCCTGGTCCAAAAGGGAGCAGAAAACGTATGGGGCCCTTTTCGCTCAGGAGTTTCGTTGCCGAACCATTGCAAATTGCCATACCCACATCTAGGGTTAGGGTTACGAAAATGAGTTTTTTTACGGTGCCCGGAGAGGCCCGCGCATGGCGCAGTTGGATTCCTGGTGCAAAAGGGAGCAGAAAACGTATGGGGCCCTTTTCGCTCAGGAGTTTCGTTGCCGAGCAATTGTCTAACCCCGACTAGCACCTAGGGTTAGGGTTACGAAAATGAGTTTTTTTACGGTGCCCGGAGAGGCCCGCGCATGGCGCAGTTGGATTCCTGGTCCAAAAGGGAGCAGAAAACGTATGGGGCCCTTTTCGCTCAGGAGTTTCGTTGCCGAACCATTGCAAATTGCCATACCCACATCTAGGGTTAGGGTTACGAAAATGAGGTTTTTTACGGTGCCCGGAGAGGCCCGCGCATGGCGCAGTTGGATTCCTGGTCCAAAAGGGAGCAGAAAACGTATGGGGCATTTTTCGCTCAGGAGTTTCGTTGCCGAGCAATTGTCTAACCCCGACTAGCACCTAGGGTTAGGGTTACGAAAATGAGTTTTTTTACGGTGCCCGGAGAGGCCCGCGCATGGCGCAGTTGGATTCCTGGTCCAAAAGGGAGCAGAAAACGTATGGGGCCCTTTTCGCTCAGGAGTTTCGTTGCCGAACCATTGCAAATTGCCATACCCACATCTAGGGTTAGGGTTACGAAAATGAGGTTTTTTACGGTGCCCGGAGAGGCCCGCGCATGGCGCAGTTGGATTCCTGGTCCAAAAGGGACCAGAAAACGTATGGGGCCCTTTTCGCTCAGGAGTTTCGTTGCCGAGCAATTGTCTAACCCCGACTAGCACCTAGGGTTAGGGTTACGAAAATGAGTTTTTTTACGGTGCCCGGAGAGGCCCGCGCATGGCGCAGTTGGATTCCTGGTCCAAAAGGGAGCAGAAAACGTATGGGGCCCTTTTCGCTCAGGAGTTTCGTTGCCGAACCATTGCAAATTGCCATACCCACATCTAGGGTTAGGGTTACGAAAATGAGGTTTTTTACGGTGCCCGGAGAGGCCCGCGCATGGCGCAGTTGGATTCCTGGTCCAAAAGGGACCAGAAAACGTATGGGGCCCTTTTCGCTCAGGAGTTTCGTTGCCGAGCAATTGTCTAACCCCGACTAGCACCTAGGGTTAGGGTTACGAAAATGAGGTTTTTTACGGTGCCCGGAGAGGCCCGCGCATGGCGCAGTTGGATTCCTGGTCCAAAAGGGAGCAGAAAACGTATGGGGCCCTTTTCGCTCAGGAGTTTCGTTGCCGAACCATTGCAAATTGCCATACCCACATCTAGGGTTAGGGTTACGAAAATGAGGTTTTTTACGGTGCCCGGAGAGGCCCGCGCATGGCGCAGTTGGATTCCTGGTCCAAAAGGGACCAGAAAACGTATGGGGCCCTTTTCGCTCAGGAGTTTCGTTGCCGAGCAATTGTCTAACCCCGACTAGCACCTAGGGTTAGGGTTACGAAAATGAGTTTTTTTACGGTGCCCGGAGAGGCCCGCGCATGGCGCAGTTGGATTCCTGGTCCAAAAGGGAGCAGAAAACGTATGGGGCCCTTTTCGCTCAGGAGTTTCGTTGCCGAACCATTGCAAATTGCCATACCCACATCTAGGGTTAGGGTTACGAAAATGAGGTTTTTTACGGTGCCCGGAGAGGCCCGCGCATGGCGCAGTTGGATTCCTGGTCCAAAAGGGAGCAGAAAACGTATGGGGCCCTTTTCGCTCAGGAGTTTCGTTGCCGAGCAATTGTCTAACCCCGACTAGCACCTAGGGTTAGGGTTACGAAAATGAGGTTTTTTACGGTGCCCGGAGAGGCCCGCGCATGGCGCAGTTGGATTCCTGGTCCAAAAGGGAGCAGAAAACGTATGGGGCATTTTTCGCTCAGGAGTTTCGTTGCCGAGCAATTGTCTAACCCCGACTAGCACCTAGGGTTAGGGTTACGAAAATGAGTTTTTTTACGGTGCCCGGAGAGGCCCGCGCATGGCGCAGTTGGATTCCTGGTCCAAAAGGGAGCAGAAAACGTATGGGGCCCTTTTCGCTCAGGAGTTTCGTTGCCGAACCATTGCAAATTGCCATACCCACATCTAGGGTTAGGGTTACGAAAATGAGGTTTTTTACGGTGCCCGGAGAGGCCCGCGCATGGCGCAGTTGGATTCCTGGTCCAAAAGGGACCAGAAAACGTATGGGGCCCTTTTCGCTCAGGAGTTTCGTTGCCGAGCAATTGTCTAACCCCGACTAGCACCTAGGGTTAGGGTTACGAAAATGAGTTTTTTTACGGTGCCCGGAGAGGCCCGCGCATGGCGCAGTTGGATTCCTGGTCCAAAAGGGAGCAGAAAACGTATGGGGCCCTTTTCGCTCAGGAGTTTCGTTGCCGAACCATTGCAAATTGCCATACCCACATCTAGGGTTAGGGTTACGAAAATGAGGTTTTTTACGGTGCCCGGAGAGGCCCGCGCATGGCGCAGTTGGATTCCTGGTCCAAAAGGGACCAGAAAACGTATGGGGCCCTTTTCGCTCAGGAGTTTCGTTGCCGAGCAATTGTCTAACCCCGACTAGCACCTAGGGTTAGGGTTACGAAAATGAGGTTTTTTTACGGTGCCCGGAGAGGCCCGCGCATGGCGCAGTTGGATTCCTGGTCCAAAAGGGAGCAGAAAACGTATGGGGCCCTTTTCGCTCAGGAGTTTCGTTGCCGAACCATTGCAAATTGCCATACCCACATCTAGGGTTAGGGTTACGAAAATGAGGTTTTTTACGGTGCCCGGAGAGGCCCGCGCATGGCGCAGTTGGATTCCTGGTCCAAAAGGGACCAGAAAACGTATGGGGCCCTTTTCGCTCAGGAGTTTCGTTGCCGAGCAATTGTCTAACCCCGACTAGCACCTAGGGTTAGGGTTACGAAAATGAGTTTTTTTACGGTGCCCGGAGAGGCCCGCGCATGGCGCAGTTGGATTCCTGGTCCAAAAGGGAGCAGAAAACGTATGGGGCCCTTTTCGCTCAGGAGTTTCGTTGCCGAACCATTGCAAATTGCCATACCCACATCTAGGGTTAGGGTTACGAAAATGAGGTTTTTTACGGTGCCCGGAGAGGCCCGCGCATGGCGCAGTTGGATTCCTGGTCCAAAAGGGAGCAGAAAACGTATGGGGCCCTTTTCGCTCAGGAGTTTCGTTGCCGAGCAATTGTCTAACCCCGACTAGCACCTAGGGTTAGGGTTACGAAAATGAGGTTTTTTACGGTGCCCGGAGAGGCCCGCGCATGGCGCAGTTGGATTCCTGGTCCAAAAGGGAGCAGAAAACGTATGGGGCATTTTTCGCTCAGGAGTTTCGTTGCCGAGCAATTGTCTAACCCCGACTAGCACCTAGGGTTAGGGTTACGAAAATGAGTTTTTTTACGGTGCCCGGAGAGGCCCGCGCATGGCGCAGTTGGATTCCTGGTCCAAAAGGGAGCAGAAAACGTATGGGGCCCTTTTCGCTCAGGAGTTTCGTTGCCGAACCATTGCAAATTGCCATACCCACATCTAGGGTTAGGGTTACGAAAATGAGGTTTTTTACGGTGCCCGGAGAGGCCCGCGCATGGCGCAGTTGGATTCCTGGTCCAAAAGGGACCAGAAAACGTATGGGGCCCTTTTCGCTCAGGAGTTTCGTTGCCGAGCAATTGTCTAACCCCGACTAGCACCTAGGGTTAGGGTTACGAAAATGAGTTTTTTTACGGTGTCCGGAGAGGCCCGCGCATGGCGCAGTTGGATTCCTGGTCCAAAAGGGAGCAGAAAACGTATGGGGCCCTTTTCGCTCAGGAGTTTCGTTGCCGAACCATTGCAAATTGCCATACCCACATCTAGGGTTAGGGTTACGAAAATGAGGTTTTTTACGGTGCCCGGAGAGGCCCGCGCATGGCGCAGTTGGATTCCTGGTCCAAAAGGGACCAGAAAACGTATGGGGCCCTTTTCGCTCAGGAGTTTCGTTGCCGAGCAATTGTCTAACCCCGACTAGCACCTAGGGTTAGGGTTACGAAAATGAGGTTTTTTACGGTGCCCGGAGAGGCCCGCGCATGGCGCAGTTGGATTCCTGGTCCAAAAGGGAGCAGAAAACGTATGGGGCCCTTTTCGCTCAGGAGTTTCGTTGCCGAACCATTGCAAATTGCCATACCCACATCTAGGGTTAGGGTTACGAAAATGAGGTTTTTTACGGTGCCCGGAGAGGCCCGCGCATGGCGCAGTTGGATTCCTGGTCCAAAAGGGACCAGAAAACGTATGGGGCCCTTTTCGCTCAGGAGTTTCGTTGCCGAGCAATTGTCTAACCCCGACTAGCACCTAGGGTTAGGGTTACGAAAATGAGTTTTTTTACGGTGCCCGGAGAGGCCCGCGCATGGCGCAGTTGGATTCCTGGTCCAAAAGGGAGCAGAAAACGTATGGGGCCCTTTTCGCTCAGGAGTTTCGTTGCCGAACCATTGCAAATTGCCATACCCACATCTAGGGTTAGGGTTACGAAAATGAGGTTTTTTACGGTGCCCGGAGAGGCCCGCGCATGGCGCAGTTGGATTCCTGGTCCAAAAGGGAGCAGAAAACGTATGGGGCCCTTTTCGCTCAGGAGTTTCGTTGCCGAGCAATTGTCTAACCCCGACTAGCACCTAGGGTTAGGGTTACGAAAATGAGGTTTTTTACGGTGCCCGGAGAGGCCCGCGCATGGCGCAGTTGGATTCCTGGTCCAAAAGGGAGCAGAAAACGTATGGGGCATTTTTCGCTCAGGAGTTTCGTTGCCGAGCAATTGTCTAACCCCGACTAGCACCTAGGGTTAGGGTTACGAAAATGAGTTTTTTTACGGTGCCCGGAGAGGCCCGCGCATGGCGCAGTTGGATTCCTGGTCCAAAAGGGAGCAGAAAACGTATGGGGCCCTTTTCGCTCAGGAGTTTCGTTGCCGAACCATTGCAAATTGCCATACCCACATCTAGGGTTAGGGTTACGAAAATGAGGTTTTTTACGGTGCCCGGAGAGGCCCGCGCATGGCGCAGTTGGATTCCTGGTCCAAAAGGGACCAGAAAACGTATGGGGCCCTTTTCGCTCAGGAGTTTCGTTGCCGAGCAATTGTCTAACCCCGACTAGCACCTAGGGTTAGGGTTACGAAAATGAGTTTTTTTACGGTGCCCGGAGAGGCCCGCGCATGGCGCAGTTGGATTCCTGGTCCAAAAGGGAGCAGAAAACGTATGGGGCCCTTTTCGCTCAGGAGTTTCGTTGCCGAACCATTGCAAATTGCCATACCCACATCTAGGGTTAGGGTTACGAAAATGAGGTTTTTTACGGTGCCCGGAGAGGCCCGCGCATGGCGCAGTTGGATTCCTGGTCCAAAAGGGACCAGAAAACGTATGGGGCCCTTTTCGCTCAGGAGTTTCGTTGCCGAGCAATTGTCTAACCCCGACTAGCACCTAGGGTTAGGGTTACGAAAATGAGGTTTTTTACGGTGCCCGGAGAGGCCCGCGCATGGCGCAGTTGGATTCCTGGTCCAAAAGGGAGCAGAAAACGTATGGGGCCCTTTTCGCTCAGGAGTTTCGTTGCCGAACCATTGCAAATTGCCATACCCACATCTAGGGTTAGGGTTATGAAAATGAGGTTTTTTACGGTGCCCGGAGAGGCCCGCGCATGGCGCAGTTGGATTCCTGGTCCAAAAGGGAGCAGAAAACGTATGGGGCATTTTTCGCTCAGGAGTTTCGTTGCCGAGCAATTGTCTAACCCCGACTAGCACCTAGGGTTAGGGTTACGAAAATGAGTTTTTTTACGGTGCCCGGAGAGGCCCGCGCATGGCGCAGTTGGATTCCTGGTCCAAAAGGGAGCAGAAAACGTATGGGGCCCTTTTCGCTCAGGAGTTTCGTTGCCGAACCATTGCAAATTGCCATACCCACATCTAGGGTTAGGGTTACGAAAATGAGGTTTTTTACGGTGCCCGGAGAGGCCCGCGCATGGCGCAGTTGGATTCCTGGTCCAAAAGGGACCAGAAAACGTATGGGGCCCTTTTCGCTCAGGAGTTTCGTTGCCGAGCAATTGTCTAACCCCGACTAGCACCTAGGGTTAGGGTTACGAAAATGAGGTTTTTTACGGTGCCCGGAGAGGCCCGCGCATGGCGCAGTTGGATTCCTGGTCCAAAAGGGAGCAGAAAACGTATGGGGCCCTTTTCGCTCAGGAGTTTCGTTGCCGAACCATTGCAAATTGCCATACCCACATCTAGGGTTAGGGTTACGAAAATGAGGTTTTTTACGGTGCCCGGAGAGGCCCGCGCATGGCGCAGTTGGATTCCTGGTCCAAAAGGGACCAGAAAACGTATGGGGCCCTTTTCGCTCAGGAGTTTCGTTGCCGAGCAATTGTCTAACCCCGACTAGCACCTAGGGTTAGGGTTACGAAAATGAGTTTTTTTACGGTGCCCGGAGAGGCCCGCGCATGGCGCAGTTGGATTCCTGGTCCAAAAGGGAGCAGAAAACGTATGGGGCCCTTTTCGCTCAGGAGTTTCGTTGCCGAACCATTGCAAATTGCCATACCCACATCTAGGGTTAGGGTTACGAAAATGAGGTTTTTTACGGTGCCCGGAGAGGCCCGCGCATGGCGCAGTTGGATTCCTGGTCCAAAAGGGAGCAGAAAACGTATGGGGCCCTTTTCGCTCAGGAGTTTCGTTGCCGAGCAATTGTCTAACCCCGACTAGCACCTAGGGTTAGGGTTACGAAAATGAGGTTTTTTACGGTGCCCGGAGAGGCCCGCGCATGGCGCAGTTGGATTCCTGGTCCAAAAGGGACCAGAAAACGTATGGGGCCCTTTTCGCTCAGGAGTTTCGTTGCCGAGCAATTGTCTAACCCCGACTAGCACCTAGGGTTAGGGTTACGAAAATGAGTTTTTTTACGGTGCCCGGAGAGGCCCGCGCATGGCGCAGTTGGATTCCTGGTCCAAAAGGGAGCAGAAAACGTATGGGGCCCTTTTCGCTCAGGAGTTTCGTTGCCGAACCATTGCAAATTGCCATACCCACATCTAGGGTTAGGGTTATGAAAATGAGGTTTTTTACGGTGCCCGGAGAGGCCCGCGCATGGCGCAGTTGGATTCCTGGTCCAAAAGGGAGCAGAAAACGTATGGGGCATTTTTCGCTCAGGAGTTTCGTTGCCGAGCAATTGTCTAACCCCGACTAGCACCTAGGGTTAGGGTTACGAAAATGAGGTTTTTTACGGTGCCCGGAGAGGCCCGCGCATGGCGCAGTTGGATTCCTGGTCCAAAAGGGAGCAGAAAACGTATGGGGCCCTTTTCGCTCAGGAGTTTCGTTGCCGAACCATTGCAAATTGCCATACCCACATCTAGGGTTAGGGTTACGAAAATGAGGTTTTTTACGGTGCCCGGAGAGGCCCGCGCATGGCGCAGTTGGATTCCTGGTCCAAAAGGGAGCAGAAAACGTATGGGGCATTTTTCGCTCAGTAATTTCGTTGCCGAGCAATTGTCTAACCCCGACTAGCACCTAGGGTTAGGGTTACGAAAATGAGGTTTTTTACGGTGCCCGGAGAGGCCCGCGCATGGCGCAGTTGGATTCCTGGTCCAAAAGGGAGCAGAAAACGTATGGGGCCCTTTTCGCTCAGGAGTTTCGTTGCCGAGCAATTGTCTAACCCCGACTAGCACCTAGGGTTAGGGTTACGAAAATGAGGTTTTTTACGGTGCCCGGAGAGGCCCGCGCATGGCGCAGTTGGATTCCTGGTCCAAAAGGGAGCAGAAAACGTATGGGGCCCTTTTCGCTCAGGAGTTTCGTTGCCGAACCATTGCAAATTGCCATACCCACATCTAGGGTTAGGGTTACGAAAATGAGGTTTTTTACGGTGCCCGGAGAGGCCCGCGCATGGCGCAGTTGGATTCCTGGTCCAAAAGGGAGCAGAAAACGTATGGGGCCCTTTTCGCTCAGGAGTTTCGTTGCCGAACCATTGCAAATTGCCATACCCACATCTAGGGTTAGGGTTACGAAAATGAGGTTTTTTACGGTGCCCGGAGAGGCCCGCGCATGGCGCAGTTGGATTCCTGGTCCAAAAGGGAGCAGAAAACGTATGGGGCATTTTTCGCTCAGGAGTTTCGTTGCCGAGCAATTGTCTAACCCCGACTAGCACCTAGGGTTAGGGTTACGAAAATGAGGTTTTTTACGGTGCCCGGAGAGGCCCGCGCATGGCGCAGTTGGATTCCTGGTCCAAAAGGGAGCAGAAAACGTATGGGGCCCTTTTCGCTCAGGAGTTTCGTTGCCGAACCATTGCAAATTGCCATACCCACATCTAGGGTTAGGGTTACGAAAATGAGGTTTTTTACGGTGCCCGGAGAGGCCCGCGCATGGCGCAGTTGGATTCCTGGTCCAAAAGGGAGCAGAAAACGTATGGGGCATTTTTCGCTCAGGAGTTTCGTTGCCGAGCAATTGTCTAACCCCGACTAGCACCTAGGGTTAGGGTTACGAAAATGAGGTTTTTTACGGTGCCCGGAGAGGCCCGCGCATGGCGCAGTTGGATTCCTGGTCCAAAAGGGAGCAGAAAACGTATGGGGCCCTTTTCGCTCAGGAGTTTCGTTGCCGAACCATTGCAAATTGCCATACCCACATCTAGGGTTAGGGTTACGAAAATGAGGTTTTTTACGGTGCCCGGAGAGGCCCGCGCATGGCGCAGTTGGATTCCTGGTCCAAAAGGGAGCAGAAAACGTATGGGGCATTTTTCGCTCAGGAGTTTCGTTGCCGAGCAATTGTCTAACCCCGACTAGCACCTAGGGTTAGGGTTACGAAAATGAGGTTTTTTACGGTGCCCGGAGAGGCCCGCGCATGGCGCAGTTGGATTCCTGGTCCAAAAGGGAGCAGAAAACGTATGGGGCCCTTTTCGCTCAGGAGTTTCGTTGCCGAACCATTGCAAATTGCCATACCCACATCTAGGGTTAGGGTTACGAAAATGAGGTTTTTTACGGTGCCCGGAGAGGCCCGCGCATGGCGCAGTTGGATTCCTGGTCCAAAAGGGAGCAGAAAACGTATGGGGCATTTTTCGCTCAGGAGTTTCGTTGCCGAGCAATTGTCTAACCCCGACTAGCACCTAGGGTTAGGGTTACGAAAATGAGTTTTTTTACGGTGCCCGGAGAGGCCCGCGCATGGCGCAGTTGGATTCCTGGTCCAAAAGGGAGCAGAAAACGTATGGGGCCCTTTTCGCTCAGGAGTTTCGTTGCCGAACCATTGCAAATTGCCATACCCACATCTAGGGTTAGGGTTACGAAAATGAGGTTTTTTACGGTGCCCGGAGAGGCCCGCGCATGGCGCAGTTGGATTCCTGGTCCAAAAGGGACCAGAAAACGTATGGGGCCCTTTTCGCTCAGGAGTTTCGTTGCCGAGCAATTGTCTAACCCCGACTAGCACCTAGGGTTAGGGTTACGAAAATGAGTTTTTTTACGGTGCCCGGAGAGGCCCGCGCATGGCGCAGTTGGATTCCTGGTCCAAAAGGGAGCAGAAAACGTATGGGGCCCTTTTCGCTCAGGAGTTTCGTTGCCGAACCATTGCAAATTGCCATACCCACATCTAGGGTTAGGGTTACGAAAATGAGGTTTTTTACGGTGCCCGGAGAGGCCCGCGCATGGCGCAGTTGGATTCCTGGTCCAAAAGGGACCAGAAAACGTATGGGGCCCTTTTCGCTCAGGAGTTTCGTTGCCGAGCAATTGTCTAACCCCGACTAGCACCTAGGGTTAGGGTTACGAAAATGAGTTTTTTTACGGTGCCCGGAGAGGCCCGCGCATGGCGCAGTTGGATTCCTGGTCCAAAAGGGAGCAGAAAACGTATGGGGCCCTTTTCGCTCAGGAGTTTCGTTGCCGAACCATTGCAAATTGCCATACCCACATCTAGGGTTAGGGTTACGAAAATGAGTTTTTTTACGGTGCCCGGAGAGGCCCGCGCATGGCGCAGTTGGATTCCTGGTCCAAAAGGGAGCAGAAAACGTATGGGGCCCTTTTCGCTCAGGAGTTTCGTTGCCGAACCATTGCAAATTGCCATACCCACATCTAGGGTTAGGGTTACGAAAATGAGGTTTTTTACGGTGCCCGGAGAGGCCCGCGCATGGCGCAGTTGGATTCCTGGTCCAAAAGGGACCAGAAAACGTATGGGGCCCTTTTCGCTCAGGAGTTTCGTTGCCGAGCAATTGTCTAACCCCGACTAGCACCTAGGGTTAGGGTTACGAAAATGAGTTTTTTTACGGTGCCCGGAGAGGCCCGCGCATGGCGCAGTTGGATTCCTGGTCCAAAAGGGAGCAGAAAACGTATGGGGCCCTTTTCGCTCAGGAGTTTCGTTGCCGAACCATTGCAAATTGCCATACCCACATCTAGGGTTAGGGTTACGAAAATGAGGTTTTTTACGGTGCCCGGAGAGGCCCGCGCATGGCGCAGTTGGATTCCTGGTCCAAAAGGGAGCAGAAAACGTATGGGGCCCTTTTCGCTCAGGAGTTTCGTTGCCGAGCAATTGTCTAACCCCGACTAGCACCTAGGGTTAGGGTTACGAAAATGAGGTTTTTTACGGTGCCCGGAGAGGCCCGCGCATGGCGCAGTTGGATTCCTGGTCCAAAAGGGAGCAGAAAACGTATGGGGCATTTTTCGCTCAGGAGTTTCGTTGCCGAGCAATTGTCTAACCCCGACTAGCACCTAGGGTTAGGGTTACGAAAATGAGTTTTTTTACGGTGCCCGGAGAGGCCCGCGCATGGCGCAGTTGGATTCCTGGTCCAAAAGGGAGCAGAAAACGTATGGGGCCCTTTTCGCTCAGGAGTTTCGTTGCCGAACCATTGCAAATTGCCATACCCACATCTAGGGTTAGGGTTACGAAAATGAGGTTTTTTACGGTGCCCGGAGAGGCCCGCGCATGGCGCAGTTGGATTCCTGGTCCAAAAGGGACCAGAAAACGTATGGGGCCCTTTTCGCTCAGGAGTTTCGTTGCCGAGCAATTGTCTAACCCCGACTAGCACCTAGGGTTAGGGTTACGAAAATGAGTTTTTTTACGGTGCCCGGAGAGGCCCGCGCATGGCGCAGTTGGATTCCTGGTCCAAAAGGGAGCAGAAAACGTATGGGGCCCTTTTCGCTCAGGAGTTTCGTTGCCGAACCATTGCAAATTGCCATACCCACATCTAGGGTTAGGGTTACGAAAATGAGGTTTTTTACGGTGCCCGGAGAGGCCCGCGCATGGCGCAGTTGGATTCCTGGTCCAAAAGGGACCAGAAAACGTATGGGGCCCTTTTCGCTCAGGAGTTTCGTTGCCGAGCAATTGTCTAACCCCGACTAGCACCTAGGGTTAGGGTTACGAAAATGAGGTTTTTTACGGTGCCCGGAGAGGCCCGCGCATGGCGCAGTTGGATTCCTGGTCCAAAAGGGAGCAGAAAACGTATGGGGCCCTTTTCGCTCAGGAGTTTCGTTGCCGAACCATTGCAAATTGCCATACCCACATCTAGGGTTAGGGTTATGAAAATGAGGTTTTTTACGGTGCCCGGAGAGGCCCGCGCATGGCGCAGTTGGATTCCTGGTCCAAAAGGGAGCAGAAAACGTATGGGGCATTTTTCGCTCAGGAGTTTCGTTGCCGAGCAATTGTCTAACCCCGACTAGCACCTAGGGTTAGGGTTACGAAAATGAGTTTTTTTACGGTGCCCGGAGAGGCCCGCGCATGGCGCAGTTGGATTCCTGGTCCAAAAGGGAGCAGAAAACGTATGGGGCCCTTTTCGCTCAGGAGTTTCGTTGCCGAACCATTGCAAATTGCCATACCCACATCTAGGGTTAGGGTTACGAAAATGAGGTTTTTTACGGTGCCCGGAGAGGCCCGCGCATGGCGCAGTTGGATTCCTGGTCCAAAAGGGACCAGAAAACGTATGGGGCCCTTTTCGCTCAGGAGTTTCGTTGCCGAGCAATTGTCTAACCCCGACTAGCACTACTGGCTGGTCTCCGGGTATTGCTGGCATTGCCAGCCGATCTCCACATCGGCTCTCCAGGTACATCCATGGTAAGAGGCTAATGCCAACCTCGTCTCTCCTGGATATCTCGGTCCAGACGCTCGCTATAAACTGCTAACTGACAATCGTAACTTCAACCTCAGCTTCTATTATCATGGCAGTGGTATGGTTTGCCCTCCTGGTACTGCTCTCCCTGCCCGTCATCATTGACCTGGAGGTCTCAAGAGACAAAGGGGTCCCCAACGATCAAGGGGAAATATGTAATCTTTTGTACTATAACCGGGGAACGGGCTCATGTATTACCTGTTTCCATTTGTGCCCCCCCTGGTTAGTCCAGGCTAATGTTGAAGAGGCTCTGTCCTACCTTGTCTCATTGTATAGCCCATTTGACTGGTTGCTGTCATTTTTCTCTGGTCCGCTGAGCCACTGCAGACCAACGATTATGCCTGGGGGTAGTCAGCCTGCTCCCAAGCTCTCAGTCAGGAAAAAATGTTTTTTTGTCTTATTACTTTTCTTATCTGGTAATGTTGAACTCAACCCTGGCCCTAATTCTCCGTCTAGTCCTAGTGGCTATAATTCTAGAAGCATCGACTCGCCCGTCAGTCCCTCCCACCTGGACAGGATTCTTGCATCTCGAGGTCTTCACATTGTACATCTCAATGTGAGGAGTCTCTTAAGTAAGATAGATGAAATTAGGTTTATGGTCAACAAAAACAAGGCCCATGTTATCTCTTTTTCTGAGACTTGGCTGGACAATTCCATTAATGACTCAGAGATTGAAATTCAAAACTATATAGTAGTAAGAAAGGACAGAAATCGTAAAGGGGGGGGGGTCTGCGGATACGTTCGCTCTGACATTTGTTTTAACATTAGAAATGACCTTGACAGTGTGCATTCCGAGGCAATTTGGTTGGACATTTTACTGCCCAAAACAAAACCCATCTTAGTTGGGATTTTGTATAGGCCCCCGACACAATCGGGTTTTTATGACCACTTGGAGGAGTCATGCACCAGCGCCGTTGACCACGGGAAACGTGAAGTCATCCTGATCGGAGACTGGAACACAAATGTTTTGAAAAAGGACTCCTTAATTTATAAAGCTTTTATTGATTTTTGTAAAACCTTTAGTCTCCATCAATTAATTTCAACATGTACCAGAGTATCCACTTCTTCACAGACTCTTATAGATCTTATAGTAGTATCGGACAGGCACAACATTTCCAGCAGTGGTGTAATCGATTGTGCCTTAAGTGATCATGCAATCATTTATTGCACTCGTAAAACTCAAAGACCGGTAACAAATTGCCATCACACGGTCAAAATTAGACCTCTGAGGAAATATACAGCTGAGTCCTTATTGCACGAGCTGGGAAAGCTGGACCTGTCCCGTGTCCTCAGTTTGAAGTCTGTTGATGAAGCTTGGTGCCTTTTTAAATTCATGTTTTTGAGAGTGTTAAATAAGTTGGCCCCTGTCAAATCGGTTAGATTCAAAACCAGAACAGAGCCCTGGTTCAATGCAGACATTATCGAAGCCATTAAGGCTAGAAATAATAGTCTGCATGTACATAGGAATAAAAAGGATGAATTATCCTTTGGCATCTTTAAACAACTGAGGAATAAAGTCTTTAGATTGATCAAAAAGGCCAAATCAGAGCACTACAATGAAGTTATTACAGAGAACAAAGATGATCCTCAAAAGCTCTGGAAATCTCTTAAGCAATTGGGTTACAACAACAAGCTAAAAACAAAAACTCTCAACTTGAACCTTATGCAGGATGGCACCCTCACCTCGGACAAATCCAAGGTTGCGGGTATATTTAATGAATATTTTACTACTATTGCAGACACACTTGTAAACAAGCTCCCCTCCCTCTCTGGGCGGTATGGCCAGGACCATGTGGACAGTTTTTACAGGGATCTGGGAGTCCAGGCGGATGGCTTTCAGCTTAGGGCTGTGTCCGATGAGGACGTGCTGTTGAGGCTCAGGGCCCTTAAACCTTCCAAAGCTACAGGTGTCGACAACATCCCAAGCAGGTTCATACGAGACGCTGCAGATATCATTTCACCCGTTATCACACACATTATAAATCTGTCTATCAAATCTGGTCAGTTTCCTCAGGAGTTCAAACACGCCAGAGTTATCCCTCTGCACAAAAAAGGTAGCAAACTAGAACATGGTAACTACCGCCCCGTCTCAGTTCTCTCTTCCATATCCAAAATAATGGAAAGAGTCATCTTTGAACAAATTAACAGTTATCTCACGTCTCATAGGCTCCTGTTTGATTTCCAGTCTGGGTTTAGAAAATCATACTCAACCGACACCTGTTTGCTCTACCTAACGGATCACATCCGAAAGGAAGTGGATACCGGTAAGTATTGTGGCATGGTCATGCTGGACTTGCAAAAAGCATTCGATACAGTTAACCATAGCATCTTACTCGGTAAACTTAGGGCTCTGGGCTTCAACAGCACGTCCCTCGACTGGGTTCGGTCTTACCTGGAAAATAGACGGCAGGTGGTAGACATAAATGGGACACTGTCCCGCCCCCTCCCCATTAGCTGCGGGGTCCCCCAGGGGAGCATTTTAGGTCCATTATTATTTTTGGTGTATATAAATGACATGAAATCTGCCTGTGACTGCCCTCTGTTCCTGTTCGCTGATGACTCCGCCCTCCTGTTCTCCGACGCGGACAAAGGGGAGGTAGAAAAAAAGCTCAGCATGGAACTTTCAAATGTTGGGGTTTGGCTCTCGGACAACAGATTGTCTCTCCACTTAGGAAAAACAGAGTCAATTTTATTTGCGTCCAATTTTAAGCTTAAAAAATCCCCTGGATTTTCAATTATGGTGGGTGACGTGTCCGTACCCTCAAAGGAGGAGATCACCTACTTGGGATGTATCCTTGACAACAAGCTCTCAGGCGAAAAGATGGCCTTAAAAGTTATCTCTAAGGTCAATCAAAAGACCAAATTTTTAGCTCGCATCTCCCCAGTCATAAACAGTGCTACGCTGTTGATACTGGCAAATGCTCTAATTCAATGCCATTTCGACTACGCCTGCTCCTCGTGGTTCACATCCACTGCAGCCAAACTTAAAACCAGACTTCAGACGGCCCAAAATAAACTGGTGAGGGTTGTCCAGGGCCTACACCCCAGAGCCTCTCTCCTCCGCTCTCACTTCCTCAGTCTCGGGTGGCTGAGAGTTGAGGAGAGGGTCTCTCATATCAAGCTGTGTATGGTCCACAGGATCATCAACCTGAAAGCCCCTGTGTACCTCTCTGGCTATTTCCTGAGGGTTAGCGAGGTGCACAGTCACTCCACCAGGGGAAGCTCAAACAACGTTGTTCCTTTTAAATTTAAAACCTTAATAGGTAAATTTACTTTTTTATACTCAGCAGCGATTCTGTGGAACAGTCTCCCCGAAAATATAAAAGATCTAGGGTCCAAACTCACGTATAAGTCCACCTTAAAACAGTGGCTACAGAGCGGCCCCTAAGGTTGACCCTTTCTGCAAGAATTGATTCGAAATGATTATTGCAGAAGTGTAAAGGTTGTATTGTTTTTGTTACATGTATATTTATGTGTGTATTTAGGCATGTGTACAGGGGTGGAAGTGTGTACGCGTGTTTTTGTATATTATGTATTTATATGTATGTATATACATATAGATGGTTTTTCCTGTATTTATTTATGTGTGTAACGCACATAATGTTTAGTTTGTTAAATGTCCCTCGCGCACACACGCGCTCATACATGCACACATACACTCACTCCATTTGCTTCACGTCAAGGACCACAATGGAAATAAGCCCTCGGGCTTTGTTGTGTTTTATTCCTTTTGTTTCAATGAATCTGGTCTTACGCTGTATTTCTCGTGCCATTGTTTCAATAAAGTATTCAAGCACCTAGGGTTAGGGTTACGAAAATGAGGTTTTTTACGGTGCCCGGAGAGGCCCGCGCATGGCGCAGTTGGATTCCTGGTCCAAAAGGGAGCAGAAAACGTATGGGGCCCTTTTCGCTCAGGAGTTTCGTTGCCGAACCATTGCAAATTGCCATACCCACATCTAGGGTTAGGGTTACGAAAATGAGGTTTTTTACGGTGCCCGGAGAGGCCCGCGCATGGCGCAGTTGGATTCCTGGTCCAAAAGGGAGCAGAAAACGTATGGGGCCCTTTTCGCTCAGGAGTTTCGTTGCCGAGCAATTGTCTAACCCCGACTAGCACCTAGGGTTAGGGTTACGAAAATGAGTTTTTTTACGGTGCCCGGAGAGGCCCGCGCATGGCGCAGTTGGATTCCTGGTCCAAAAGGGAGCAGAAAACGTATGGGGCCCTTTTCGCTCAGGAGTTTCGTTGCCGAGCAATTGTCTAACCCCGACTAGCACCTAGGGTTAGGGTTACGAAAATGAGGTTTTTTACGGTGCCCGGAGAGGCCCGCGCATGGCGCAGTTGGATTCCTGGTCCAAAAGGGAGCAGAAAACGTATGGGGCCCTTTTCGCTCAGGAGTTTCGTTGCCGAACCATTGCAAATTGCCATACCCACATCTAGGGTTAGGGTTACGAAAATGAGTTTTTTTACGGTGCCCGGAGAGGCCCGCGCATGGCGCAGTTGGATTCCTGGTCCAAAAGGGAGCAGAAAACGTATGGGGCCCTTTTCGCTCAGGAGTTTCGTTGCCGAACCATTGCAAATTGCCATACCCACATCTAGGGTTAGGGTTACGAAAATGAGGTTTTTTACGGTGCCCGGAGAGGCCCGCGCATGGCGCAGTTGGATTCCTGGTCCAAAAGGGACCAGAAAACGTATGGGGCCCTTTTCGCTCAGGAGTTTCGTTGCCGAGCAATTGTCTAACCCCGACTAGCACCTAGGGTTATGGTTACGAAAATGAGTTTTTTTACGGTGCCCGGAGAGGCCCGCGCATGGCGCAGTTGGATTCCTGGTCCAAAAGGGAGCAGAAAACGTATGGGGCCCTTTTCGCTCAGGAGTTTCGTTGCCGAACCATTGCAAATTGCCATACCCACATCTAGGGTTAGGGTTACGAAAATGAGGTTTTTTACGGTGCCCGGAGAGGCCCGCGCATGGCGCAGTTGGATTCCTGGTCCAAAAGGGAGCAGAAAACGTATGGGGCCCTTTTCGCTCAGGAGTTTCGTTGCCGAGCAATTGTCTAACCCCGACTAGCACCTAGGGTTAGGGTTACGAAAATTAGGTTTTTTACGGTGCCCGGAGAGGCCCGCGCATGGCGCAGTTGGATTCCTGGTCCAAAAGGGAGCAGAAAACGTATGGGGCCCTTTTCGCTCAGGAGTTTCGTTGCCGAACCATTGCAAATTGCCATACCCACATCTAGGGTTAGGGTTACGAAAATGAGGTTTTTTATGGTGCCCGGAGAGGCCCGCGCATGGCGCAGTTGGATTCCTGGTCCAAAAGGGAGCAGAAAACGTATGGGGCATTTTTCGCTCAGGAGTTTCGTTGCCGAGCAATTGTCTAACCCCGACTAGCACCTAGGGTTAGGGTTACGAAAATGAGTTTTTTTACGGTGCCCGGAGAGGCCCGCGCATGGCGCAGTTGGATTCCTGGTCCAAAAGGGAGCAGAAAACGTATGGGGCCCTTTTCGCTCAGGAGTTTCGTTGCCGAACCATTGCAAATTGCCATACCCACATCTAGGGTTAGGGTTACGAAAATGAGGTTTTTTACGGTGCCCGGAGAGGCCCGCGCATGGCGCAGTTGGATTCCTGCTCCAAAAGGGAGCAGAAAACGTATGGGGCCCTTTTCGCTCAGGAGTTTCGTTGCCGAGCAATTGTCTAACCCCGACTAGCACCTAGGGTTAGGGTTACGAAAATGAGTTTTTTTACGGTGCCCGGAGAGGCCCGCGCATGGCGCAGTTGGATTCCTGGTCCAAAAGGGAGCAGAAAACGTATGGGGCCCTTTTCGCTCAGGAGTTTCGTTGCCGAACCATTGCAAATTGCCATACCCACATCTAGGGTTAGGGTTACGAAAATGAGGTTTTTTACGGTGCCCGGAGAGGCCCGCGCATGGCGCAGTTGGATTCCTGGTGCAAAAGGGAGCAGAAAACGTATGGGGCCCTTTTCGCTCAGGAGTTTCGTTGCCGAGCAATTGTCTAACCCCGACTAGCACCTAGGGTTAGGGTTACGAAAATGAGTTTTTTTACGGTGCCCGGAGAGGCCCGCGCATGGCGCAGTTGGATTCCTGGTCCAAAAGGGAGCAGAAAACGTATGGGGCCCTTTTCGCTCAGGAGTTTCGTTGCCGAACCATTGCAAATTGCCATACCCACATCTAGGGTTAGGGTTACGAAAATGAGGTTTTTTACGGTGCCCGGAGAGGCCCGCGCATGGCGCAGTTGGATTCCTGGTCCAAAAGGGAGCAGAAAACATATGGGGCCCTTTTCGCTCAGGAGTTTCGTTGCCGAGCAATTGTCTAACCCCGACTAGCACCTAGGGTTAGGGTTACGAAAATTAGGTTTTTTACGGTGCCCGGAGAGGCCCGCGCATGGCGCAGTTGGATTCCTGGTCCAAAAGGGAGCAGAAAACGTATGGGGCCCTTTTCGCTCAGGAGTTTCGTTGCCGAGCAATTGTCTAACCCCGACTAGCACCTAGGGTTAGGGTTACGAAAATGAGTTTTTTTACGGTGCCCGGAGAGGCCCGCGCATGGCGCAGTTGGATTCCTGGTCCAAAAGGGAGCAGAAAACGTATGGGGCCCTTTTCGCTCAGGAGTTTCGTTGCCGAACCATTGCAAATTGCCATACCCACATCTAGGGTTAGGGTTACGAAAATGAGGTTTTTTACGGTGCCCGGAGAGGCCCGCGCATGGCGCAGTTGGATTCCTGGTCCAAAAGGGAGCAGAAAACGTATGGGGCATTTTTCGCTCAGGAGTTTCGTTGCCGAGCAATTGTCTAACCCCGACTAGCACCTAGGGTTAGGGTTACGAAAATGAGGTTTTTTACGGTGCCCGGAGAGGCCCGCGCATGGCGCAGTTGGATTCCTGGTCCAAAAGGGAGCAGAAAACGTATGGGGCCCTTTTCGCTCAGGAGTTTCGTTGCCGAACCATTGCAAATTGCCATACCCACATCTAGGGTTAGGGTTACGAAAATGAGGTTTTTTACGGTGCCCGGAGAGGCCCGCGCATGGCGCAGTTGGATTCCTGGTCCAAAAGGGACCAGAAAACGTATGGGGCCCTTTTCGCTCAGGAGTTTCGTTGCCGAGCAATTGTCTAACCCCGACTAGCACCTAGGGTTAGGGTTACGAAAATGAGTTTTTTTACGGTGCCCGGAGAGGCCCGCGCATGGCGCAGTTGGATTCCTGGTCCAAAAGGGAGCAGAAAACGTATGGGGCCCTTTTCGCTCAGGAGTTTCGTTGCCGAACCATTGCAAATTGCCATACCCACATCTAGGGTTAGGGTTACGAAAATGAGTTTTTTTACGGTGCCCGGAGAGGCCCGCGCATGGCGCAGTTGGATTCCTGGTCCAAAAGGGAGCAGAAAACGTATGGGGCCCTTTTCGCTCAGGAGTTTCGTTGCCGAACCATTGCAAATTGCCATACCCACATCTAGGGTTAGGGTTACGAAAATGAGGTTTTTTACGGTGCCCGGAGAGGCCCGCGCATGGCGCAGTTGGATTCCTGGTCCAAAAGGGACCAGAAAACGTATGGGGCCCTTTTCGCTCAGGAGTTTCGTTGCCGAGCAATTGTCTAACCCCGACTAGCACCTAGGGTTAGGGTTACGAAAATGAGTTTTTTTACGGTGCCCGGAGAGGCCCGCGCATGGCGCAGTTGGATTCCTGGTCCAAAAGGGAGCAGAAAACGTATGGGGCCCTTTTCGCTCAGGAGTTTCGTTGCCGAACCATTGCAAATTGCCATACCCACATCTAGGGTTAGGGTTACGAAAATGAGGTTTTTTATGGTGCCCGGAGAGGCCCGCGCATGGCGCAGTTGGATTCCTGGTCCAAAAGGGAGCAGAAAACGTATGGGGCATTTTTCGCTCAGGAGTTTCGTTGCCGAGCAATTGTCTAACCCCGACTAGCACCTAGGGTTAGGGTTACGAAAATGAGTTTTTTTACGGTGCCCGGAGAGGCCCGCGCATGGCGCAGTTGGATTCCTGGTCCAAAAGGGAGCAGAAAACGTATGGGGCCCTTTTCGCTCAGGAGTTTCGTTGCCGAACCATTGCAAATTGCCATACCCACATCTAGGGTTAGGGTTACGAAAATGAGGTTTTTTACGGTGCCCGGAGAGGCCCGCGCATGGCGCAGTTGGATTCCTGCTCCAAAAGGGAGCAGAAAACGTATGGGGCCCTTTTCGCTCAGGAGTTTCGTTGCCGAGCAATTGTCTAACCCCGACTAGCACCTAGGGTTAGGGTTACGAAAATGAGTTTTTTTACGGTGCCCGGAGAGGCCCGCGCATGGCGCAGTTGGATTCCTGGTCCAAAAGGGAGCAGAAAACGTATGGGGCCCTTTTCGCTCAGGAGTTTCGTTGCCGAACCATTGCAAATTGCCATACCCACATCTAGGGTTAGGGTTACGAAAATGAGGTTTTTTACGGTGCCCGGAGAGGCCCGCGCATGGCGCAGTTGGATTCCTGGTGCAAAAGGGAGCAGAAAACGTATGGGGCCCTTTTCGCTCAGGAGTTTCGTTGCCGAGCAATTGTCTAACCCCGACTAGCACCTAGGGTTAGGGTTACGAAAATGAGTTTTTTTACGGTGCCCGGAGAGGCCCGCGCATGGCGCAGTTGGATTCCTGGTCCAAAAGGGAGCAGAAAACGTATGGGGCCCTTTTCGCTCAGGAGTTTCGTTGCCGAACCATTGCAAATTGCCATACCCACATCTAGGGTTAGGGTTACGAAAATGAGGTTTTTTACGGTGCCCGGAGAGGCCCGCGCATGGCGCAGTTGGATTCCTGGTCCAAAAGGGAGCAGAAAACATATGGGGCCCTTTTCGCTCAGGAGTTTCGTTGCCGAGCAATTGTCTAACCCCGACTAGCACCTAGGGTTAGGGTTACGAAAATTAGGTTTTTTACGGTGCCCGGAGAGGCCCGCGCATGGCGCAGTTGGATTCCTGGTCCAAAAGGGAGCAGAAAACGTATGGGGCCCTTTTCGCTCAGGAGTTTCGTTGCCGAGCAATTGTCTAACCCCGACTAGCACCTAGGGTTAGGGTTACGAAAATGAGTTTTTTTACGGTGCCCGGAGAGGCCCGCGCATGGCGCAGTTGGATTCCTGGTCCAAAAGGGAGCAGAAAACGTATGGGGCCCTTTTCGCTCAGGAGTTTCGTTGCCGAACCATTGCAAATTGCCATACCCACATCTAGGGTTAGGGTTACGAAAATGAGGTTTTTTACGGTGCCCGGAGAGGCCCGCGCATGGCGCAGTTGGATTCCTGGTCCAAAAGGGAGCAGAAAACGTATGGGGCATTTTTCGCTCAGGAGTTTCGTTGCCGAGCAATTGTCTAACCCCGACTAGCACCTAGGGTTAGGGTTACGAAAATGAGGTTTTTTACGGTGCCCGGAGAGGCCCGCGCATGGCGCAGTTGGATTCCTGGTCCAAAAGGGAGCAGAAAACGTATGGGGCCCTTTTCGCTCAGGAGTTTCGTTGCCGAACCATTGCAAATTGCCATACCCACATCTAGGGTTAGGGTTACGAAAATGAGGTTTTTTACGGTGCCCGGAGAGGCCCGCGCATGGCGCAGTTGGATTCCTGGTCCAAAAGGGACCAGAAAACGTATGGGGCCCTTTTCGCTCAGGAGTTTCGTTGCCGAGCAATTGTCTAACCCCGACTAGCACCTAGGGTTAGGGTTACGAAAATGAGTTTTTTTACGGTGCCCGGAGAGGCCCGCGCATGGCGCAGTTGGATTCCTGGTCCAAAAGGGAGCAGAAAACGTATGGGGCCCTTTTCGCTCAGGAGTTTCGTTGCCGAACCATTGCAAATTGCCATACCCACATCTAGGGTTAGGGTTACGAAAATGAGTTTTTTTACGGTGCCCGGAGAGGCCCGCGCATGGCGCAGTTGGATTCCTGGTCCAAAAGGGAGCAGAAAACGTATGGGGCCCTTTTCGCTCAGGAGTTTCGTTGCCGAACCATTGCAAATTGCCATACCCACATCTAGGGTTAGGGTTACGAAAATGAGGTTTTTTACGGTGCCCGGAGAGGCCCGCGCATGGCGCACTTGGATTCCTGGTCCAAAAGGGACCAGAAAACGTATGGGGCCCTTTTCGCTCAGGAGTTTCGTTGCCGAGCAATTGTCTAACCCCGACTAGCACCTAGGGTTAGGGTTACGAAAATGAGTTTTTTTACGGTGCCCGGAGAGGCCCGCGCATGGCGCAGTTGGATTCCTGGTCCAAAAGGGAGCAGAAAACGTATGGGGCCCTTTTCGCTCAGGAGTTTCGTTGCCGAACCATTGCAAATTGCCATACCCACATCTAGGGTTAGGGTTACGAAAATGAGGTTTTTTACGGTGCCCGGAGAGGCCCGCGCATGGCGCAGTTGGATTCCTGGTCCAAAAGGGAGCAGAAAACGTATGGGGCCCTTTTCGCTCAGGAGTTTCGTTGCCGAGCAATTGTCTAACCCCGACTAGCACCTAGGGTTAGGGTTACGAAAATGAGGTTTTTTACGGTGCCCGGAGAGGCCCGCGCATGGCGCAGTTGGATTCCTGGTCCAAAAGGGAGCAGAAAACGTATGGGGCCCTTTTCGCTCAGGAGTTTCGTTGCCGAACCATTGCAAATTGCCATACCCACATCTAGGGTTAGGGTTACGAAAATGAGGTTTTTTATGGTGCCCGGAGAGGCCCGCGCATGGCGCAGTTGGATTCCTGGTCCAAAAGGGAGCAGAAAACGTATGGGGCATTTTTCGCTCAGGAGTTTCGTTGCCGAGCAATTGTCTAACCCCGACTAGCACCTAGGGTTAGGGTTACGAAAATGAGTTTTTTTACGGTGCCCGGAGAGGCCCGCGCATGGCGCAGTTGGATTCCTGGTCCAAAAGGGAGCAGAAAACGTATGGGGCCCTTTTCGCTCAGGAGTTTCGTTGCCGAGCAATTGTCTAACCCCGACTAGCACCTAGGGTTAGGGTTACGAAAATGAGTTTTTTTACGGTGCCCGGAGAGGCCCGCGCATGGCGCAGTTGGATTCCTGGTCCAAAAGGGAGCAGAAAACGTATGGGGCCCTTTTCGCTCAGGAGTTTCGTTGCCGAACCATTGCAAATTGCCATACCCACATCTAGGGTTAGGGTTACGAAAATGAGGTTTTTTACGGTGCCCGGAGAGGCCCGCGCATGGCGCAGTTGGATTCCTGGTCCAAAAGGGACCAGAAAACGTATGGGGCCCTTTTCGCTCAGGAGTTTCGTTGCCGAGCAATTGTCTAACCCCGACTAGCACCTAGGGTTAGGGTTACGAAAATGAGTTTTTTTACGGTGCCCGGAGAGGCCCGCGCATGGCGCAGTTGGATTCCTGGTCCAAAAGGGAGCAGAAAACGTATGGGGCCCTTTTCGCTCAGGAGTTTCGTTGCCGAGCAATTGTCTAACCCCGACTAGCACCTAGGGTTAGGGTTACGAAAATGAGTTTTTTTACGGTGCCCGGAGAGGCCCGCGCATGGCGCAGTTGGATTCCTGGTCCAAAAGGGAGCAGAAAACGTATGGGGCCCTTTTCGCTCAGGAGTTTCGTTGCCGAACCATTGCAAATTGCCATACCCACATCTAGGGTTAGGGTTACGAAAATGAGGTTTTTTACGGTGCCCGGAGAGGCCCGCGCATGGCGCAGTTGGATTCCTGGTCCAAAAGGGACCAGAAAACGTATGGGGCCCTTTTCGCTCAGGAGTTTCGTTGCCGAGCAATTGTCTAACCCCGACTAGCACCTAGGGTTAGGGTTACGAAAATGAGTTTTTTTACGGTGCCCGGAGAGGCCCGCGCATGGCGCAGTTGGATTCCTGGTCCAAAAGGGAGCAGAAAACGTATGGGGCCCTTTTCGCTCAGGAGTTTCGTTGCCGAACCATTGCAAATTGCCATACCCACATCTAGGGTTAGGGTTACGAAAATGAGTTTTTTTACGGTGCCCGGAGAGGCCCGCGCATGGCGCAGTTGGATTCCTGGTCCAAAAGGGAGCAGAAAACGTATGGGGCCCTTTTCGCTCAGGAGTTTCGTTGCCGAACCATTGCAAATTGCCATACCCACATCTAGGGTTAGGGTTACGAAAATGAGGTTTTTTACGGTGCCCGGAGAGGCCCGCGCATGGCGCAGTTGGATTCCTGGTCCAAAAGGGACCAGAAAACGTATGGGGCCCTTTTCGCTCAGGAGTTTCGTTGCCGAGCAATTGTCTAACCCCGACTAGCACCTAGGGTTAGGGTTACGAAAATGAGTTTTTTTACGGTGCCCGGAGAGGCCCGCGCATGGCGCAGTTGGATTCCTGGTCCAAAAGGGAGCAGAAAACGTATGGGGCCCTTTTCGCTCAGGAGTTTCGTTGCCGAACCATTGCAAATTGCCATACCCACATCTAGGGTTAGGGTTACGAAAATGAGGTTTTTTACGGTGCCCGGAGAGGCCCGCGCATGGCGCAGTTGGATTCCTGGTCCAAAAGGGAGCAGAAAACGTATGGGGCCCTTTTCGCTCAGGAGTTTCGTTGCCGAGCAATTGTCTAACCCCGACTAGCACCTAGGGTTAGGGTTACGAAAATGAGGTTTTTTACGGTGCCCGGAGAGGCCCGCGCATGGCGCAGTTGGATTCCTGGTCCAAAAGGGAGCAGAAAACGTATGGGGCATTTTTCGCTCAGGAGTTTCGTTGCCGAGCAATTGTCTAACCCCGACTAGCACCTAGGGTTAGGGTTACGAAAATGAGTTTTTTTACGGTGCCCGGAGAGGCCCGCGCATGGCGCAGTTGGATTCCTGGTCCAAAAGGGAGCAGAAAACGTATGGGGCCCTTTTCGCTCAGGAGTTTCGTTGCCGAACCATTGCAAATTGCCATACCCACATCTAGGGTTAGGGTTACGAAAATGAGGTTTTTTACGGTGCCCGGAGAGGCCCGCGCATGGCGCAGTTGGATTCCTGGTCCAAAAGGGACCAGAAAACGTATGGGGCCCTTTTCGCTCAGGAGTTTCGTTGCCGAGCAATTGTCTAACCCCGACTAGCACCTAGGGTTAGGGTTACGAAAATGAGTTTTTTTACGGTGCCCGGAGAGGCCCGCGCATGGCGCAGTTGGATTCCTGGTCCAAAAGGGAGCAGAAAACGTATGGGGCCCTTTTCGCTCAGGAGTTTCGTTGCCGAACCATTGCAAATTGCCATACCCACATCTAGGGTTAGGGTTACGAAAATGAGGTTTTTTACGGTGCCCGGAGAGGCCCGCGCATGGCGCAGTTGGATTCCTGGTCCAAAAGGGACCAGAAAACGTATGGGGCCCTTTTCGCTCAGGAGTTTCGTTGCCGAGCAATTGTCTAACCCCGACTAGCACCTAGGGTTAGGGTTACGAAAATGAGGTTTTTTACGGTGCCCGGAGAGGCCCGCGCATGGCGCAGTTGGATTCCTGGTCCAAAAGGGAGCAGAAAACGTATGGGGCCCTTTTCGCTCAGGAGTTTCGTTGCCGAACCATTGCAAATTGCCATACCCACATCTAGGGTTAGGGTTATGAAAATGAGGTTTTTTACGGTGCCCGGAGAGGCCCGCGCATGGCGCAGTTGGATTCCTGGTCCAAAAGGGAGCAGAAAACGTATGGGGCATTTTTCGCTCAGGAGTTTCGTTGCCGAGCAATTGTCTAACCCCGACTAGCACCTAGGGTTAGGGTTACGAAAATGAGTTTTTTTACGGTGCCCGGAGAGGCCCGCGCATGGCGCAGTTGGATTCCTGGTCCAAAAGGGAGCAGAAAACGTATGGGGCCCTTTTCGCTCAGGAGTTTCGTTGCCGAACCATTGCAAATTGCCATACCCACATCTAGGGTTAGGGTTACGAAAATGAGGTTTTTTACGGTGCCCGGAGAGGCCCGCGCATGGCGCAGTTGGATTCCTGGTCCAAAAGGGACCAGAAAACGTATGGGGCCCTTTTCGCTCAGGAGTTTCGTTGCCGAGCAATTGTCTAACCCCGACTAGCACTACTGGCTGGTCTCCGGGTATTGCTGGCATTGCCAGCCGATCTCCACATCGGCTCTCCAGGTACATCCATGGTAAGAGGCTAATGCCAACCTCGTCTCTCCTGGATATCTCGGTCCAGACGCTCGCTATAAACTGCTAACTGACAATCGTAACTTCAACCTCAGCTTCTATTATCATGGCAGTGGTATGGTTTGCCCTCCTGGTACTGCTCTCCCTGCCCGTCATCATTGACCTGGAGGTCTCAAGAGACAAAGGGGTCCCCAACGATCAAGGGGAAATATGTAATCTTTTGTACTATAACCGGGGAACGGGCTCATGTATTACCTGTTTCCATTTGTGCCCCCCCTGGTTAGTCCAGGCTAATGTTGAAGAGGCTCTGTCCTACCTTGTCTCATTGTATAGCCCATTTGACTGGTTGCTGTCATTTTTCTCTGGTCCGCTGAGCCACTGCAGACCAACGATTATGCCTGGGGGTAGTCAGCCTGCTCCCAAGCTCTCAGTCAGGAAAAAATGTTTTTTTGTCTTATTACTTTTCTTATCTGGTAATGTTGAACTCAACCCTGGCCCTAATTCTCCGTCTAGTCCTAGTGGCTATAATTCTAGAAGCATCGACTCGCCCGTCAGTCCCTCCCACCTGGACAGGATTCTTGCATCTCGAGGTCTTCACATTGTACATCTCAATGTGAGGAGTCTCTTAAGTAAGATAGATGAAATTAGGTTTATGGTCAACAAAAACAAGGCCCATGTTATCTCTTTTTCTGAGACTTGGCTGGACAATTCCATTAATGACTCAGAGATTGAAATTCAAAACTATATAGTAGTAAGAAAGGACAGAAATCGTAAAGGGGGGGGGGTCTGCGGATACGTTCGCTCTGACATTTGTTTTAACATTAGAAATGACCTTGACAGTGTGCATTCCGAGGCAATTTGGTTGGACATTTTACTGCCCAAAACAAAACCCATCTTAGTTGGGATTTTGTATAGGCCCCCGACACAATCGGGTTTTTATGACCACTTGGAGGAGTCATGCACCAGCGCCGTTGACCACGGGAAACGTGAAGTCATCCTGATCGGAGACTGGAACACAAATGTTTTGAAAAAGGACTCCTTAATTTATAAAGCTTTTATTGATTTTTGTAAAACCTTTAGTCTCCATCAATTAATTTCAACATGTACCAGAGTATCCACTTCTTCACAGACTCTTATAGATCTTATAGTAGTATCGGACAGGCACAACATTTCCAGCAGTGGTGTAATCGATTGTGCCTTAAGTGATCATGCAATCATTTATTGCACTCGTAAAACTCAAAGACCGGTAACAAATTGCCATCACACGGTCAAAATTAGACCTCTGAGGAAATATACAGCTGAGTCCTTATTGCACGAGCTGGGAAAGCTGGACCTGTCCCGTGTCCTCAGTTTGAAGTCTGTTGATGAAGCTTGGTGCCTTTTTAAATTCATGTTTTTGAGAGTGTTAAATAAGTTGGCCCCTGTCAAATCGGTTAGATTCAAAACCAGAACAGAGCCCTGGTTCAATGCAGACATTATCGAAGCCATTAAGGCTAGAAATAATAGTCTGCATGTACATAGGAATAAAAAGGATGAATTATCCTTTGGCATCTTTAAACAACTGAGGAATAAAGTCTTTAGATTGATCAAAAAGGCCAAATCAGAGCACTACAATGAAGTTATTACAGAGAACAAAGATGATCCTCAAAAGCTCTGGAAATCTCTTAAGCAATTGGGTTACAACAACAAGCTAAAAACAAAAACTCTCAACTTGAACCTTATGCAGGATGGCACCCTCACCTCGGACAAATCCAAGGTTGCGGGTATATTTAATGAATATTTTACTACTATTGCAGACACACTTGTAAACAAGCTCCCCTCCCTCTCTGGGCGGTATGGCCAGGACCATGTGGACAGTTTTTACAGGGATCTGGGAGTCCAGGCGGATGGCTTTCAGCTTAGGGCTGTGTCCGATGAGGACGTGCTGTTGAGGCTCAGGGCCCTTAAACCTTCCAAAGCTACAGGTGTCGACAACATCCCAAGCAGGTTCATACGAGACGCTGCAGATATCATTTCACCCGTTATCACACACATTATAAATCTGTCTATCAAATCTGGTCAGTTTCCTCAGGAGTTCAAACACGCCAGAGTTATCCCTCTGCACAAAAAAGGTAGCAAACTAGAACATGGTAACTACCGCCCCGTCTCAGTTCTCTCTTCCATATCCAAAATAATGGAAAGAGTCATCTTTGAACAAATTAACAGTTATCTCACGTCTCATAGGCTCCTGTTTGATTTCCAGTCTGGGTTTAGAAAATCATACTCAACCGACACCTGTTTGCTCTACCTAACGGATCACATCCGAAAGGAAGTGGATACCGGTAAGTATTGTGGCATGGTCATGCTGGACTTGCAAAAAGCATTCGATACAGTTAACCATAGCATCTTACTCGGTAAACTTAGGGCTCTGGGCTTCAACAGCACGTCCCTCGACTGGGTTCGGTCTTACCTGGAAAATAGACGGCAGGTGGTAGACATAAATGGGACACTGTCCCGCCCCCTCCCCATTAGCTGCGGGGTCCCCCAGGGGAGCATTTTAGGTCCATTATTATTTTTGGTGTATATAAATGACATGAAATCTGCCTGTGACTGCCCTCTGTTCCTGTTCGCTGATGACTCCGCCCTCCTGTTCTCCGACGCGGACAAAGGGGAGGTAGAAAAAAAGCTCAGCATGGAACTTTCAAATGTTGGGGTTTGGCTCTCGGACAACAGATTGTCTCTCCACTTAGGAAAAACAGAGTCAATTTTATTTGCGTCCAATTTTAAGCTTAAAAAATCCCCTGGATTTTCAATTATGGTGGGTGACGTGTCCGTACCCTCAAAGGAGGAGATCACCTACTTGGGATGTATCCTTGACAACAAGCTCTCAGGCGAAAAGATGGCCTTAAAAGTTATCTCTAAGGTCAATCAAAAGACCAAATTTTTAGCTCGCATCTCCCCAGTCATAAACAGTGCTACGCTGTTGATACTGGCAAATGCTCTAATTCAATGCCATTTCGACTACGCCTGCTCCTCGTGGTTCACATCCACTGCAGCCAAACTTAAAACCAGACTTCAGACGGCCCAAAATAAACTGGTGAGGGTTGTCCAGGGCCTACACCCCAGAGCCTCTCTCCTCCGCTCTCACTTCCTCAGTCTCGGGTGGCTGAGAGTTGAGGAGAGGGTCTCTCATATCAAGCTGTGTATGGTCCACAGGATCATCAACCTGAAAGCCCCTGTGTACCTCTCTGGCTATTTCCTGAGGGTTAGCGAGGTGCACAGTCACTCCACCAGGGGAAGCTCAAACAACGTTGTTCCTTTTAAATTTAAAACCTTAATAGGTAAATTTACTTTTTTATACTCAGCAGCGATTCTGTGGAACAGTCTCCCCGAAAATATAAAAGATCTAGGGTCCAAACTCACGTATAAGTCCACCTTAAAACAGTGGCTACAGAGCGGCCCCTAAGGTTGACCCTTTCTGCAAGAATTGATTCGAAATGATTATTGCAGAAGTGTAAAGGTTGTATTGTTTTTGTTACATGTATATTTATGTGTGTATTTAGGCATGTGTACAGGGGTGGAAGTGTGTACGCGTGTTTTTGTATATTATGTATTTATATGTATGTATATACATATAGATGGTTTTTCCTGTATTTATTTATGTGTGTAACGCACATAATGTTTAGTTTGTTAAATGTCCCTCGCGCACACACGCGCTCATACATGCACACATACACTCACTCCATTTGCTTCACGTCAAGGACCACAATGGAAATAAGCCCTCGGGCTTTGTTGTGTTTTATTCCTTTTGTTTCAATGAATCTGGTCTTACGCTGTATTTCTCGTGCCATTGTTTCAATAAAGTATTCAAGCACCTAGGGTTAGGGTTACGAAAATGAGGTTTTTTACGGTGCCCGGAGAGGCCCGCGCATGGCGCAGTTGGATTCCTGGTCCAAAAGGGAGCAGAAAACGTATGGGGCCCTTTTCGCTCAGGAGTTTCGTTGCCGAACCATTGCAAATTGCCATACCCACATCTAGGGTTAGGGTTACGAAAATGAGGTTTTTTACGGTGCCCGGAGAGGCCCGCGCATGGCGCAGTTGGATTCCTGGTCCAAAAGGGAGCAGAAAACGTATGGGGCCCTTTTCGCTCAGGAGTTTCGTTGCCGAGCAATTGTCTAACCCCGACTAGCACCTAGGGTTAGGGTTACGAAAATGAGTTTTTTTACGGTGCCCGGAGAGGCCCGCGCATGGCGCAGTTGGATTCCTGGTCCAAAAGGGAGCAGAAAACGTATGGGGCCCTTTTCGCTCAGGAGTTTCGTTGCCGAGCAATTGTCTAACCCCGACTAGCACCTAGGGTTAGGGTTACGAAAATGAGGTTTTTTACGGTGCCCGGAGAGGCCCGCGCATGGCGCAGTTGGATTCCTGGTCCAAAAGGGAGCAGAAAACGTATGGGGCCCTTTTCGCTCAGGAGTTTCGTTGCCGAACCATTGCAAATTGCCATACCCACATCTAGGGTTAGGGTTACGAAAATGAGTTTTTTTACGGTGCCCGGAGAGGCCCGCGCATGGCGCAGTTGGATTCCTGGTCCAAAAGGGAGCAGAAAACGTATGGGGCCCTTTTCGCTCAGGAGTTTCGTTGCCGAACCATTGCAAATTGCCATACCCACATCTAGGGTTAGGGTTACGAAAATGAGGTTTTTTACGGTGCCCGGAGAGGCCCGCGCATGGCGCAGTTGGATTCCTGGTCCAAAAGGGACCAGAAAACGTATGGGGCCCTTTTCGCTCAGGAGTTTCGTTGCCGAGCAATTGTCTAACCCCGACTAGCACCTAGGGTTATGGTTACGAAAATGAGTTTTTTTACGGTGCCCGGAGAGGCCCGCGCATGGCGCAGTTGGATTCCTGGTCCAAAAGGGAGCAGAAAACGTATGGGGCCCTTTTCGCTCAGGAGTTTCGTTGCCGAACCATTGCAAATTGCCATACCCACATCTAGGGTTAGGGTTACGAAAATGAGGTTTTTTACGGTGCCCGGAGAGGCCCGCGCATGGCGCAGTTGGATTCCTGGTCCAAAAGGGAGCAGAAAACGTATGGGGCCCTTTTCGCTCAGGAGTTTCGTTGCCGAGCAATTGTCTAACCCCGACTAGCACCTAGGGTTAGGGTTACGAAAATTAGGTTTTTTACGGTGCCCGGAGAGGCCCGCGCATGGCGCAGTTGGATTCCTGGTCCAAAAGGGAGCAGAAAACGTATGGGGCCCTTTTCGCTCAGGAGTTTCGTTGCCGAACCATTGCAAATTGCCATACCCACATCTAGGGTTAGGGTTACGAAAATGAGGTTTTTTATGGTGCCCGGAGAGGCCCGCGCATGGCGCAGTTGGATTCCTGGTCCAAAAGGGAGCAGAAAACGTATGGGGCATTTTTCGCTCAGGAGTTTCGTTGCCGAGCAATTGTCTAACCCCGACTAGCACCTAGGGTTAGGGTTACGAAAATGAGTTTTTTTACGGTGCCCGGAGAGGCCCGCGCATGGCGCAGTTGGATTCCTGGTCCAAAAGGGAGCAGAAAACGTATGGGGCCCTTTTCGCTCAGGAGTTTCGTTGCCGAACCATTGCAAATTGCCATACCCACATCTAGGGTTAGGGTTACGAAAATGAGGTTTTTTACGGTGCCCGGAGAGGCCCGCGCATGGCGCAGTTGGATTCCTGCTCCAAAAGGGAGCAGAAAACGTATGGGGCCCTTTTCGCTCAGGAGTTTCGTTGCCGAGCAATTGTCTAACCCCGACTAGCACCTAGGGTTAGGGTTACGAAAATGAGTTTTTTTACGGTGCCCGGAGAGGCCCGCGCATGGCGCAGTTGGATTCCTGGTCCAAAAGGGAGCAGAAAACGTATGGGGCCCTTTTCGCTCAGGAGTTTCGTTGCCGAACCATTGCAAATTGCCATACCCACATCTAGGGTTAGGGTTACGAAAATGAGGTTTTTTACGGTGCCCGGAGAGGCCCGCGCATGGCGCAGTTGGATTCCTGGTGCAAAAGGGAGCAGAAAACGTATGGGGCCCTTTTCGCTCAGGAGTTTCGTTGCCGAGCAATTGTCTAACCCCGACTAGCACCTAGGGTTAGGGTTACGAAAATGAGTTTTTTTACGGTGCCCGGAGAGGCCCGCGCATGGCGCAGTTGGATTCCTGGTCCAAAAGGGAGCAGAAAACGTATGGGGCCCTTTTCGCTCAGGAGTTTCGTTGCCGAACCATTGCAAATTGCCATACCCACATCTAGGGTTAGGGTTACGAAAATGAGGTTTTTTACGGTGCCCGGAGAGGCCCGCGCATGGCGCAGTTGGATTCCTGGTCCAAAAGGGAGCAGAAAACATATGGGGCCCTTTTCGCTCAGGAGTTTCGTTGCCGAGCAATTGTCTAACCCCGACTAGCACCTAGGGTTAGGGTTACGAAAATTAGGTTTTTTACGGTGCCCGGAGAGGCCCGCGCATGGCGCAGTTGGATTCCTGGTCCAAAAGGGAGCAGAAAACGTATGGGGCCCTTTTCGCTCAGGAGTTTCGTTGCCGAGCAATTGTCTAACCCCGACTAGCACCTAGGGTTAGGGTTACGAAAATGAGTTTTTTTACGGTGCCCGGAGAGGCCCGCGCATGGCGCAGTTGGATTCCTGGTCCAAAAGGGAGCAGAAAACGTATGGGGCCCTTTTCGCTCAGGAGTTTCGTTGCCGAACCATTGCAAATTGCCATACCCACATCTAGGGTTAGGGTTACGAAAATGAGGTTTTTTACGGTGCCCGGAGAGGCCCGCGCATGGCGCAGTTGGATTCCTGGTCCAAAAGGGAGCAGAAAACGTATGGGGCATTTTTCGCTCAGGAGTTTCGTTGCCGAGCAATTGTCTAACCCCGACTAGCACCTAGGGTTAGGGTTACGAAAATGAGGTTTTTTACGGTGCCCGGAGAGGCCCGCGCATGGCGCAGTTGGATTCCTGGTCCAAAAGGGAGCAGAAAACGTATGGGGCCCTTTTCGCTCAGGAGTTTCGTTGCCGAACCATTGCAAATTGCCATACCCACATCTAGGGTTAGGGTTACGAAAATGAGGTTTTTTACGGTGCCCGGAGAGGCCCGCGCATGGCGCAGTTGGATTCCTGGTCCAAAAGGGACCAGAAAACGTATGGGGCCCTTTTCGCTCAGGAGTTTCGTTGCCGAGCAATTGTCTAACCCCGACTAGCACCTAGGGTTAGGGTTACGAAAATGAGTTTTTTTACGGTGCCCGGAGAGGCCCGCGCATGGCGCAGTTGGATTCCTGGTCCAAAAGGGAGCAGAAAACGTATGGGGCCCTTTTCGCTCAGGAGTTTCGTTGCCGAACCATTGCAAATTGCCATACCCACATCTAGGGTTAGGGTTACGAAAATGAGTTTTTTTACGGTGCCCGGAGAGGCCCGCGCATGGCGCAGTTGGATTCCTGGTCCAAAAGGGAGCAGAAAACGTATGGGGCCCTTTTCGCTCAGGAGTTTCGTTGCCGAACCATTGCAAATTGCCATACCCACATCTAGGGTTAGGGTTACGAAAATGAGGTTTTTTACGGTGCCCGGAGAGGCCCGCGCATGGCGCAGTTGGATTCCTGGTCCAAAAGGGACCAGAAAACGTATGGGGCCCTTTTCGCTCAGGAGTTTCGTTGCCGAGCAATTGTCTAACCCCGACTAGCACCTAGGGTTAGGGTTACGAAAATGAGTTTTTTTACGGTGCCCGGAGAGGCCCGCGCATGGCGCAGTTGGATTCCTGGTCCAAAAGGGAGCAGAAAACGTATGGGGCCCTTTTCGCTCAGGAGTTTCGTTGCCGAACCATTGCAAATTGCCATACCCACATCTAGGGTTAGGGTTACGAAAATGAGGTTTTTTATGGTGCCCGGAGAGGCCCGCGCATGGCGCAGTTGGATTCCTGGTCCAAAAGGGAGCAGAAAACGTATGGGGCATTTTTCGCTCAGGAGTTTCGTTGCCGAGCAATTGTCTAACCCCGACTAGCACCTAGGGTTAGGGTTACGAAAATGAGTTTTTTTACGGTGCCCGGAGAGGCCCGCGCATGGCGCAGTTGGATTCCTGGTCCAAAAGGGAGCAGAAAACGTATGGGGCCCTTTTCGCTCAGGAGTTTCGTTGCCGAACCATTGCAAATTGCCATACCCACATCTAGGGTTAGGGTTACGAAAATGAGGTTTTTTACGGTGCCCGGAGAGGCCCGCGCATGGCGCAGTTGGATTCCTGCTCCAAAAGGGAGCAGAAAACGTATGGGGCCCTTTTCGCTCAGGAGTTTCGTTGCCGAGCAATTGTCTAACCCCGACTAGCACCTAGGGTTAGGGTTACGAAAATGAGTTTTTTTACGGTGCCCGGAGAGGCCCGCGCATGGCGCAGTTGGATTCCTGGTCCAAAAGGGAGCAGAAAACGTATGGGGCCCTTTTCGCTCAGGAGTTTCGTTGCCGAACCATTGCAAATTGCCATACCCACATCTAGGGTTAGGGTTACGAAAATGAGGTTTTTTACGGTGCCCGGAGAGGCCCGCGCATGGCGCAGTTGGATTCCTGGTGCAAAAGGGAGCAGAAAACGTATGGGGCCCTTTTCGCTCAGGAGTTTCGTTGCCGAGCAATTGTCTAACCCCGACTAGCACCTAGGGTTAGGGTTACGAAAATGAGTTTTTTTACGGTGCCCGGAGAGGCCCGCGCATGGCGCAGTTGGATTCCTGGTCCAAAAGGGAGCAGAAAACGTATGGGGCCCTTTTCGCTCAGGAGTTTCGTTGCCGAACCATTGCAAATTGCCATACCCACATCTAGGGTTAGGGTTACGAAAATGAGGTTTTTTACGGTGCCCGGAGAGGCCCGCGCATGGCGCAGTTGGATTCCTGGTCCAAAAGGGAGCAGAAAACATATGGGGCCCTTTTCGCTCAGGAGTTTCGTTGCCGAGCAATTGTCTAACCCCGACTAGCACCTAGGGTTAGGGTTACGAAAATTAGGTTTTTTACGGTGCCCGGAGAGGCCCGCGCATGGCGCAGTTGGATTCCTGGTCCAAAAGGGAGCAGAAAACGTATGGGGCCCTTTTCGCTCAGGAGTTTCGTTGCCGAGCAATTGTCTAACCCCGACTAGCACCTAGGGTTAGGGTTACGAAAATGAGTTTTTTTACGGTGCCCGGAGAGGCCCGCGCATGGCGCAGTTGGATTCCTGGTCCAAAAGGGAGCAGAAAACGTATGGGGCCCTTTTCGCTCAGGAGTTTCGTTGCCGAACCATTGCAAATTGCCATACCCACATCTAGGGTTAGGGTTACGAAAATGAGGTTTTTTACGGTGCCCGGAGAGGCCCGCGCATGGCGCAGTTGGATTCCTGGTCCAAAAGGGAGCAGAAAACGTATGGGGCATTTTTCGCTCAGGAGTTTCGTTGCCGAGCAATTGTCTAACCCCGACTAGCACCTAGGGTTAGGGTTACGAAAATGAGGTTTTTTACGGTGCCCGGAGAGGCCCGCGCATGGCGCAGTTGGATTCCTGGTCCAAAAGGGAGCAGAAAACGTATGGGGCCCTTTTCGCTCAGGAGTTTCGTTGCCGAACCATTGCAAATTGCCATACCCACATCTAGGGTTAGGGTTACGAAAATGAGGTTTTTTACGGTGCCCGGAGAGGCCCGCGCATGGCGCAGTTGGATTCCTGGTCCAAAAGGGACCAGAAAACGTATGGGGCCCTTTTCGCTCAGGAGTTTCGTTGCCGAGCAATTGTCTAACCCCGACTAGCACCTAGGGTTAGGGTTACGAAAATGAGTTTTTTTACGGTGCCCGGAGAGGCCCGCGCATGGCGCAGTTGGATTCCTGGTCCAAAAGGGAGCAGAAAACGTATGGGGCCCTTTTCGCTCAGGAGTTTCGTTGCCGAACCATTGCAAATTGCCATACCCACATCTAGGGTTAGGGTTACGAAAATGAGTTTTTTTACGGTGCCCGGAGAGGCCCGCGCATGGCGCAGTTGGATTCCTGGTCCAAAAGGGAGCAGAAAACGTATGGGGCCCTTTTCGCTCAGGAGTTTCGTTGCCGAACCATTGCAAATTGCCATACCCACATCTAGGGTTAGGGTTACGAAAATGAGGTTTTTTACGGTGCCCGGAGAGGCCCGCGCATGGCGCACTTGGATTCCTGGTCCAAAAGGGACCAGAAAACGTATGGGGCCCTTTTCGCTCAGGAGTTTCGTTGCCGAGCAATTGTCTAACCCCGACTAGCACCTAGGGTTAGGGTTACGAAAATGAGTTTTTTTACGGTGCCCGGAGAGGCCCGCGCATGGCGCAGTTGGATTCCTGGTCCAAAAGGGAGCAGAAAACGTATGGGGCCCTTTTCGCTCAGGAGTTTCGTTGCCGAACCATTGCAAATTGCCATACCCACATCTAGGGTTAGGGTTACGAAAATGAGGTTTTTTACGGTGCCCGGAGAGGCCCGCGCATGGCGCAGTTGGATTCCTGGTCCAAAAGGGAGCAGAAAACGTATGGGGCCCTTTTCGCTCAGGAGTTTCGTTGCCGAGCAATTGTCTAACCCCGACTAGCACCTAGGGTTAGGGTTACGAAAATGAGGTTTTTTACGGTGCCCGGAGAGGCCCGCGCATGGCGCAGTTGGATTCCTGGTCCAAAAGGGAGCAGAAAACGTATGGGGCCCTTTTCGCTCAGGAGTTTCGTTGCCGAACCATTGCAAATTGCCATACCCACATCTAGGGTTAGGGTTACGAAAATGAGGTTTTTTATGGTGCCCGGAGAGGCCCGCGCATGGCGCAGTTGGATTCCTGGTCCAAAAGGGAGCAGAAAACGTATGGGGCATTTTTCGCTCAGGAGTTTCGTTGCCGAGCAATTGTCTAACCCCGACTAGCACCTAGGGTTAGGGTTACGAAAATGAGTTTTTTTACGGTGCCCGGAGAGGCCCGCGCATGGCGCAGTTGGATTCCTGGTCCAAAAGGGAGCAGAAAACGTATGGGGCCCTTTTCGCTCAGGAGTTTCGTTGCCGAACCATTGCAAATTGCCATACCCACATCTAGGGTTAGGGTTACGAAAATGAGGTTTTTTACGGTGCCCGGAGAGGCCCGCGCATGGCGCAGTTGGATTCCTGGTCCAAAAGGGACCAGAAAACGTATGGGGCCCTTTTCGCTCAGGAGTTTCGTTGCCGAGCAATTGTCTAACCCCGACTAGCACCTAGGGTTAGGGTTACGAAAATGAGTTTTTTTACGGTGCCCGGAGAGGCCCGCGCATGGCGCAGTTGGATTCCTGGTCCAAAAGGGAGCAGAAAACGTATGGGGCCCTTTTCGCTCAGGAGTTTCGTTGCCGAACCATTGCAAATTGCCATACCCACATCTAGGGTTAGGGTTACGAAAATGAGTTTTTTTACGGTGCCCGGAGAGGCCCGCGCATGGCGCAGTTGGATTCCTGGTCCAAAAGGGAGCAGAAAACGTATGGGGCCCTTTTCGCTCAGGAGTTTCGTTGCCGAACCATTGCAAATTGCCATACCCACATCTAGGGTTAGGGTTACGAAAATGAGGTTTTTTACGGTGCCCGGAGAGGCCCGCGCATGGCGCAGTTGGATTCCTGGTCCAAAAGGGACCAGAAAACGTATGGGGCCCTTTTCGCTCAGGAGTTTCGTTGCCGAGCAATTGTCTAACCCCGACTAGCACCTAGGGTTAGGGTTACGAAAATGAGTTTTTTTACGGTGCCCGGAGAGGCCCGCGCATGGCGCAGTTGGATTCCTGGTCCAAAAGGGAGCAGAAAACGTATGGGGCCCTTTTCGCTCAGGAGTTTCGTTGCCGAACCATTGCAAATTGCCATACCCACATCTAGGGTTAGGGTTACGAAAATGAGGTTTTTTACGGTGCCCGGAGAGGCCCGCGCATGGCGCAGTTGGATTCCTGGTCCAAAAGGGAGCAGAAAACGTATGGGGCCCTTTTCGCTCAGGAGTTTCGTTGCCGAGCAATTGTCTAACCCCGACTAGCACCTAGGGTTAGGGTTACGAAAATGAGGTTTTTTACGGTGCCCGGAGAGGCCCGCGCATGGCGCAGTTGGATTCCTGGTCCAAAAGGGAGCAGAAAACGTATGGGGCCCTTTTCGCTCAGGAGTTTTGTTGCCGAACCATTGCAAATTGCCATACCCACATCTAGGGTTAGGGTTACGAAAATGAGGTTTTTTATGGTGCCCGGAGAGGCCCGCGCATGGCGCAGTTGGATTCCTGGTCCAAAAGGGAGCAGAAAACGTATGGGGCATTTTTCGCTCAGGAGTTTCGTTGCCGAGCAATTGTCTAACCCCGACTAGCACCTAGGGTTAGGGTTACGAAAATGAGTTTTTTTACGGTGCCCGGAGAGGCCCGCGCATGGCGCAGTTGGATTCCTGGTCCAAAAGGGAGCAGAAAACGTATGGGGCCCTTTTCGCTCAGGAGTTTCGTTGCCGAACCATTGCAAATTGCCATACCCACATCTAGGGTTAGGGTTACGAAAATGAGGTTTTTTACGGTGCCCGGAGAGGCCCGCGCATGGCGCAGTTGGATTCCTGGTGCAAAAGGGAGCAGAAAACGTATGGGGCCCTTTTCGCTCAGGAGTTTCGTTGCCGAGCAATTGTCTAACCCCGACTAGCACCTAGGGTTAGGGTTACGAAAATGAGTTTTTTTACGGTGCCCGGAGAGGCCCGCGCATGGCGCAGTTGGATTCCTGGTCCAAAAGGGAGCAGAAAACGTATGGGGCCCTTTTCGCTCAGGAGTTTCGTTGCCGAACCATTGCAAATTGCCATACCCACATCTAGGGTTAGGGTTACGAAAATGAGGTTTTTTACGGTGCCCGGAGAGGCCCGCGCATGGCGCAGTTGGATTCCTGGTCCAAAAGGGAGCAGAAAACATATGGGGCCCTTTTCGCTCAGGAGTTTCGTTGCCGAGCAATTGTCTAACCCCGACTAGCACCTAGGGTTAGGGTTACGAAAATTAGGTTTTTTACGGTGCCCGGAGAGGCCCGCGCATGGCGCAGTTGGATTCCTGGTCCAAAAGGGAGCAGAAAACGTATGGGGCCCTTTTCGCTCAGGAGTTTCGTTGCCGAGCAATTGTCTAACCCCGACTAGCACCTAGGGTTAGGGTTACGAAAATGAGTTTTTTTACGGTGCCCGGAGAGGCCCGCGCATGGCGCAGTTGGATTCCTGGTCCAAAAGGGAGCAGAAAACGTATGGGGCCCTTTTCGCTCAGGAGTTTCGTTGCCGAACCATTGCAAATTGCCATACCCACATCTAGGGTTAGGGTTACGAAAATGAGGTTTTTTACGGTGCCCGGAGAGGCCCGCGCATGGCGCAGTTGGATTCCTGGTCCAAAAGGGAGCAGAAAACGTATGGGGCATTTTTCGCTCAGGAGTTTCGTTGCCGAGCAATTGTCTAACCCCGACTAGCACCTAGGGTTAGGGTTACGAAAATGAGGTTTTTTACGGTGCCCGGAGAGGCCCGCGCATGGCGCAGTTGGATTCCTGGTCCAAAAGGGAGCAGAAAACGTATGGGGCCCTTTTCGCTCAGGAGTTTCGTTGCCGAACCATTGCAAATTGCCATACCCACATCTAGGGTTAGGGTTACGAAAATGAGGTTTTTTACGGTGCCCGGAGAGGCCCGCGCATGGCGCAGTTGGATTCCTGGTCCAAAAGGGACCAGAAAACGTATGGGGCCCTTTTCGCTCAGGAGTTTCGTTGCCGAGCAATTGTCTAACCCCGACTAGCACCTAGGGTTAGGGTTACGAAAATGAGTTTTTTTACGGTGCCCGGAGAGGCCCGCGCATGGCGCAGTTGGATTCCTGGTCCAAAAGGGAGCAGAAAACGTATGGGGCCCTTTTCGCTCAGGAGTTTCGTTGCCGAACCATTGCAAATTGCCATACCCACATCTAGGGTTAGGGTTACGAAAATGAGTTTTTTTACGGTGCCCGGAGAGGCCCGCGCATGGCGCAGTTGGATTCCTGGTCCAAAAGGGAGCAGAAAACGTATGGGGCCCTTTTCGCTCAGGAGTTTCGTTGCCGAACCATTGCAAATTGCCATACCCACATCTAGGGTTAGGGTTACGAAAATGAGGTTTTTTACGGTGCCCGGAGAGGCCCGCGCATGGCGCACTTGGATTCCTGGTCCAAAAGGGACCAGAAAACGTATGGGGCCCTTTTCGCTCAGGAGTTTCGTTGCCGAGCAATTGTCTAACCCCGACTAGCACCTAGGGTTAGGGTTACGAAAATGAGTTTTTTTACGGTGCCCGGAGAGGCCCGCGCATGGCGCAGTTGGATTCCTGGTCCAAAAGGGAGCAGAAAACGTATGGGGCCCTTTTCGCTCAGGAGTTTCGTTGCCGAACCATTGCAAATTGCCATACCCACATCTAGGGTTAGGGTTACGAAAATGAGGTTTTTTACGGTGCCCGGAGAGGCCCGCGCATGGCGCAGTTGGATTCCTGGTCCAAAAGGGAGCAGAAAACGTATGGGGCCCTTTTCGCTCAGGAGTTTCGTTGCCGAGCAATTGTCTAACCCCGACTAGCACCTAGGGTTAGGGTTACGAAAATGAGGTTTTTTACGGTGCCCGGAGAGGCCCGCGCATGGCGCAGTTGGATTCCTGGTCCAAAAGGGAGCAGAAAACGTATGGGGCCCTTTTCGCTCAGGAGTTTCGTTGCCGAACCATTGCAAATTGCCATACCCACATCTAGGGTTAGGGTTACGAAAATGAGGTTTTTTATGGTGCCCGGAGAGGCCCGCGCATGGCGCAGTTGGATTCCTGGTCCAAAAGGGAGCAGAAAACGTATGGGGCATTTTTCGCTCAGGAGTTTCGTTGCCGAGCAATTGTCTAACCCCGACTAGCACCTAGGGTTAGGGTTACGAAAATGAGTTTTTTTACGGTGCCCGGAGAGGCCCGCGCATGGCGCAGTTGGATTCCTGGTCCAAAAGGGAGCAGAAAACGTATGGGGCCCTTTTCGCTCAGGAGTTTCGTTGCCGAACCATTGCAAATTGCCATACCCACATCTAGGGTTAGGGTTACGAAAATGAGGTTTTTTACGGTGCCCGGAGAGGCCCGCGCATGGCGCAGTTGGATTCCTGGTCCAAAAGGGACCAGAAAACGTATGGGGCCCTTTTCGCTCAGGAGTTTCGTTGCCGAGCAATTGTCTAACCCCGACTAGCACCTAGGGTTAGGGTTACGAAAATGAGTTTTTTTACGGTGCCCGGAGAGGCCCGCGCATGGCGCAGTTGGATTCCTGGTCCAAAAGGGAGCAGAAAACGTATGGGGCCCTTTTCGCTCAGGAGTTTCGTTGCCGAACCATTGCAAATTGCCATACCCACATCTAGGGTTAGGGTTACGAAAATGAGTTTTTTTACGGTGCCCGGAGAGGCCCGCGCATGGCGCAGTTGGATTCCTGGTCCAAAAGGGAGCAGAAAACGTATGGGGCCCTTTTCGCTCAGGAGTTTCGTTGCCGAACCATTGCAAATTGCCATACCCACATCTAGGGTTAGGGTTACGAAAATGAGGTTTTTTACGGTGCCCGGAGAGGCCCGCGCATGGCGCAGTTGGATTCCTGGTCCAAAAGGGACCAGAAAACGTATGGGGCCCTTTTCGCTCAGGAGTTTCGTTGCCGAGCAATTGTCTAACCCCGACTAGCACCTAGGGTTAGGGTTACGAAAATGAGTTTTTTTACGGTGCCCGGAGAGGCCCGCGCATGGCGCAGTTGGATTCCTGGTCCAAAAGGGAGCAGAAAACGTATGGGGCCCTTTTCGCTCAGGAGTTTCGTTGCCGAACCATTGCAAATTGCCATACCCACATCTAGGGTTAGGGTTACGAAAATGAGGTTTTTTACGGTGCCCGGAGAGGCCCGCGCATGGCGCAGTTGGATTCCTGGTCCAAAAGGGAGCAGAAAACGTATGGGGCCCTTTTCGCTCAGGAGTTTCGTTGCCGAGCAATTGTCTAACCCCGACTAGCACCTAGGGTTAGGGTTACGAAAATGAGGTTTTTTACGGTGCCCGGAGAGGCCCGCGCATGGCGCAGTTGGATTCCTGGTCCAAAAGGGAGCAGAAAACGTATGGGGCCCTTTTCGCTCAGGAGTTTCGTTGCCGAACCATTGCAAATTGCCATACCCACATCTAGGGTTAGGGTTACGAAAATGAGGTTTTTTATGGTGCCCGGAGAGGCCCGCGCATGGCGCAGTTGGATTCCTGGTCCAAAAGGGAGCAGAAAACGTATGGGGCATTTTTCGCTCAGGAGTTTCGTTGCCGAGCAATTGTCTAACCCCGACTAGCACCTAGGGTTAGGGTTACGAAAATGAGTTTTTTTACGGTGCCCGGAGAGGCCCGCGCATGGCGCAGTTGGATTCCTGGTCCAAAAGGGAGCAGAAAACGTATGGGGCCCTTTTCGCTCAGGAGTTTCGTTGCCGAACCATTGCAAATTGCCATACCCACATCTAGGGTTAGGGTTACGAAAATGAGGTTTTTTACGGTGCCCGGAGAGGCCCGCGCATGGCGCAGTTGGATTCCTGCTCCAAAAGGGAGCAGAAAACGTATGGGGCCCTTTTCGCTCAGGAGTTTCGTTGCCGAGCAATTGTCTAACCCCGACTAGCACCTAGGGTTAGGGTTACGAAAATGAGTTTTTTTACGGTGCCCGGAGAGGCCCGCGCATGGCGCAGTTGGATTCCTGGTCCAAAAGGGAGCAGAAAACGTATGGGGCCCTTTTCGCTCAGGAGTTTCGTTGCCGAACCATTGCAAATTGCCATACCCACATCTAGGGTTAGGGTTACGAAAATGAGGTTTTTTACGGTGCCCGGAGAGGCCCGCGCATGGCGCAGTTGGATTCCTGGTGCAAAAGGGAGCAGAAAACGTATGGGGCCCTTTTCGCTCAGGAGTTTCGTTGCCGAGCAATTGTCTAACCCCGACTAGCACCTAGGGTTAGGGTTACGAAAATGAGTTTTTTTACGGTGCCCGGAGAGGCCCGCGCATGGCGCAGTTGGATTCCTGGTCCAAAAGGGAGCAGAAAACGTATGGGGCCCTTTTCGCTCAGGAGTTTCGTTGCCGAACCATTGCAAATTGCCATACCCACATCTAGGGTTAGGGTTACGAAAATGAGGTTTTTTACGGTGCCCGGAGAGGCCCGCGCATGGCGCAGTTGGATTCCTGGTCCAAAAGGGAGCAGAAAACATATGGGGCCCTTTTCGCTCAGGAGTTTCGTTGCCGAGCAATTGTCTAACCCCGACTAGCACCTAGGGTTAGGGTTACGAAAATTAGGTTTTTTACGGTGCCCGGAGAGGCCCGCGCATGGCGCAGTTGGATTCCTGGTCCAAAAGGGAGCAGAAAACGTATGGGGCCCTTTTCGCTCAGGAGTTTCGTTGCCGAGCAATTGTCTAACCCCGACTAGCACCTAGGGTTAGGGTTACGAAAATGAGTTTTTTTACGGTGCCCGGAGAGGCCCGCGCATGGCGCAGTTGGATTCCTGGTCCAAAAGGGAGCAGAAAACGTATGGGGCCCTTTTCGCTCAGGAGTTTCGTTGCCGAACCATTGCAAATTGCCATACCCACATCTAGGGTTAGGGTTACGAAAATGAGGTTTTTTACGGTGCCCGGAGAGGCCCGCGCATGGCGCAGTTGGATTCCTGGTCCAAAAGGGACCAGAAAACGTATGGGGCCCTTTTCGCTCAGGAGTTTCGTTGCCGAGCAATTGTCTAACCCCGACTAGCACCTAGGGTTAGGGTTACGAAAATGAGTTTTTTTACGGTGCCCAGAGAGGCCCGCGCATGGCGCAGTTGGATTCCTGGTCCAAAAGGGAGCAGAAAACGTATGGGGCCCTTTTCGCTCAGGAGTTTCGTTGCCGAACCATTGCAAATTGCCATACCCACATCTAGGGTTAGGGTTACGAAAATGAGTTTTTTTACGGTGCCCGGAGAGGCCCGCGCATGGCGCAGTTGGATTCCTGGTCCAAAAGGGAGCAGAAAACGTATGGGGCCCTTTTCGCTCAGGAGTTTCGTTGCCGAACCATTGCAAATTGCCATACCCACATCTACGGTTAGGGTTACGAAAATGAGGTTTTTTACGGTGCCCGGAGAGGCCCGCGCATGGCGCAGTTGGATTCCTGGTCCAAAAGGGACCAGAAAACGTATGGGGCCCTTTTCGCTCAGGAGTTTCGTTGCCGAGCAATTGTCTAACCCCGACTAGCACCTAGGGTTAGGGTTACGAAAATGAGTTTTTTTACGGTGCCCGGAGAGGCCCGCGCATGGCGCAGTTGGATTCCTGGTCCAAAAGGGAGCAGAAAACGTATGGGGCCCTTTTCGCTCAGGAGTTTCGTTGCCGAACCATTGCAAATTGCCATACCCACATCTAGGGTTAGGGTTACGAAAATGAGGTTTTTTACGGTGCCCGGAGAGGCCCGCGCATGGCGCAGTTGGATTCCTGGTCCAAAAGGGAGCAGAAAACGTATGGGGCCCTTTTCGCTCAGGAGTTTCGTTGCCGAGCAATTGTCTAACCCCGACTAGCACCTAGGGTTAGGGTTACGAAAATGAGGTTTTTTACGGTGCCCGGAGAGGCCCGCGCATGGCGCAGTTGGATTCCTGGTCCAAAAGGGAGCAGAAAACGTATGGGGCCCTTTTCGCTCAGGAGTTTCGTTGCCGAACCATTGCAAATTGCCATACCCACATCTAGGGTTAGGGTTACGAAAATGAGGTTTTTTATGGTGCCCGGAGAGGCCCGCGCATGGCGCAGTTGGATTCCTGGTCCAAAAGGGAGCAGAAAACGTATGGGGCATTTTTCGCTCAGGAGTTTCGTTGCCGAGCAATTGTCTAACCCCGACTAGCACCTAGGGTTAGGGTTACGAAAATGAGTTTTTTTACGGTGCCCGGAGAGGCCCGCGCATGGCGCAGTTGGATTCCTGGTCCAAAAGGGAGCAGAAAACGTATGGGGCCCTTTTCGCTCAGGAGTTTCGTTGCCGAACCATTGCAAATTGCCATACCCACATCTAGGGTTAGGGTTACGAAAATGAGTTTTTTTACGGTGCCCGGAGAGGCCCGCGCATGGCGCAGTTGGATTCCTGGTCCAAAAGGGACCAGAAAACGTATGGGGCCCTTTTCGCTCAGGAGTTTCGTTGCCGAGCAATTGTCTAACCCCGACTAGCACCTAGGGTTAGGGTTACGAAAATGAGTTTTTTTACGGTGCCCGGAGAGGCCCGCGCATGGCGCAGTTGGATTCCTGGTCCAAAAGGGAGCAGAAAACGTATGGGGCCCTTTTCGCTCAGGAGTTTCGTTGCCGAACCATTGCAAATTGCCATACCCACATCTAGGGTTAGGGTTACGAAAATGAGTTTTTTTACGGTGCCCGGAGAGGCCCGCGCATGGCGCAGTTGGATTCCTGGTGCAAAAGGGAGCAGAAAACGTATGGGGCCCTTTTCGCTCAGGAGTTTCGTTGCCGAGCAATTGTCTAACCCCGACTAGCACCTAGGGTTAGGGTTACGAAAATGAGTTTTTTTACGGTGCCCGGAGAGGCCCGCGCATGGCGCAGTTGGATTCCTGGTCCAAAAGGGAGCAGAAAACGTATGGGGCCCTTTTCGCTCAGGAGTTTCGTTGCCGAACCATTGCAAATTGCCATACCCACATCTAGGGTTAGGGTTACGAAAATGAGGTTTTTTACGGTGCCCGGAGAGGCCCGCGCATGGCGCAGTTGGATTCCTGGTCCAAAAGGGAGCAGAAAACATATGGGGCCCTTTTCGCTCAGGAGTTTCGTTGCCGAGCAATTGTCTAACCCCGACTAGCACCTAGGGTTAGGGTTACGAAAATTAGGTTTTTTACGGTGCCCGGAGAGGCCCGCGCATGGCGCAGTTGGATTCCTGGTCCAAAAGGGACCAGAAAACGTATGGGGCCCTTTTCGCTCAGGAGTTTCGTTGCCGAGCAATTGTCTAACCCCGACTAGCACCTAGGGTTAGGGTTACGAAAATGAGTTTTTTTACGGTGCCCGGAGAGGCCCGCGCATGGCGCAGTTGGATTCCTGGTCCAAAAGGGAGCAGAAAACGTATGGGGCCCTTTTCGCTCAGGAGTTTCGTTGCCGAACCATTGCAAATTGCCATACCCACATCTAGGGTTAGGGTTACGAAAATGAGGTTTTTTACGGTGCCCGGAGAGGCCCGCGCATGGCGCAGTTGGATTCCTGGTCCAAAAGGGACCAGAAAACGTATGGGGCCCTTTTCGCTCAGGAGTTTCGTTGCCGAGCAATTGTCTAACCCCGACTAGCACCTAGGGTTAGGGTTACGAAAATGAGTTTTTTTACGGTGCCCGGAGAGGCCCGCGCATGGCGCAGTTGGATTCCTGGTCCAAAAGGGAGCAGAAAACGTATGGGGCCCTTTTCGCTCAGGAGTTTCGTTGCCGAACCATTGCAAATTGCCATACCCACATCTAGGGTTAGGGTTACGAAAATGAGTTTTTTTACGGTGCCCGGAGAGGCCCGCGCATGGCGCAGTTGGATTCCTGGTGCAAAAGGGAGCAGAAAACGTATGGGGCCCTTTTCGCTCAGGAGTTTCGTTGCCGAGCAATTGTCTAACCCCGACTAGCACCTAGGGTTAGGGTTACGAAAATGAGTTTTTTTACGGTGCCCGGAGAGGCCCGCGCATGGCGCAGTTGGATTCCTGGTCCAAAAGGGAGCAGAAAACGTATGGGGCCCTTTTCGCTCAGGAGTTTCGTTGCCGAACCATTGCAAATTGCCATACCCACATCTAGGGTTAGGGTTACGAAAATGAGGTTTTTTACGGTGCCCGGAGAGGCCCGCGCATGGCGCAGTTGGATTCCTGGTCCAAAAGGGAGCAGAAAACATATGGGGCCCTTTTCGCTCAGGAGTTTCGTTGCCGAGCAATTGTCTAACCCCGACTAGCACCTAGGGTTAGGGTTACGAAAATTAGGTTTTTTACGGTGCCCGGAGAGGCCCGCGCATGGCGCAGTTGGATTCCTGGTCCAAAAGGGACCAGAAAACGTATGGGGCCCTTTTCGCTCAGGAGTTTCGTTGCCGAGCAATTGTCTAACCCCGACTAGCACCTAGGGTTAGGGTTACGAAAATGAGTTTTTTTACGGTGCCCGGAGAGGCCCGCGCATGGCGCAGTTGGATTCCTGGTCCAAAAGGGAGCAGAAAACGTATGGGGCAATTTTCGCTCAGGAGTTTCGTTGCCGAACCATTGCAAATTGCCATACCCACATCTAGGGTTAGGGTTACGAAAATGAGGTTTTTTACGGTGCCCGGAGAGGCCCGCGCATGGCGCAGTTGGATTCCTGGTCCAAAAGGGACCAGAAAACGTATGGGGCCCTTTTCGCTCAGGAGTTTCGTTGCCGAGCAATTGTCTAACCCCGACTAGCACCTAGGGTTAGGGTTACGAAAATGAGTTTTTTTACGGTGCCCGGAGAGGCCCGCGCATGGCGCAGTTGGATTCCTGGTCCAAAAGGGAGCAGAAAACGTATGGGGCCCTTTTCGCTCAGGAGTTTCGTTGCCGAACCATTGCAAATTGCCATACCCACATCTAGGGTTAGGGTTACGAAAATGAGTTTTTTTACGGTGCCCGGAGAGGCCCGCGCATGGCGCAGTTGGATTCCTGGTCCAAAAGGGAGCAGAAAACGTATGGGGCCCTTTTCGCTCAGGAGTTTCGTTGCCGAACCATTGCAAATTGCCATACCCACATCTACGGTTAGGGTTACGAAAATGAGGTTTTTTACGGTGCCCGGAGAGGCCCGCGCATGGCGCAGTTGGATTCCTGGTCCAAAAGGGACCAGAAAACGTATGGGGCCCTTTTCGCTCAGGAGTTTCGTTGCCGAGCAATTGTCTAACCCCGACTAGCACCTAGGGTTAGGGTTACGAAAATGAGTTTTTTTACGGTGCCCGGAGAGGCCCGCGCATGGCGCAGTTGGATTCCTGGTCCAAAAGGGAGCAGAAAACGTATGGGGCCCTTTTCGCTCAGGAGTTTCGTTGCCGAACCATTGCAAATTGCCATACCCACATCTAGGGTTAGGGTTACGAAAATGAGGTTTTTTACGGTGCCCGGAGAGGCCCGCGCATGGCGCAGTTGGATTCCTGGTCCAAAAGGGAGCAGAAAACGTATGGGGCCCTTTTCGCTCAGGAGTTTCGTTGCCGAGCAATTGTCTAACCCCGACTAGCACCTAGGGTTAGGGTTACGAAAATGAGGTTTTTTACGGTGCCCGGAGAGGCCCGCGCATGGCGCAGTTGGATTCCTGGTCCAAAAGGGAGCAGAAAACGTATGGGGCCCTTTTCGCTCAGGAGTTTCGTTGCCGAACCATTGCAAATTGCCATACCCACATCTAGGGTTAGGGTTACGAAAATGAGGTTTTTTATGGTGCCCGGAGAGGCCCGCGCATGGCGCAGTTGGATTCCTGGTCCAAAAGGGAGCAGAAAACGTATGGGGCATTTTTCGCTCAGGAGTTTCGTTGCCGAGCAATTGTCTAACCCCGACTAGCACCTAGGGTTAGGGTTACGAAAATGAGTTTTTTTACGGTGCCCGGAGAGGCCCGCGCATGGCGCAGTTGGATTCCTGGTCCAAAAGGGAGCAGAAAACGTATGGGGCCCTTTTCGCTCAGGAGTTTCGTTGCCGAACCATTGCAAATTGCCATACCCACATCTAGGGTTAGGGTTACGAAAATGAGTTTTTTTACGGTGCCCGGAGAGGCCCGCGCATGGCGCAGTTGGATTCCTGGTGCAAAAGGGAGCAGAAAACGTATGGGGCCCTTTTCGCTCAGGAGTTTCGTTGCCGAGCAATTGTCTAACCCCGACTAGCACCTAGGGTTAGGGTTACGAAAATGAGTTTTTTTACGGTGCCCGGAGAGGCCCGCGCATGGCGCAGTTGGATTCCTGGTCCAAAAGGGAGCAGAAAACGTATGGGGCCCTTTTCGCTCAGGAGTTTCGTTGCCGAACCATTGCAAATTGCCATACCCACATCTAGGGTTAGGGTTACGAAAATGAGGTTTTTTACGGTGCCCGGAGAGGCCCGCGCATGGCGCAGTTGGATTCCTGGTCCAAAAGGGAGCAGAAAACATATGGGGCCCTTTTCGCTCAGGAGTTTCGTTGCCGAGCAATTGTCTAACCCCGACTAGCACCTAGGGTTAGGGTTACGAAAATTAGGTTTTTTACGGTGCCCGGAGAGGCCCGCGCATGGCGCAGTTGGATTCCTGGTCCAAAAGGGAGCAGAAAACGTATGGGGCCCTTTTCGCTCAGGAGTTTCGTTGCCGAGCAATTGTCTAACCCCGACTAGCACCTAGGGTTAGGGTTACGAAAATGAGTTTTTTTACGGTGCCCGGAGAGGCCCGCGCATGGCGCAGTTGGATTCCTGGTCCAAAAGGGAGCAGAAAACGTATGGGGCCCTTTTCGCTCAGGAGTTTCGTTGCCGAACCATTGCAAATTGCCATACCCACATCTAGGGTTAGGGTTACGAAAATGAGGTTTTTTACGGTGCCCGGAGAGGCCCGCGCATGGCGCAGTTGGATTCCTGGTCCAAAAGGGACCAGAAAACGTATGGGGCCCTTTTCGCTCAGGAGTTTCGTTGCCGAGCAATTGTCTAACCCCGACTAGCACCTAGGGTTAGGGTTACGAAAATGAGTTTTTTTACGGTGCCCGGAGAGGCCCGCGCATGGCGCAGTTGGATTCCTGGTCCAAAAGGGAGCAGAAAACGTATGGGGCCCTTTTCGCTCAGGAGTTTCGTTGCCGAACCATTGCAAATTGCCATACCCACATCTAGGGTTAGGGTTACGAAAATGAGTTTTTTTACGGTGCCCGGAGAGGCCCGCGCATGGCGCAGTTGGATTCCTGGTCCAAAAGGGAGCAGAAAACGTATGGGGCCCTTTTCGCTCAGGAGTTTCGTTGCCGAACCATTGCAAATTGCCATACCCACATCTACGGTTAGGGTTACGAAAATGAGGTTTTTTACGGTGCCCGGAGAGGCCCGCGCATGGCGCAGTTGGATTCCTGGTCCAAAAGGGACCAGAAAACGTATGGGGCCCTTTTCGCTCAGGAGTTTCGTTGCCGAGCAATTGTCTAACCCCGACTAGCACCTAGGGTTAGGGTTACGAAAATGAGTTTTTTTACGGTGCCCGGAGAGGCCCGCGCATGGCGCAGTTGGATTCCTGGTCCAAAAGGGAGCAGAAAACGTATGGGGCCCTTTTCGCTCAGGAGTTTCGTTGCCGAACCATTGCAAATTGCCATACCCACATCTAGGGTTAGGGTTACGAAAATGAGGTTTTTTACGGTGCCCGGAGAGGCCCGCGCATGGCGCAGTTGGATTCCTGGTCCAAAAGGGAGCAGAAAACGTATGGGGCCCTTTTCGCTCAGGAGTTTCGTTGCCGAGCAATTGTCTAACCCCGACTAGCACCTAGGGTTAGGGTTACGAAAATGAGGTTTTTTACGGTGCCCGGAGAGGCCCGCGCATGGCGCAGTTGGATTCCTGGTCCAAAAGGGAGCAGAAAACGTATGGGGCCCTTTTCGCTCAGGAGTTTCGTTGCCGAACCATTGCAAATTGCCATACCCACATCTAGGGTTAGGGTTACGAAAATGAGGTTTTTTATGGTGCCCGGAGAGGCCCGCGCATGGCGCAGTTGGATTCCTGGTCCAAAAGGGAGCAGAAAACGTATGGGGCATTTTTCGCTCAGGAGTTTCGTTGCCGAGCAATTGTCTAACCCCGACTAGCACCTAGGGTTAGGGTTACGAAAATTAGGTTTTTTACGGTGCCCGGAGAGGCCCGCGCATGGCGCAGTTGGATTCCTGGTCCAAAAGGGAGCAGAAAACGTATGGGGCATTTTTCGCTCAGGAGTTTCGTTGCCGAGCAATTGTCTAACCCCGACTAGCACCTAGGGTTAGGGTTACGAAAATGAGGTTTTTTACGGTGCCCGGAGAGGCCCGCGCATGGCGCAGTTGGATTCCTGGTCCAAAAGGGAGCAGAAAACGTATGGGGCCCTTTTCGCTCAGGAGTTTCGTTGCCGAACCATTGCAAATTGCCATACCCACATCTAGGGTTAGGGTTACGAAAATGAGGTTTTTTACGGTGCCCGGAGAGGCCCGCGCATGGCGCAGTTGGATTCCTGGTCCAAAAGGGACCAGAAAACGTATGGGGCCCTTTTCGCTCAGGAGTTTCGTTGCCGAGCAATTGTCTAACCCCGACTAGCACCTAGGGTTAGGGTTACGAAAATGAGTTTTTTTACGGTGCCCGGAGAGGCCCGCGCATGGCGCAGTTGGATTCCTGGTCCAAAAGGGAGCAGAAAACGTATGGGGCCCTTTTCGCTCAGGAGTTTCGTTGCCGAACCATTGCAAATTGCCATACCCACATCTAGGGTTAGGGTTACGAAAATGAGTTTTTTTACGGTGCCCGGAGAGGCCCGCGCATGGCGCAGTTGGATTCCTGGTCCAAAAGGGAGCAGAAAACGTATGGGGCCCTTTTCGCTCAGGAGTTTCGTTGCCGAACCATTGCAAATTGCCATACCCACATCTACGGTTAGGGTTACGAAAATGAGGTTTTTTACGGTGCCCGGAGAGGCCCGCGCATGGCGCAGTTGGATTCCTGGTCCAAAAGGGACCAGAAAACGTATGGGGCCCTTTTCGCTCAGGAGTTTCGTTGCCGAGCAATTGTCTAACCCCGACTAGCACCTAGGGTTAGGGTTACGAAAATGAGTTTTTTTACGGTGCCCGGAGAGGCCCGCGCATGGCGCAGTTGGATTCCTGGTCCAAAAGGGAGCAGAAAACGTATGGGGCCCTTTTCGCTCAGGAGTTTCGTTGCCGAACCATTGCAAATTGCCATACCCACATCTAGGGTTAGGGTTACGAAAATGAGGTTTTTTACGGTGCCCGGAGAGGCCCGCGCATGGCGCAGTTGGATTCCTGGTCCAAAAGGGAGCAGAAAACGTATGGGGCCCTTTTCGCTCAGGAGTTTCGTTGCCGAGCAATTGTCTAACCCCGACTAGCACCTAGGGTTAGGGTTACGAAAATGAGGTTTTTTACGGTGCCCGGAGAGGCCCGCGCATGGCGCAGTTGGATTCCTGGTCCAAAAGGGAGCAGAAAACGTATGGGGCCCTTTTCGCTCAGGAGTTTCGTTGCCGAACCATTGCAAATTGCCATACCCACATCTAGGGTTAGGGTTACGAAAATGAGGTTTTTTATGGTGCCCGGAGAGGCCCGCGCATGGCGCAGTTGGATTCCTGGTCCAAAAGGGAGCAGAAAACGTATGGGGCATTTTTCGCTCAGGAGTTTCGTTGCCGAGCAATTGTCTAACCCCGACTAGCACCTAGGGTTAGGGTTACGAAAATGAGTTTTTTTACGGTGCCCGGAGAGGCCCGCGCATGGCGCAGTTGGATTCCTGGTCCAAAAGGGAGCAGAAAACGTATGGGGCCCTTTTCGCTCAGGAGTTTCGTTGCCGAACCATTGCAAATTGCCATACCCACATCTAGGGTTAGGGTTACGAAAATGAGTTTTTTTACGGTGCCCGGAGAGGCCCGCGCATGGCGCAGTTGGATTCCTGGTCCAAAAGGGACCAGAAAACGTATGGGGCCCTTTTCGCTCAGGAGTTTCGTTGCCGAGCAATTGTCTAACCCCGACTAGCACCTAGGGTTAGGGTTACGAAAATGAGTTTTTTTACGGTGCCCGGAGAGGCCCGCGCATGGCGCAGTTGGATTCCTGGTCCAAAAGGGAGCAGAAAACGTATGGGGCCCTTTTCGCTCAGGAGTTTCGTTGCCGAACCATTGCAAATTGCCATACCCACATCTAGGGTTAGGGTTACGAAAATGAGTTTTTTTACGGTGCCCGGAGAGGCCCGCGCATGGCGCAGTTGGATTCCTGGTGCAAAAGGGAGCAGAAAACGTATGGGGCCCTTTTCGCTCAGGAGTTTCGTTGCCGAGCAATTGTCTAACCCCGACTAGCACCTAGGGTTAGGGTTACGAAAATGAGTTTTTTTACGGTGCCCGGAGAGGCCCGCGCATGGCGCAGTTGGATTCCTGGTCCAAAAGGGAGCAGAAAACGTATGGGGCCCTTTTCGCTCAGGAGTTTCGTTGCCGAACCATTGCAAATTGCCATACCCACATCTAGGGTTAGGGTTACGAAAATGAGGTTTTTTACGGTGCCCGGAGAGGCCCGCGCATGGCGCAGTTGGATTCCTGGTCCAAAAGGGAGCAGAAAACATATGGGGCCCTTTTCGCTCAGGAGTTTCGTTGCCGAGCAATTGTCTAACCCCGACTAGCACCTAGGGTTAGGGTTACGAAAATTAGGTTTTTTACGGTGCCCGGAGAGGCCCGCGCATGGCGCAGTTGGATTCCTGGTCCAAAAGGGACCAGAAAACGTATGGGGCCCTTTTCGCTCAGGAGTTTCGTTGCCGAGCAATTGTCTAACCCCGACTAGCACCTAGGGTTAGGGTTACGAAAATGAGTTTTTTTACGGTGCCCGGAGAGGCCCGCGCATGGCGCAGTTGGATTCCTGGTCCAAAAGGGAGCAGAAAACGTATGGGGCCCTTTTCGCTCAGGAGTTTCGTTGCCGAACCATTGCAAATTGCCATACCCACATCTAGGGTTAGGGTTACGAAAATGAGGTTTTTTACGGTGCCCGGAGAGGCCCGCGCCTGGCGCAGTTGGATTCCTGGTCCAAAAGGGACCAGAAAACGTATGGGGCCCTTTTCGCTCAGGAGTTTCGTTGCCGAGCAATTGTCTAACCCCGACTAGCACCTAGGGTTAGGGTTACGAAAATGAGTTTTTTTACGGTGCCCGGAGAGGCCCGCGCATGGCGCAGTTGGATTCCTGGTCCAAAAGGGAGCAGAAAACGTATGGGGCCCTTTTCGCTCAGGAGTTTCGTTGCCGAACCATTGCAAATTGCCATACCCACATCTAGGGTTAGGGTTACGAAAATGAGTTTTTTTACGGTGCCCGGAGAGGCCCGCGCATGGCGCAGTTGGATTCCTGGTCCAAAAGGGAGCAGAAAACGTATGGGGCCCTTTTCGCTCAGGAGTTTCGTTGCCGAACCATTGCAAATTGCCATACCCACATCTACGGTTAGGGTTACGAAAATGAGGTTTTTTACGGTGCCCGGAGAGGCCCGCGCATGGCGCAGTTGGATTCCTGGTCCAAAAGGGACCAGAAAACGTATGGGGCCCTTTTCGCTCAGGAGTTTCGTTGCCGAGCAATTGTCTAACCCCGACTAGCACCTAGGGTTAGGGTTACGAAAATGAGTTTTTTTACGGTGCCCGGAGAGGCCCGCGCATGGCGCAGTTGGATTCCTGGTCCAAAAGGGAGCAGAAAACGTATGGGGCCCTTTTCGCTCAGGAGTTTCGTTGCCGAACCATTGCAAATTGCCATACCCACATCTAGGGTTAGGGTTACGAAAATGAGGTTTTTTACGGTGCCCGGAGAGGCCCGCGCATGGCGCAGTTGGATTCCTGGTCCAAAAGGGAGCAGAAAACGTATGGGGCCCTTTTCGCTCAGGAGTTTCGTTGCCGAGCAATTGTCTAACCCCGACTAGCACCTAGGGTTAGGGTTACGAAAATGAGGTTTTTTACGGTGCCCGGAGAGGCCCGCGCATGGCGCAGTTGGATTCCTGGTCCAAAAGGGAGCAGAAAACGTATGGGGCCCTTTTCGCTCAGGAGTTTCGTTGCCGAACCATTGCAAATTGCCATACCCACATCTAGGGTTAGGGTTACGAAAATGAGGTTTTTTATGGTGCCCGGAGAGGCCCGCGCATGGCGCAGTTGGATTCCTGGTCCAAAAGGGAGCAGAAAACGTATGGGGCATTTTTCGCTCAGGAGTTTCGTTGCCGAGCAATTGTCTAACCCCGACTAGCACCTAGGGTTAGGGTTACGAAAATGAGTTTTTTTACGGTGCCCGGAGAGGCCCGCGCATGGCGCAGTTGGATTCCTGGTCCAAAAGGGAGCAGAAAACGTATGGGGCCCTTTTCGCTCAGGAGTTTCGTTGCCGAACCATTGCAAATTGCCATACCCACATCTAGGGTTAGGGTTACGAAAATGAGTTTTTTTACGGTGCCCGGAGAGGCCCGCGCATGGCGCAGTTGGATTCCTGGTGCAAAAGGGAGCAGAAAACGTATGGGGCCCTTTTCGCTCAGGAGTTTCGTTGCCGAGCAATTGTCTAACCCCGACTAGCACCTAGGGTTAGGGTTACGAAAATGAGTTTTTTTACGGTGCCCGGAGAGGCCCGCGCATGGCGCAGTTGGATTCCTGGTCCAAAAGGGAGCAGAAAACGTATGGGGCCCTTTTCGCTCAGGAGTTTCGTTGCCGAACCATTGCAAATTGCCATACCCACATCTAGGGTTAGGGTTACGAAAATGAGGTTTTTTACGGTGCCCGGAGAGGCCCGCGCATGGCGCAGTTGGATTCCTGGTCCAAAAGGGAGCAGAAAACATATGGGGCCCTTTTCGCTCAGGAGTTTCGTTGCCGAGCAATTGTCTAACCCCGACTAGCACCTAGGGTTAGGGTTACGAAAATTAGGTTTTTTACGGTGCCCGGAGAGGCCCGCGCATGGCGCAGTTGGATTCCTGGTCCAAAAGGGAGCAGAAAACGTATGGGGCCCTTTTCGCTCAGGAGTTTCGTTGCCGAGCAATTGTCTAACCCCGACTAGCACCTAGGGTTAGGGTTACGAAAATGAGTTTTTTTACGGTGCCCGGAGAGGCCCGCGCATGGCGCAGTTGGATTCCTGGTCCAAAAGGGAGCAGAAAACGTATGGGGCCCTTTTCGCTCAGGAGTTTCGTTGCCGAACCATTGCAAATTGCCATACCCACATCTAGGGTTAGGGTTACGAAAATGAGGTTTTTTACGGTGCCCGGAGAGGCCCGCGCATGGCGCAGTTGGATTCCTGGTCCAAAAGGGACCAGAAAACGTATGGGGCCCTTTTCGCTCAGGAGTTTCGTTGCCGAGCAATTGTCTAACCCCGACTAGCACCTAGGGTTAGGGTTACGAAAATGAGTTTTTTTACGGTGCCCGGAGAGGCCCGCGCATGGCGCAGTTGGATTCCTGGTCCAAAAGGGAGCAGAAAACGTATGGGGCCCTTTTCGCTCAGGAGTTTCGTTGCCGAACCATTGCAAATTGCCATACCCACATCTAGGGTTAGGGTTACGAAAATGAGTTTTTTTACGGTGCCCGGAGAGGCCCGCGCATGGCGCAGTTGGATTCCTGGTCCAAAAGGGAGCAGAAAACGTATGGGGCCCTTTTCGCTCAGGAGTTTCGTTGCCGAACCATTGCAAATTGCCATACCCACATCTACGGTTAGGGTTACGAAAATGAGGTTTTTTACGGTGCCCGGAGAGGCCCGCGCATGGCGCAGTTGGATTCCTGGTCCAAAAGGGACCAGAAAACGTATGGGGCCCTTTTCGCTCAGGAGTTTCGTTGCCGAGCAATTGTCTAACCCCGACTAGCACCTAGGGTTAGGGTTACGAAAATGAGTTTTTTTACGGTGCCCGGAGAGGCCCGCGCATGGCGCAGTTGGATTCCTGGTCCAAAAGGGAGCAGAAAACGTATGGGGCCCTTTTCGCTCAGGAGTTTCGTTGCCGAACCATTGCAAATTGCCATACCCACATCTAGGGTTAGGGTTACGAAAATGAGGTTTTTTACGGTGCCCGGAGAGGCCCGCGCATGGCGCAGTTGGATTCCTGGTCCAAAAGGGAGCAGAAAACGTATGGGGCCCTTTTCGCTCAGGAGTTTCGTTGCCGAGCAATTGTCTAACCCCGACTAGCACCTAGGGTTAGGGTTACGAAAATGAGGTTTTTTACGGTGCCCGGAGAGGCCCGCGCATGGCGCAGTTGGATTCCTGGTCCAAAAGGGAGCAGAAAACGTATGGGGCCCTTTTCGCTCAGGAGTTTCGTTGCCGAACCATTGCAAATTGCCATACCCACATCTAGGGTTAGGGTTACGAAAATGAGGTTTTTTATGGTGCCCGGAGAGGCCCGCGCATGGCGCAGTTGGATTCCTGGTCCAAAAGGGAGCAGAAAACGTATGGGGCATTTTTCGCTCAGGAGTTTCGTTGCCGAGCAATTGTCTAACCCCGACTAGCACCTAGGGTTAGGGTTACGAAAATTAGGTTTTTTACGGTGCCCGGAGAGGCCCGCGCATGGCGCAGTTGGATTCCTGGTCCAAAAGGGAGCAGAAAACGTATGGGGCCCTTTTCGCTCAGGAGTTTCGTTGCCGAGCAATTGTCTAACCCCGACTAGCACCTAGGGTTAGGGTTACGAAAATGAGTTTTTTTACGGTGCCCGGAGAGGCCCGCGCATGGCGCAGTTGGATTCCTGGTCCAAAAGGGAGCAGAAAACGTATGGGGCCCTTTTCGCTCAGGAGTTTCGTTGCCGAACCATTGCAAATTGCCATACCCACATCTAGGGTTAGGGTTACGAAAATGAGGTTTTTTACGGTGCCCGGAGAGGCCCGCGCATGGCGCAGTTGGATTCCTGGTCCAAAAGGGACCAGAAAACGTATGGGGCCCTTTTCGCTCAGGAGTTTCGTTGCCGAGCAATTGTCTAACCCCGACTAGCACCTAGGGTTAGGGTTACGAAAATGAGTTTTTTTACGGTGCCCGGAGAGGCCCGCGCATGGCGCAGTTGGATTCCTGGTCCAAAAGGGAGCAGAAAACGTATGGGGCCCTTTTCGCTCAGGAGTTTCGTTGCCGAACCATTGCAAATTGCCATACCCACATCTAGGGTTAGGGTTACGAAAATGAGTTTTTTTACGGTGCCCGGAGAGGCCCGCGCATGGCGCAGTTGGATTCCTGGTCCAAAAGGGAGCAGAAAACGTATGGGGCCCTTTTCGCTCAGGAGTTTCGTTGCCGAACCATTGCAAATTGCCATACCCACATCTACGGTTAGGGTTACGAAAATGAGGTTTTTTACGGTGCCCGGAGAGGCCCGCGCATGGCGCAGTTGGATTCCTGGTCCAAAAGGGACCAGAAAACGTATGGGGCCCTTTTCGCTCAGGAGTTTCGTTGCCGAGCAATTGTCTAACCCCGACTAGCACCTAGGGTTAGGGTTACGAAAATGAGTTTTTTTACGGTGCCCGGAGAGGCCCGCGCATGGCGCAGTTGGATTCCTGGTCCAAAAGGGAGCAGAAAACGTATGGGGCCCTTTTCGCTCAGGAGTTTCGTTGCCGAACCATTGCAAATTGCCATACCCACATCTAGGGTTAGGGTTACGAAAATGAGGTTTTTTACGGTGCCCGGAGAGGCCCGCGCATGGCGCAGTTGGATTCCTGGTCCAAAAGGGAGCAGAAAACGTATGGGGCCCTTTTCGCTCAGGAGTTTCGTTGCCGAGCAATTGTCTAACCCCGACTAGCACCTAGGGTTAGGGTTACGAAAATGAGGTTTTTTACGGTGCCCGGAGAGGCCCGCGCATGGCGCAGTTGGATTCCTGGTCCAAAAGGGAGCAGAAAACGTATGGGGCCCTTTTCGCTCAGGAGTTTCGTTGCCGAACCATTGCAAATTGCCATACCCACATCTAGGGTTAGGGTTACGAAAATGAGGTTTTTTATGGTGCCCGGAGAGGCCCGCGCATGGCGCAGTTGGATTCCTGGTCCAAAAGGGAGCAGAAAACGTATGGGGCATTTTTCGCTCAGGAGTTTCGTTGCCGAGCAATTGTCTAACCCCGACTAGCACCTAGGGTTAGGGTTACGAAAATGAGTTTTTTTACGGTGCCCGGAGAGGCCCGCGCATGGCGCAGTTGGATTCCTGGTCCAAAAGGGAGCAGAAAACGTATGGGGCCCTTTTCGCTCAGGAGTTTCGTTGCCGAACCATTGCAAATTGCCATACCCACATCTAGGGTTAGGGTTACGAAAATGAGTTTTTTTACGGTGCCCGGAGAGGCCCGCGCATGGCGCAGTTGGATTCCTGGTGCAAAAGGGAGCAGAAAACGTATGGGGCCCTTTTCGCTCAGGAGTTTCGTTGCCGAGCAATTGTCTAACCCCGACTAGCACCTAGGGTTAGGGTTACGAAAATGAGTTTTTTTACGGTGCCCGGAGAGGCCCGCGCATGGCGCAGTTGGATTCCTGGTCCAAAAGGGAGCAGAAAACGTATGGGGCCCTTTTCGCTCAGGAGTTTCGTTGCCGAACCATTGCAAATTGCCATACCCACATCTAGGGTTAGGGTTACGAAAATGAGGTTTTTTACGGTGCCCGGAGAGGCCCGCGCATGGCGCAGTTGGATTCCTGGTCCAAAAGGGAGCAGAAAACATATGGGGCCCTTTTCGCTCAGGAGTTTCGTTGCCGAGCAATTGTCTAACCCCGACTAGCACCTAGGGTTAGGGTTACGAAAATTAGGTTTTTTACGGTGCCCGGAGAGGCCCGCGCATGGCGCAGTTGGATTCCTGGTCCAAAAGGGAGCAGAAAACGTATGGGGCCCTTTTCGCTCAGGAGTTTCGTTGCCGAGCAATTGTCTAACCCCGACTAGCACCTAGGGTTAGGGTTACGAAAATGAGTTTTTTTACGGTGCCCGGAGAGGCCCGCGCATGGCGCAGTTGGATTCCTGGTCCAAAAGGGAGCAGAAAACGTATGGGGCCCTTTTCGCTCAGGAGTTTCGTTGCCGAACCATTGCAAATTGCCATACCCACATCTAGGGTTAGGGTTACGAAAATGAGGTTTTTTACGGTGCCCGGAGAGGCCCGCGCATGGCGCAGTTGGATTCCTGGTCCAAAAGGGACCAGAAAACGTATGGGGCCCTTTTCGCTCAGGAGTTTCGTTGCCGAGCAATTGTCTAACCCCGACTAGCACCTAGGGTTAGGGTTACGAAAATGAGTTTTTTTACGGTGCCCGGAGAGGCCCGCGCATGGCGCAGTTGGATTCCTGGTCCAAAAGGGAGCAGAAAACGTATGGGGCCCTTTTCGCTCAGGAGTTTCGTTGCCGAACCATTGCAAATTGCCATACCCACATCTAGGGTTAGGGTTACGAAAATGAGTTTTTTTACGGTGCCCGGAGAGGCCCGCGCATGGCGCAGTTGGATTCCTGGTCCAAAAGGGAGCAGAAAACGTATGGGGCCCTTTTCGCTCAGGAGTTTCGTTGCCGAACCATTGCAAATTGCCATACCCACATCTACGGTTAGGGTTACGAAAATGAGGTTTTTTACGGTGCCCGGAGAGGCCCGCGCATGGCGCAGTTGGATTCCTGGTCCAAAAGGGACCAGAAAACGTATGGGGCCCTTTTCGCTCAGGAGTTTCGTTGCCGAGCAATTGTCTAACCCCGACTAGCACCTAGGGTTAGGGTTACGAAAATGAGTTTTTTTACGGTGCCCGGAGAGGCCCGCGCATGGCGCAGTTGGATTCCTGGTCCAAAAGGGAGCAGAAAACGTATGGGGCCCTTTTCGCTCAGGAGTTTCGTTGCCGAACCATTGCAAATTGCCATACCCACATCTAGGGTTAGGGTTACGAAAATGAGGTTTTTTACGGTGCCCGGAGAGGCCCGCGCATGGCGCAGTTGGATTCCTGGTCCAAAAGGGAGCAGAAAACGTATGGGGCCCTTTTCGCTCAGGAGTTTCGTTGCCGAGCAATTGTCTAACCCCGACTAGCACCTAGGGTTAGGGTTACGAAAATGAGGTTTTTTACGGTGCCCGGAGAGGCCCGCGCATGGCGCAGTTGGATTCCTGGTCCAAAAGGGAGCAGAAAACGTATGGGGCCCTTTTCGCTCAGGAGTTTCGTTGCCGAACCATTGCAAATTGCCATACCCACATCTAGGGTTAGGGTTACGAAAATGAGGTTTTTTATGGTGCCCGGAGAGGCCCGCGCATGGCGCAGTTGGATTCCTGGTCCAAAAGGGAGCAGAAAACGTATGGGGCATTTTTCGCTCAGGAGTTTCGTTGCCGAGCAATTGTCTAACCCCGACTAGCACCTAGGGTTAGGGTTACGAAAATGAGTTTTTTTACGGTGCCCGGAGAGGCCCGCGCATGGCGCAGTTGGATTCCTGGTCCAAAAGGGAGCAGAAAACGTATGGGGCCCTTTTCGCTCAGGAGTTTCGTTGCCGAACCATTGCAAATTGCCATACCCACATCTAGGGTTAGGGTTACGAAAATGAGGTTTTTTACGGTGCCCGGAGAGGCCCGCGCATGGCGCAGTTGGATTCCTGGTCCAAAAGGGACCAGAAAACGTATGGGGCCCTTTTCGCTCAGGAGTTTCGTTGCCGAGCAATTGTCTAACCCCGACTAGCACCTAGGGTTAGGGTTACGAAAATGAGGTTTTTTACGGTGCCCGGAGAGGCCCGCGCATGGCGCAGTTGGATTCCTGGTCCAAAAGGGAGCAGAAAACGTATGGGGCCCTTTTCGCTCAGGAGTTTCGTTGCCGAACCATTGCAAATTGCCATACCCACATCTAGGGTTAGGGTTATGAAAATGAGGTTTTTTACGGTGCCCGGAGAGGCCCGCGCATGGCGCAGTTGGATTCCTGGTCCAAAAGGGAGCAGAAAACGTATGGGGCATTTTTCGCTCAGGAGTTTCGTTGCCGAGCAATTGTCTAACCCCGACTAGCACCTAGGGTTAGGGTTACGAAAATGAGGTTTTTTACGGTGCCCGGAGAGGCCCGCGCATGGCGCAGTTGGATTCCTGGTCCAAAAGGGAGCAGAAAACGTATGGGGCCCTTTTCGCTCAGGAGTTTCGTTGCCGAACCATTGCAAATTGCCATACCCACATCTAGGGTTAGGGTTACGAAAATGAGGTTTTTTACGGTGCCCGGAGAGGCCCGCGCATGGCGCAGTTGGATTCCTGGTCCAAAAGGGAGCAGAAAACGTATGGGGCATTTTTCGCTCAGTAATTTCGTTGCCGAGCAATTGTCTAACCCCGACTAGCACCTAGGGTTAGGGTTACGAAAATGAGGTTTTTTACGGTGCCCGGAGAGGCCCGCGCATGGCGCAGTTGGATTCCTGGTCCAAAAGGGAGCAGAAAACGTATGGGGCCCTTTTCGCTCAGGAGTTTCGTTGCCGAGCAATTGTCTAACCCCGACTAGCACCTAGGGTTAGGGTTACGAAAATGAGGTTTTTTACGGTGCCCGGAGAGGCCCGCGCATGGCGCAGTTGGATTCCTGGTCCAAAAGGGAGCAGAAAACGTATGGGGCCCTTTTCGCTCAGGAGTTTCGTTGCCGAGCAATTGTCTAACCCCGACTAGCACCTAGGGTTAGGGTTACGAAAATGAGGTTTTTTACGGTGCCCGGAGAGGCCCGCGCATGGCGCAGTTGGATTCCTGGTCCAAAAGGGAGCAGAAAACGTATGGGGCCCTTTTCGCTCAGGAGTTTCGTTGCCGAACCATTGCAAATTGCCATACCCACATCTAGGGTTAGGGTTACGAAAATGAGGTTTTTTACGGTGCCCGGAGAGGCCCGCGCATGGCGCAGTTGGATTCCTGGTCCAAAAGGGAGCAGAAAACGTATGGGGCCCTTTTCGCTCAGGAGTTTCGTTGCCGAACCATTGCAAATTGCCATACCCACATCTAGGGTTAGGGTTACGAAAATGAGGTTTTTTACGGTGCCCGGAGAGGCCCGCGCATGGCGCAGTTGGATTCCTGGTCCAAAAGGGAGCAGAAAACGTATGGGGCATTTTTCGCTCAGGAGTTTCGTTGCCGAGCAATTGTCTAACCCCGACTAGCACCTAGGGTTAGGGTTACGAAAATGAGGTTTTTTACGGTGCCCGGAGAGGCCCGCGCATGGCGCAGTTGGATTCCTGGTCCAAAAGGGAGCAGAAAACGTATGGGGCCCTTTTCGCTCAGGAGTTTCGTTGCCGAACCATTGCAAATTGCCATACCCACATCTAGGGTTAGGGTTACGAAAATGAGGTTTTTTACGGTGCCCGGAGAGGCCCGCGCATGGCGCAGTTGGATTCCTGGTCCAAAAGGGAGCAGAAAACGTATGGGGCATTTTTCGCTCAGGAGTTTCGTTGCCGAGCAATTGTCTAACCCCGACTAGCACCTAGGGTTAGGGTTACGAAAATGAGGTTTTTTACGGTGCCCGGAGAGGCCCGCGCATGGCGCAGTTGGATTCCTGGTCCAAAAGGGAGCAGAAAACGTATGGGGCCCTTTTCGCTCAGGAGTTTCGTTGCCGAACCATTGCAAATTGCCATACCCACATCTAGGGTTAGGGTTACGAAAATGAGGTTTTTTACGGTGCCCGGAGAGGCCCGCGCATGGCGCAGTTGGATTCCTGGTCCAAAAGGGAGCAGAAAACGTATGGGGCATTTTTCGCTCAGGAGTTTCGTTGCCGAGCAATTGTCTAACCCCGACTAGCACCTAGGGTTAGGGTTACGAAAATGAGGTTTTTTACGGTGCCCGGAGAGGCCCGCGCATGGCGCAGTTGGATTCCTGGTCCAAAAGGGAGCAGAAAACGTATGGGGCCCTTTTCGCTCAGGAGTTTCGTTGCCGAACCATTGCAAATTGCCATACCCACATCTAGGGTTAGGGTTACGAAAATGAGGTTTTTTACGGTGCCCGGAGAGGCCCGCGCATGGCGCAGTTGGATTCCTGGTCCAAAAGGGAGCAGAAAACGTATGGGGCATTTTTCGCTCAGGAGTTTCGTTGCCGAGCAATTGTCTAACCCCGACTAGCACCTAGGGTTAGGGTTACGAAAATGAGTTTTTTTACGGTGCCCGGAGAGGCCCGCGCATGGCGCAGTTGGATTCCTGGTCCAAAAGGGAGCAGAAAACGTATGGGGCCCTTTTCGCTCAGGAGTTTCGTTGCCGAACCATTGCAAATTGCCATACCCACATCTAGGGTTAGGGTTACGAAAATGAGGTTTTTTACGGTGCCCGGAGAGGCCCGCGCATGGCGCAGTTGGATTCCTGGTCCAAAAGGGACCAGAAAACGTATGGGGCCCTTTTCGCTCAGGAGTTTCGTTGCCGAGCAATTGTCTAACCCCGACTAGCACCTAGGGTTAGGGTTACGAAAATGAGTTTTTTTACGGTGCCCGGAGAGGCCCGCGCATGGCGCAGTTGGATTCCTGGTCCAAAAGGGAGCAGAAAACGTATGGGGCCCTTTTCGCTCAGGAGTTTCGTTGCCGAACCATTGCAAATTGCCATACCCACATCTAGGGTTAGGGTTACGAAAATGAGGTTTTTTACGGTGCCCGGAGAGGCCCGCGCATGGCGCAGTTGGATTCCTGGTCCAAAAGGGACCAGAAAACGTATGGGGCCCTTTTCGCTCAGGAGTTTCGTTGCCGAGCAATTGTCTAACCCCGACTAGCACCTAGGGTTAGGGTTACGAAAATGAGTTTTTTTACGGTGCCCGGAGAGGCCCGCGCATGGCGCAGTTGGATTCCTGGTCCAAAAGGGAGCAGAAAACGTATGGGGCCCTTTTCGCTCAGGAGTTTCGTTGCCGAACCATTGCAAATTGCCATACCCACATCTAGGGTTAGGGTTACGAAAATGAGGTTTTTTACGGTGCCCGGAGAGGCCCGCGCATGGCGCAGTTGGATTCCTGGTCCAAAAGGGAGCAGAAAACGTATGGGGCCCTTTTCGCTCAGGAGTTTCGTTGCCGAGCAATTGTCTAACCCCGACTAGCACCTAGGGTTAGGGTTACGAAAATGAGGTTTTTTACGGTGCCCGGAGAGGCCCGCGCATGGCGCAGTTGGATTCCTGGTCCAAAAGGGAGCAGAAAACGTATGGGGCATTTTTCGCTCAGGAGTTTCGTTGCCGAGCAATTGTCTAACCCCGACTAGCACCTAGGGTTAGGGTTACGAAAATGAGTTTTTTTACGGTGCCCGGAGAGGCCCGCGCATGGCGCAGTTGGATTCCTGGTCCAAAAGGGAGCAGAAAACGTATGGGGCCCTTTTCGCTCAGGAGTTTCGTTGCCGAACCATTGCAAATTGCCATACCCACATCTAGGGTTAGGGTTACGAAAATGAGGTTTTTTACGGTGCCCGGAGAGGCCCGCGCATGGCGCAGTTGGATTCCTGGTCCAAAAGGGACCAGAAAACGTATGGGGCCCTTTTCGCTCAGGAGTTTCGTTGCCGAGCAATTGTCTAACCCCGACTAGCACCTAGGGTTAGGGTTACGAAAATGAGTTTTTTTACGGTGCCCGGAGAGGCCCGCGCATGGCGCAGTTGGATTCCTGGTCCAAAAGGGAGCAGAAAACGTATGGGGCCCTTTTCGCTCAGGAGTTTCGTTGCCGAACCATTGCAAATTGCCATACCCACATCTAGGGTTAGGGTTACGAAAATGAGGTTTTTTACGGTGCCCGGAGAGGCCCGCGCATGGCGCAGTTGGATTCCTGGTCCAAAAGGGACCAGAAAACGTATGGGGCCCTTTTCGCTCAGGAGTTTCGTTGCCGAGCAATTGTCTAACCCCGACTAGCACCTAGGGTTAGGGTTACGAAAATGAGGTTTTTTACGGTGCCCGGAGAGGCCCGCGCATGGCGCAGTTGGATTCCTGGTCCAAAAGGGAGCAGAAAACGTATGGGGCCCTTTTCGCTCAGGAGTTTCGTTGCCGAACCATTGCAAATTGCCATACCCACATCTAGGGTTAGGGTTATGAAAATGAGGTTTTTTACGGTGCCCGGAGAGGCCCGCGCATGGCGCAGTTGGATTCCTGGTCCAAAAGGGAGCAGAAAACGTATGGGGCATTTTTCGCTCAGGAGTTTCGTTGCCGAGCAATTGTCTAACCCCGACTAGCACCTAGGGTTAGGGTTACGAAAATGAGGTTTTTTACGGTGCCCGGAGAGGCCCGCGCATGGCGCAGTTGGATTCCTGGTCCAAAAGGGAGCAGAAAACGTATGGGGCCCTTTTCGCTCAGGAGTTTCGTTGCCGAACCATTGCAAATTGCCATACCCACATCTAGGGTTAGGGTTACGAAAATGAGGTTTTTTACGGTGCCCGGAGAGGCCCGCGCATGGCGCAGTTGGATTCCTGGTCCAAAAGGGAGCAGAAAACGTATGGGGCATTTTTCGCTCAGTAATTTCGTTGCCGAGCAATTGTCTAACCCCGACTAGCACCTAGGGTTAGGGTTACGAAAATGAGGTTTTTTACGGTGCCCGGAGAGGCCCGCGCATGGCGCAGTTGGATTCCTGGTCCAAAAGGGAGCAGAAAACGTATGGGGCCCTTTTCGCTCAGGAGTTTCGTTGCCGAGCAATTGTCTAACCCCGACTAGCACCTAGGGTTAGGGTTACGAAAATGAGGTTTTTTACGGTGCCCGGAGAGGCCCGCGCATGGCGCAGTTGGATTCCTGGTCCAAAAGGGAGCAGAAAACGTATGGGGCCCTTTTCGCTCAGGAGTTTCGTTGCCGAGCAATTGTCTAACCCCGACTAGCACCTAGGGTTAGGGTTACGAAAATGAGGTTTTTTACGGTGCCCGGAGAGGCCCGCGCATGGCGCAGTTGGATTCCTGGTCCAAAAGGGAGCAGAAAACGTATGGGGCCCTTTTCGCTCAGGAGTTTCGTTGCCGAACCATTGCAAATTGCCATACCCACATCTAGGGTTAGGGTTACGAAAATGAGGTTTTTTACGGTGCCCGGAGAGGCCCGCGCATGGCGCAGTTGGATTCCTGGTCCAAAAGGGAGCAGAAAACGTATGGGGCCCTTTTCGCTCAGGAGTTTCGTTGCCGAACCATTGCAAATTGCCATACCCACATCTAGGGTTAGGGTTACGAAAATGAGGTTTTTTACGGTGCCCGGAGAGGCCCGCGCATGGCGCAGTTGGATTCCTGGTCCAAAAGGGAGCAGAAAACGTATGGGGCATTTTTCGCTCAGGAGTTTCGTTGCCGAGCAATTGTCTAACCCCGACTAGCACCTAGGGTTAGGGTTACGAAAATGAGGTTTTTTACGGTGCCCGGAGAGGCCCGCGCATGGCGCAGTTGGATTCCTGGTCCAAAAGGGAGCAGAAAACGTATGGGGCCCTTTTCGCTCAGGAGTTTCGTTGCCGAACCATTGCAAATTGCCATACCCACATCTAGGGTTAGGGTTACGAAAATGAGGTTTTTTACGGTGCCCGGAGAGGCCCGCGCATGGCGCAGTTGGATTCCTGGTCCAAAAGGGAGCAGAAAACGTATGGGGCATTTTTCGCTCAGGAGTTTCGTTGCCGAGCAATTGTCTAACCCCGACTAGCACCTAGGGTTAGGGTTACGAAAATGAGGTTTTTTACGGTGCCCGGAGAGGCCCGCGCATGGCGCAGTTGGATTCCTGGTCCAAAAGGGAGCAGAAAACGTATGGGGCCCTTTTCGCTCAGGAGTTTCGTTGCCGAACCATTGCAAATTGCCATACCCACATCTAGGGTTAGGGTTACGAAAATGAGGTTTTTTACGGTGCCCGGAGAGGCCCGCGCATGGCGCAGTTGGATTCCTGGTCCAAAAGGGAGCAGAAAACGTATGGGGCATTTTTCGCTCAGGAGTTTCGTTGCCGAGCAATTGTCTAACCCCGACTAGCACCTAGGGTTAGGGTTACGAAAATGAGGTTTTTTACGGTGCCCGGAGAGGCCCGCGCATGGCGCAGTTGGATTCCTGGTCCAAAAGGGAGCAGAAAACGTATGGGGCCCTTTTCGCTCAGGAGTTTCGTTGCCGAACCATTGCAAATTGCCATACCCACATCTAGGGTTAGGGTTACGAAAATGAGGTTTTTTACGGTGCCCGGAGAGGCCCGCGCATGGCGCAGTTGGATTCCTGGTCCAAAAGGGAGCAGAAAACGTATGGGGCATTTTTCGCTCAGGAGTTTCGTTGCCGAGCAATTGTCTAACCCCGACTAGCACCTAGGGTTAGGGTTACGAAAATGAGTTTTTTTACGGTGCCCGGAGAGGCCCGCGCATGGCGCAGTTGGATTCCTGGTCCAAAAGGGAGCAGAAAACGTATGGGGCCCTTTTCGCTCAGGAGTTTCGTTGCCGAACCATTGCAAATTGCCATACCCACATCTAGGGTTAGGGTTACGAAAATGAGGTTTTTTACGGTGCCCGGAGAGGCCCGCGCATGGCGCAGTTGGATTCCTGGTCCAAAAGGGACCAGAAAACGTATGGGGCCCTTTTCGCTCAGGAGTTTCGTTGCCGAGCAATTGTCTAACCCCGACTAGCACCTAGGGTTAGGGTTACGAAAATGAGTTTTTTTACGGTGCCCGGAGAGGCCCGCGCATGGCGCAGTTGGATTCCTGGTCCAAAAGGGAGCAGAAAACGTATGGGGCCCTTTTCGCTCAGGAGTTTCGTTGCCGAACCATTGCAAATTGCCATACCCACATCTAGGGTTAGGGTTACGAAAATGAGGTTTTTTACGGTGCCCGGAGAGGCCCGCGCATGGCGCAGTTGGATTCCTGGTCCAAAAGGGACCAGAAAACGTATGGGGCCCTTTTCGCTCAGGAGTTTCGTTGCCGAGCAATTGTCTAACCCCGACTAGCACCTAGGGTTAGGGTTACGAAAATGAGTTTTTTTACGGTGCCCGGAGAGGCCCGCGCATGGCGCAGTTGGATTCCTGGTCCAAAAGGGAGCAGAAAACGTATGGGGCCCTTTTCGCTCAGGAGTTTCGTTGCCGAACCATTGCAAATTGCCATACCCACATCTAGGGTTAGGGTTACGAAAATGAGGTTTTTTACGGTGCCCGGAGAGGCCCGCGCATGGCGCAGTTGGATTCCTGGTCCAAAAGGGACCAGAAAACGTATGGGGCCCTTTTCGCTCAGGAGTTTCGTTGCCGAGCAATTGTCTAACCCCGACTAGCACCTAGGGTTAGGGTTACGAAAATGAGTTTTTTTACGGTGCCCGGAGAGGCCCGCGCATGGCGCAGTTGGATTCCTGGTCCAAAAGGGAGCAGAAAACGTATGGGGCCCTTTTCGCTCAGGAGTTTCGTTGCCGAACCATTGCAAATTGCCATACCCACATCTAGGGTTAGGGTTACGAAAATGAGGTTTTTTACGGTGCCCGGAGAGGCCCGCGCATGGCGCAGTTGGATTCCTGGTCCAAAAGGGACCAGAAAACGTATGGGGCCCTTTTCGCTCAGGAGTTTCGTTGCCGAGCAATTGTCTAACCCCGACTAGCACCTAGGGTTAGGGTTACGAAAATGAGGTTTTTTACGGTGCCCGGAGAGGCCCGCGCATGGCGCAGTTGGATTCCTGGTCCAAAAGGGAGCAGAAAACGTATGGGGCCCTTTTCGCTCAGGAGTTTCGTTGCCGAACCATTGCAAATTGCCATACCCACATCTAGGGTTAGGGTTACGAAAATGAGTTTTTTTACGGTGCCCGGAGAGGCCCGCGCATGGCGCAGTTGGATTCCTGGTCCAAAAGGGAGCAGAAAACGTATGGGGCCCTTTTCGCTCAGGAGTTTCGTTGCCGAACCATTGCAAATTGCCATACCCACATCTAGGGTTAGGGTTACGAAAATGAGGTTTTTTACGGTGCCCGGAGAGGCCCGCGCATGGCGCAGTTGGATTCCTGGTCCAAAAGGGACCAGAAAACGTATGGGGCCCTTTTCGCTCAGGAGTTTCGTTGCCGAGCAATTGTCTAACCCCGACTAGCACCTAGGGTTATGGTTACGAAAATGAGTTTTTTTACGGTGCCCGGAGAGGCCCGCGCATGGCGCAGTTGGATTCCTGGTCCAAAAGGGAGCAGAAAACGTATGGGGCCCTTTTCGCTCAGGAGTTTCGTTGCCGAACCATTGCAAATTGCCATACCCACATCTAGGGTTAGGGTTACGAAAATGAGGTTTTTTACGGTGCCCGGAGAGGCCCGCGCATGGCGCAGTTGGATTCCTGGTCCAAAAGGGAGCAGAAAACGTATGGGGCCCTTTTCGCTCAGGAGTTTCGTTGCCGAGCAATTGTCTAACCCCGACTAGCACCTAGGGTTAGGGTTACGAAAATTAGGTTTTTTACGGTGCCCGGAGAGGCCCGCGCATGGCGCAGTTGGATTCCTGGTCCAAAAGGGAGCAGAAAACGTATGGGGCCCTTTTCGCTCAGGAGTTTCGTTGCCGAACCATTGCAAATTGCCATACCCACATCTAGGGTTAGGGTTACGAAAATGAGGTTTTTTATGGTGCCCGGAGAGGCCCGCGCATGGCGCAGTTGGATTCCTGGTCCAAAAGGGAGCAGAAAACGTATGGGGCATTTTTCGCTCAGGAGTTTCGTTGCCGAGCAATTGTCTAACCCCGACTAGCACCTAGGGTTAGGGTTACGAAAATGAGTTTTTTTACGGTGCCCGGAGAGGCCCGCGCATGGCGCAGTTGGATTCCTGGTCCAAAAGGGAGCAGAAAACGTATGGGGCCCTTTTCGCTCAGGAGTTTCGTTGCCGAACCATTGCAAATTGCCATACCCACATCTAGGGTTAGGGTTACGAAAATGAGGTTTTTTACGGTGCCCGGAGAGGCCCGCGCATGGCGCAGTTGGATTCCTGCTCCAAAAGGGAGCAGAAAACGTATGGGGCCCTTTTCGCTCAGGAGTTTCGTTGCCGAGCAATTGTCTAACCCCGACTAGCACCTAGGGTTAGGGTTACGAAAATGAGTTTTTTTACGGTGCCCGGAGAGGCCCGCGCATGGCGCAGTTGGATTCCTGGTCCAAAAGGGAGCAGAAAACGTATGGGGCCCTTTTCGCTCAGGAGTTTCGTTGCCGAACCATTGCAAATTGCCATACCCACATCTAGGGTTAGGGTTACGAAAATGAGGTTTTTTACGGTGCCCGGAGAGGCCCGCGCATGGCGCAGTTGGATTCCTGGTGCAAAAGGGAGCAGAAAACGTATGGGGCCCTTTTCGCTCAGGAGTTTCGTTGCCGAGCAATTGTCTAACCCCGACTAGCACCTAGGGTTAGGGTTACGAAAATGAGTTTTTTTACGGTGCCCGGAGAGGCCCGCGCATGGCGCAGTTGGATTCCTGGTCCAAAAGGGAGCAGAAAACGTATGGGGCCCTTTTCGCTCAGGAGTTTCGTTGCCGAACCATTGCAAATTGCCATACCCACATCTAGGGTTAGGGTTACGAAAATGAGGTTTTTTACGGTGCCCGGAGAGGCCCGCGCATGGCGCAGTTGGATTCCTGGTCCAAAAGGGAGCAGAAAACATATGGGGCCCTTTTCGCTCAGGAGTTTCGTTGCCGAGCAATTGTCTAACCCCGACTAGCACCTAGGGTTAGGGTTACGAAAATTAGGTTTTTTACGGTGCCCGGAGAGGCCCGCGCATGGCGCAGTTGGATTCCTGGTCCAAAAGGGAGCAGAAAACGTATGGGGCCCTTTTCGCTCAGGAGTTTCGTTGCCGAGCAATTGTCTAACCCCGACTAGCACCTAGGGTTAGGGTTACGAAAATGAGTTTTTTTACGGTGCCCGGAGAGGCCCGCGCATGGCGCAGTTGGATTCCTGGTCCAAAAGGGAGCAGAAAACGTATGGGGCCCTTTTCGCTCAGGAGTTTCGTTGCCGAACCATTGCAAATTGCCATACCCACATCTAGGGTTAGGGTTACGAAAATGAGGTTTTTTACGGTGCCCGGAGAGGCCCGCGCATGGCGCAGTTGGATTCCTGGTCCAAAAGGGAGCAGAAAACGTATGGGGCATTTTTCGCTCAGGAGTTTCGTTGCCGAGCAATTGTCTAACCCCGACTAGCACCTAGGGTTAGGGTTACGAAAATGAGGTTTTTTACGGTGCCCGGAGAGGCCCGCGCATGGCGCAGTTGGATTCCTGGTCCAAAAGGGAGCAGAAAACGTATGGGGCCCTTTTCGCTCAGGAGTTTCGTTGCCGAACCATTGCAAATTGCCATACCCACATCTAGGGTTAGGGTTACGAAAATGAGGTTTTTTACGGTGCCCGGAGAGGCCCGCGCATGGCGCAGTTAGATTCCTGGTCCAAAAGGGACCAGAAAACGTATGGGGCCCTTTTCGCTCAGGAGTTTCGTTGCCGAGCAATTGTCTAACCCCGACTAGCACCTAGGGTTAGGGTTACGAAAATGAGTTTTTTTACGGTGCCCGGAGAGGCCCGCGCATGGCGCAGTTGGATTCCTGGTCCAAAAGGGAGCAGAAAACGTATGGGGCCCTTTTCGCTCAGGAGTTTCGTTGCCGAACCATTGCAAATTGCCATACCCACATCTAGGGTTAGGGTTACGAAAATGAGTTTTTTTACGGTGCCCGGAGAGGCCCGCGCATGGCGCAGTTGGATTCCTGGTCCAAAAGGGAGCAGAAAACGTATGGGGCCCTTTTCGCTCAGGAGTTTCGTTGCCGAACCATTGCAAATTGCCATACCCACATCTAGGGTTAGGGTTACGAAAATGAGGTTTTTTACGGTGCCCGGAGAGGCCCGCGCATGGCGCAGTTGGATTCCTGGTCCAAAAGGGACCAGAAAACGTATGGGGCCCTTTTCGCTCAGGAGTTTCGTTGCCGAGCAATTGTCTAACCCCGACTAGCACCTAGGGTTAGGGTTACGAAAATGAGTTTTTTTACGGTGCCCGGAGAGGCCCGCGCATGGCGCAGTTGGATTCCTGGTCCAAAAGGGAGCAGAAAACGTATGGGGCCCTTTTCGCTCAGGAGTTTCGTTGCCGAACCATTGCAAATTGCCATACCCACATCTAGGGTTAGGGTTACGAAAATGAGGTTTTTTACGGTGCCCGGAGAGGCCCGCGCATGGCGCAGTTGGATTCCTGGTCCAAAAGGGAGCAGAAAACGTATGGGGCCCTTTTCGCTCAGGAGTTTCGTTGCCGAGCAATTGTCTAACCCCGACTAGCACCTAGGGTTAGGGTTACGAAAATGAGGTTTTTTACGGTGCCCGGAGAGGCCCGCGCATGGCGCAGTTGGATTCCTGGTCCAAAAGGGAGCAGAAAACGTATGGGGCCCTTTTCGCTCAGGAGTTTCGTTGCCGAACCATTGCAAATTGCCATACCCACATCTAGGGTTAGGGTTACGAAAATGAGGTTTTTTATGGTGCCCGGAGAGGCCCGCGCATGGCGCAGTTGGATTCCTGGTCCAAAAGGGAGCAGAAAACGTATGGGGCATTTTTCGCTCAGGAGTTTCGTTGCCGAGCAATTGTCTAACCCCGACTAGCACCTAGGGTTAGGGTTACGAAAATGAGTTTTTTTACGGTGCCCGGAGAGGCCCGCGCATGGCGCAGTTGGATTCCTGGTCCAAAAGGGAGCAGAAAACGTATGGGGCCCTTTTCGCTCAGGAGTTTCGTTGCCGAACCATTGCAAATTGCCATACCCACATCTAGGGTTAGGGTTACGAAAATGAGTTTTTTTACGGTGCCCGGAGAGGCCCGCGCATGGCGCAGTTGGATTCCTGGTCCAAAAGGGACCAGAAAACGTATGGGGCCCTTTTCGCTCAGGAGTTTCGTTGCCGAGCAATTGTCTAACCCCGACTAGCACCTAGGGTTAGGGTTACGAAAATGAGTTTTTTTACGGTGCCCGGAGAGGCCCGCGCATGGCGCAGTTGGATTCCTGGTCCAAAAGGGAGCAGAAAACGTATGGGGCCCTTTTCGCTCAGGAGTTTCGTTGCCGAACCATTGCAAATTGCCATACCCACATCTAGGGTTAGGGTTACGAAAATGAGTTTTTTTACGGTGCCCGGAGAGGCCCGCGCATGGCGCAGTTGGATTCCTGGTCCAAAAGGGAGCAGAAAACGTATGGGGCCCTTTTCGCTCAGGAGTTTCGTTGCCGAACCATTGCAAATTGCCATACCCACATCTAGGGTTAGGGTTACGAAAATGAGGTTTTTTACGGTGCCCGGAGAGGCCCGCGCATGGCGCAGTTGGATTCCTGGTCCAAAAGGGACCAGAAAACGTATGGGGCCCTTTTCGCTCAGGAGTTTCGTTGCCGAGCAATTGTCTAACCCCGACTAGCACCTAGGGTTAGGGTTACGAAAATGAGTTTTTTTACGGTGCCCGGAGAGGCCCGCGCATGGCGCAGTTGGATTCCTGGTCCAAAAGGGAGCAGAAAACGTATGGGGCCCTTTTCGCTCAGGAGTTTCGTTGCCGAACCATTGCAAATTGCCATACCCACATCTAGGGTTAGGGTTACGAAAATGAGGTTTTTTACGGTGCCCGGAGAGGCCCGCGCATGGCGCAGTTGGATTCCTGGTCCAAAAGGGAGCAGAAAACGTATGGGGCCCTTTTCGCTCAGGAGTTTCGTTGCCGAGCAATTGTCTAACCCCGACTAGCACCTAGGGTTAGGGTTACGAAAATGAGGTTTTTTACGGTGCCCGGAGAGGCCCGCGCATGGCGCAGTTGGATTCCTGGTCCAAAAGGGAGCAGAAAACGTATGGGGCCCTTTTCGCTCAGGAGTTTCGTTGCCGAACCATTGCAAATTGCCATACCCACATCTAGGGTTAGGGTTACGAAAATGAGGTTTTTTATGGTGCCCGGAGAGGCCCGCGCATGGCGCAGTTGGATTCCTGGTCCAAAAGGGAGCAGAAAACGTATGGGGCATTTTTCGCTCAGGAGTTTCGTTGCCGAGCAATTGTCTAACCCCGACTAGCACCTAGGGTTAGGGTTACGAAAATGAGTTTTTTTACGGTGCCCGGAGAGGCCCGCGCATGGCGCAGTTGGATTCCTGGTCCAAAAGGGAGCAGAAAACGTATGGGGCCCTTTTCGCTCAGGAGTTTCGTTGCCGAACCATTGCAAATTGCCATACCCACATCTAGGGTTAGGGTTACGAAAATGAGGTTTTTTACGGTGCCCGGAGAGGCCCGCGCATGGCGCAGTTGGATTCCTGCTCCAAAAGGGAGCAGAAAACGTATGGGGCCCTTTTCGCTCAGGAGTTTCGTTGCCGAGCAATTGTCTAACCCCGACTAGCACCTAGGGTTAGGGTTACGAAAATGAGTTTTTTTACGGTGCCCGGAGAGGCCCGCGCATGGCGCAGTTGGATTCCTGGTCCAAAAGGGAGCAGAAAACGTATGGGGCCCTTTTCGCTCAGGAGTTTCGTTGCCGAACCATTGCAAATTGCCATACCCACATCTAGGGTTAGGGTTACGAAAATGAGGTTTTTTACGGTGCCCGGAGAGGCCCGCGCATGGCGCAGTTGGATTCCTGGTGCAAAAGGGAGCAGAAAACGTATGGGGCCCTTTTCGCTCAGGAGTTTCGTTGCCGAGCAATTGTCTAACCCCGACTAGCACCTAGGGTTAGGGTTACGAAAATGAGTTTTTTTACGGTGCCCGGAGAGGCCCGCGCATGGCGCAGTTGGATTCCTGGTCCAAAAGGGAGCAGAAAACGTATGGGGCCCTTTTCGCTCAGGAGTTTCGTTGCCGAACCATTGCAAATTGCCATACCCACATCTAGGGTTAGGGTTACGAAAATGAGGTTTTTTACGGTGCCCGGAGAGGCCCGCGCATGGCGCAGTTGGATTCCTGGTCCAAAAGGGAGCAGAAAACATATGGGGCCCTTTTCGCTCAGGAGTTTCGTTGCCGAGCAATTGTCTAACCCCGACTAGCACCTAGGGTTAGGGTTACGAAAATGAGGTTTTTTACGGTGCCCGGAGAGGCCCGCGCATGGCGCAGTTGGATTCCTGGTCCAAAAGGGAGCAGAAAACGTATGGGGCCCTTTTCGCTCAGGAGTTTCGTTGCCGAACCATTGCAAATTGCCATACCCACATCTAGGGTTAGGGTTACGAAAATGAGGTTTTTTACGGTGCCCGGAGAGGCCCGCGCATGGCGCAGTTGGATTCCTGGTCCAAAAGGGAGCAGAAAACGTATGGGGCCCTTTTCGCTCAGGAGTTTCGTTGCCGAGCAATTGTCTAACCCCGACTAGCACCTAGGGTTAGGGTTACGAAAATGAGGTTTTTTACGGTGCCCGGAGAGGCCCGCGCATGGCGCAGTTGGATTCCTGGTCCAAAAGGGAGCAGAAAACGTATGGGGCCCTTTTCGCTCAGGAGTTTCGTTGCCGAACCATTGCAAATTGCCATACCCACATCTAGGGTTAAGGTTATGAAAATGAGGTTTTTTACGGTGCCCGGAGAGGCCCGCGCATGGCGCAGTTGGATTCCTGGTTCCTGGGGTGGAGTACTATGAGTGTGAAGTGGAATGGTTCAATAATAACAGGTAGTTTTCTATCAATATTCCTCCAAATGTACATGTGATGCAGTGAAATATGAATAGTTAGAAGGCTTTTATTCTGAAATGCTACATCAGTTTTTTCTGAAAGTTTCTGGGTGAACCCCCGGGGTGAGGTACTATGAGTCTGAAGTGGAATGGTTCAATAATAACAGGTAGTTTTCTATCAATATTCCTCCAAATGTGCCAGGCCTTTTTGCATGGCAATTGTCTAACCCCGACTAGCACCTATACGGTGCCCGGAGAGGCCCGCGCATGGCGCAGTTGGATTCCTGGTCCAAAAGGGAGCAGAAAACGTATGGGGCCCTTTTCGCTCAGGAGTTTCGTTGCCGAGCAATTGTCTAACCCCGACTAGCACCTAGGGTTAGGGTTACGAAAATGAGGTTTTTTACGGTGCCCGGAGAGGCCCGCGCATGGCGCAGTTGGATTCCTGGTCCAAAAGGGAGCAGAAAACGTATGGGGCCCTTTTCGCTCAGGAGTTTCGTTGCCGAACCATTGCAAATTGCCATACCCACATCTAGGGTTAGGGTTACGAAAATGAGGTTTTTTTACGGTGCCCGGAGAGGCCCGCGCATGGCACAGTTGGATTCCTGATCCAAAAGGGAGCAGAAAATGTATGGGGCTCTTTTCGCTCAGGAGTTTCGTTGCCGAGTAATTGTCTAACCCTGACTAGCACCTAGGGTTAGGGTTACGAAGATGAGGTTTTTTACGGTGCCCGGAGAGGCCCGCGCATGGCGCAGTTGGATTCCTGGTCCAAAAGGGAGCAGAAAACGTATGGGACCCTTTTCGCTCAGGAGTTTCGTTGCCGAGCAATTGTCTAACCCCGACTAGCACCTAGGGTTAGGGTTACGAAAATAGGGTTTTTACGGTGCCCGGAGAGGCCCGCGCATGGCGCAGTTGGATTCCTGGTCCAAAAGGGAGCAGAAAACGTATGGGGCCCTTTTCGCTCAGGAGTTTCGTTGCCGAACCATTGCAAATTGCCAGACCCACATCTAGGGTTAGGGTTACGAAAATGAGGCTAGGAAGGTCGTAGAGAGCTCTGGTTGGGTGCGTTGGAATCAGCATCACCTAATTAGCATAATGGCGGCCACTTCTGGGTTTTACCTACTTCTGTTATTAGGTGCTAGTCGGGGTTAGACAATTGCCATGCGAAAAGGCCTGGCACATTTGGAGGAATATTGATAGAAAACTACCTGTTATTATTGAACCATTACACTTCAGACTCATAGTACCTCACCCCGGGGGTTCACCCAGAAACTTTCAGAGCAAACTGATGTAGCATTTCAGAATAAAAGCCTTCTAACTATTCATATTTCACTGCATCACATGTACATTTGGAGGAATATTGATAGAAAACTACCTGTTATTATTGAACCATTCCACTTCACACTCATAGATTGGTCACATGGCTATAAAAAAAAACGCAAAAAAATAAAAAATAATAATATCTCCGGAACGGAAGGTCGCACAGTAATGATACTTACACCGTTGGATTCCTCGTCGAAAAGTACATCGCGATTGACCCGCCCCTTCCCGAAAAAACGCTTCCTTAGGGTACTTTAGGGCACATATGTGCATATCCATAAAATCACAATTTCCTCCCTAACCATAACCCTGACCGGGAATCAACAAAGCTTAACCCAATGTACTTTTCCGAGACGGTTCAAATGGGCCCTTGCTCGAGTCACTCCGACAACGGGAAGTGGTCGAAAACGCCTCTTAAAAGTCCCATGTTCGACCAAAAAAGTTTAAATGGCTGTATCTCGGGAAGTAAAGGTCGTAGAGAGTCGCGGTCGGTTGCGTTGGATTCCACGTCTACTTCTCTTCAAAATGAAGGGAAAAAAAAAAAAAAAAAACGGAAGTGGCTCCCTAACTCCGGAACGGAAGGTCCCTGGCCTGTAAAAAGTCGTTTTTCGGGCTCCTCGCCAAATTTCGAGTCGTTAGAGTGGTCAAATGGCTATTAAAAAAAAACGCAAAAAAATAAAAAATAATAATATCTCCGGAACGGAAGGTCGCACAGTAATGATACTTACACCGTTGGATTCCTCGTCGAGGAATTCCCTTGCTTTTTGGCCAAAATTAAGTCGTTTTTCGAGCTCCTCGCCAAAAATGGAGTCCTTAGAGTACCTACATGGCTATAAAAAAAAAAAAAAAAAAATTAAAAAAAAAAACGCGTTTGGGCCATTTTGGGCCATTTCCCTTGCTTTTTGGGCAAAATGAAGTCGTTTTCCGAGCTCCTCGCCAAAAATGGAGTCCTTAGAGTACCTACATGGCTATAAAAAAAAATAAAAAAATAAAAAAATAAAAAACGCGTTTGGGCCATTTTGGGCCATTTCCCTTGCTTTTTGGCCAAAATTAAGTCGTTTTTCGAGCTCCTCGCCAAAAATGGAGTCCTTAGAGTACCTACATGGCTATAAAAAAAAAAAAAAAAAAAAAAATTTAAAAAACGCGTTTGGGCCATTTTGGGCCATTTCCCTTGCTTTTTGGCCAAAATTAAGTCGTTTTTCGAGCTCCTCGCCAAAAATGGAGTCCTTAGAGTACCTACATGGCTATAAAAAAAAAAAAAAAAAATTTAAAAAAAAAAACGCGTTTGGGCCATTTTGGGCCATTTCCCTTGCTTTTTGGCCAAAATGAAGTCGTTTTTCGAGCTCCTCGCCAAAAATGGAGTCCTTAGAGTACCTACATGGCTATAAAAAAAATAAATAAAATAAAAAAAAATAAAACGCGTTTGGGCCATTTTGGGCCATTTCCCTTGCTTTTTGGCCAAAATGAAGTCGTTTTTCGAGCTCCTCGCCAAAAATGGAGTCCTTAGAGTACCTACATGGCTATAAAAAAAAATAAAAAAATTAAAAAAAAAAAAAAAAAAAAAAAACCTGAATAACTCCTAGGGGAAGTAACTTCAAGGTGTAACTTTTTTTGTGGGAACTCCTCTCACACTCCTCTTTCAGCCCACAAAAATGGGAGGTCAAAACGGAACTTTTTTTCTTTACAAAAAAAATAAAAAAAAAGTGTCGTATCTTTATATTCACTAAAATTCAGTAATTGAAGCTACAACCAAAATGACGGTTTGACAATGTACTAGGGGTTCTCAACGTTCACTGTAGCAACAATTACAGCTCCAGGTTGAGTGGAACTGTGTCCCTGGCACAAAAAGAGATGTAAATTTTGCAGGATTTCGTTATTTCGTGCGTTTTCTGAGTTTTTTCAACTCTGCGGGACCACAGCTCCCTGAGCGTAGCTCCGATTAGCCTACCCTTTGCTGAGAGTAGGCTTTAGACTGTCTCCTACGTGTCCAGCAACTTTGAAAGGGCTAGCTTCAATTACTGATTTTTACTGAATTGTTGCATCCGACATCCGTTTTTTTTTTTTTTTCAATTGTATGGGAAAAGTACTTTTCCCATACAAAAAAAAAAAAAGTCTCTTAGCCGTTTCACCAAACGACTCCAATTGGCCTAATTCATGCTCATATGACACCCCCCCAACAACCCATATGCAAAACAGCCTAGGGTTGGCCAAAATGCCATGTTCAAAGCCTATTTACACCCACTTCCGGTCACTTCCGGCGGAAGCCCCGCCCATATTCGGGACCAGCGCATAAAACTACATAAGGTCAAGTGTCTAACTTCCTAACCCTAGTTCCAACTTAGCCCTTCAACATGAGTGAAGGGTGTACAACCCTAACAACCTAGTGCAAATTTCAGCTAGGGTTGTCAATTAACTCCCCTGGACCACCTGGAGCTATAATTTCAATTGGAGCATGTAGCCCTCCTATAGGAGAGCAGATCCTGAGAAAAGATTAGCACAAGTCCCCTCCCCCTAGGCAGGGGGGCGGTCCAATCGTTTAAAAATGTTGAAACTAGGGGTGCTAATAACTCCTAAAGTAAAAGGACTAGAAGGCTGTCCTTTCTTGGGGGAACTCCTCTCACACCCCTCTTCCCGCCCACAAAAAAATGGGAGGTCAAAACGCCCCCTAAAAACCGGAAGTCGCGTTTGGGCCATTTCCCTTGCTTTTTGGCCAAAATGAAGTCGTTTTTCTGGCTCCTCGCCAAAAATGGAGTCCTTAGAGTACCTACATGGCTATAAAAAAAAAAAAAAAAAAAAAAAAAAAAAAAAAAAAAAAAAAAAAAATCAAACCTGAATAACTCCTAGGGGAAGTAACTTCAAGGTGTAATTTTTTTTGTGGGAACTCCTCTCACACTCCTCTTTCAGCCCACAAAAAATGGGAGGTCAAAACGGAACTTTTTTTCTTTACAAAAAAAAGTGTCGTATCTTTATATTCACTAAAATTCAGTAATTGAAGCTACAACCAAAATGACGGTTTGAGCATGTACTAGGGGTTCTCAACATACACTGTAGCCAAAATTTCGGCTCCAGGTTGAGTGGAACTGTGTCCCTGGCCCAAAAAGAGATGTAAATTTGGCTGGATTTCGTAATTTCGTGCGTTTTCTTATTTTTTTCAACTCTGCGGGACCACAGCTCGCTCAGCGTAGCTCCGATTAGCCTACCCTTTGCTGAGAGTAGGCTTTAGACTGTCTCCTACGTGTCCAGCAACTTTGAAAGGGCTAGGTTCAATTACTGATTTCTACTGAATTGTTGCATCCGACATCCGTTTTTTTTTTTTTTTCAAAAAAACCAAAGTTTTTCCAAACGGCATGACACTCGTTCAGTCGATTCTTCTCATCATGATGAAGCTTCCCTGTAACTTTGGTGTCATTTGGAGCACTCCTAAAATTTGCCGAAACTCGGATCCAGGTAAAACCTATTTTTTAGGGCTCCTCGTCAAAAATGGAGTCCTTAGAGTACCTACATGGCTATAAAAAAAGAAAAAAAAAAGAAAAAAAAAACACCAAGTACTTCAAAACTCCCAAATCGCATGAAACGTGCTCCTAACACACCCCCACAAAAAAACGGTAAAAACCCATACATTCAAACACGGTCAAATTTCAACACTTTTCACTTTTCCAAAAACAGAAGTGGCTCACTAACTCCGGAACGGAAGGAAATTGGCCGGTAAAAAGTTGTTTTTCGGGCTCCTCGCCAAATTTGGAGTCTGTAGAGTACCTACATGGCTATACTTAATTTTCCCACCAAAAAAAAAAAAAAAAAAAAAAAAAAACCGAAGTACTTTTCCTATGTAAAAAATATTTTTCAATTTTCAAGGGTAGTACCAGTCGACTCCAAATGACCTGAAACGCACTCCTATCACATCCCCTGAGGAAGGATTTTGGCTCAAACACTTCCTGGTTACAAAAATAAGAACTACAAAAAAATAAAGAACTACAACTCCGGCTAGGAAGGTCGTAGAGAGCTCGTGAAGGATGCGTTGGAATCAGCGTTACCTAATTAGCATAATGGCGGCCACTTCCTGGTTACAAAAATAAGAACTACAAAAAAATAAAGAACTACAACTCCGGCTAGGAAGGTCGTAGAGAGCTCGTGAAGGATGCGTTGGAATCAGCGTCACCTAATTAGCATAATGGCGGCCACAAAAAAAAAAAAAAAAAAAAATGGCGGCCACTTCCTGGTTACAAAAATAAGAACTACAAAAAAATAAAGAACTACAACTCTGGCTAGGAAGGTCGTAGAGAGCTCGTGAAGGATGCGTTGGAATCAGCGTCACCTAATTAGCATAATGGCGGCCACTTCCTGGTTACAAAAATAAGAACTACAAAAAAATAAAGAACTACAACTCCGGCTAGGAAGGTCGTAGAGAGCTCGTGAAGGATGCGTTGGAATCAGCGTCACCTAATTAGCATAATGGCGGCCACTTCCTGGTTACAAAAATAAGAACTACAAAAAAATAAAGAACTACAACTCCGGCTAGGAAGGTCGTAGAGAGCTCGTGAAGGATGCGTTGGAATCAGCGTCACCTAATTAGCATAATGGCGGCCACTTCCTGGTTACAAAAATAAGAACTACAAAAAAATAAAGGACTACAACTCCGGCTAGGAAGGTCGTAGAGAGCTCGTGAAGGATGCGTTGGAATCAGCGTTACCTAATTAGCATAATGGCGGCCACTTCCTGGTTACAAAAATAAGAACTACAAAAAAAATAAAGAACTACAACTCCGGCTAGGAAGGTCGTAGAGAGCTCGTGAAGGATGCGTTGGAATCAGCGTCACCTAATTAGCATAATGGCGGCCACTTCCTGGTTACAAAAATAAGAACTACAAAAAATAAAAAACTACAACTCTGGCTAGGAAGGTCGTAAAGAGCTCGTGAAGGATGCGTTTGAATCAGCGTCACCTAATTAGCATAATGGCGGCCACTTCCTGGTTACAAAAATAAGAACTACAAAAAAATAAAGAACTACAACTCCGGCTAGGAAGGTCGTAGAGAGCTCGTGAAGGATGCGTTGGAATCAGCGTCACCTAATTAGCATAATGGCAGCCACTTCCTGGTTACAAAAATAAGAACTACAAAAAAATAAAGAACTACAACTCCGGCTAGGAAGGTCGTAGAGAGCTCGTGAAGGATGCGTTGGAATCAGCGTCACCTAATTAGCATAATGGCGGCCACTTCCTGGTTACAAAAATAAGAACTACAAAAAAATAAAGAACTACAACTCCGGCTAGGAAAGTCGTAGAGAGCTCGTGAAGGATGCGTTGGAATCAGCGTCACCTAATTAGCATAATGGCGGCCACTTCCTGGTTACAAAAATAAGAACTACAAAAAAATAAAGAACTACAACTCCGGCTAGGAAGGTCGTAGAGAGCTCGTGAAGGATGCGTTGGAATCAGCGTCACCTAATTAGCATAATGGCGGCCACTTCCTGGTTACAAAAATAAGAACTACAAAAAAATAAAGAACTACAACTCCGGCTAGGAAAGTCGTAGAGAGCTCGTGAAGGATGCGTTGGAATCAGCGTCACCTAATTAGCATAATGGCGGCCACTTCCTGGTTACAAAAATAAGAACTACAAAAAAATAAAGAACTACAACTCCGGCTAGGAAGGTCGTAGAGAGCTCGTGAAGGATGCGTTGGAATCAGCGTCACCTAATTAGCATAATGGCGGCCACTTCCTGGTTACAAAAATAAGAACTACAAAAAAATAAAGAACTACAACTCCGGCTAGGAAGGTCGTAGAGAGCTCGTGAAGGATGCATTGGAATCAGCGTCACCTAATTAGCATAATGGCGGCCACTTCCTGGTTACAAAAATAAGAACTACAAAAAAATAAAGAACTACAACTCCGGCTAGGAAAGTCGTAGAGAGCTCGTGAAGGATGCGTTGGAATCAGCGTCACCTAATTAGCATAATGGCGGCCACTTCCTGGTTACAAAAATAAGAACTACAAAAAAATAAAGAACTACAACTCCGGCTAGGAAGGTCGTAGAGAGCTCGTGAAGGATGCGTTGGAATCAGCGTCACCTAATTAGCATAATGGCGGCCACTTCCTGGTTACAAAAATAAGAACTACAAAAAAATAAAGAACTACAACTCCGGCTAGGAAGGTCGTAGAGAGCTCGTGAA